>NC_000071.6:131757210-132062210 GCF_000001635.26 Mus musculus | reverse complement strand
CCACTGTACTTAGTCGCCGTGTGTCTGTGTTGCTTGTCAATCATGATGTTACTTGTGATAACAACATAATGTTTCTGAAATGACTCAAGAGCCTAGGATTAAATGAGCTGTCTACAAATACCAGCCATTAATTTGTTTAACCCCACTTAACCATAAGTGGTAAAGTTCTGCATGGGAAGTTAGGCAAGGCACCTGTAGCACCCATAGGCTCTGAGGATCGAGAACCAGGTGTGTGCACATGGATCAGTGATCTTTGTGTGTTCTAGGTTCAGCTTTCCACTCCATTCCTGAGGATTTTAATTGAGACCTTCATATTTCTGGTCTGTAAAGGGAACACCTTAAAAAAAATGATGTAGAGAGTTTGTCAGAGAAACTATGGGGTTAAAGAACAATGAGTCAGCTATTACAGAGTGTGTAGCACTCTTGCTGCATACCAGTTTGTCTCCCAGTGCTGCTGTCACCTGGTTTATAACTGCAAGTAACTTGAGCTTCTCACACCCTCTTCTGGCCCTGGAAGTCACTGCACTCACATGCATGCACACACACACACACACACACATTCATACACTGTCAAGTAAATAATAAGATTAAGTGAGTTATGTGCCATTATTGAAAACTCGTATTTCAGGACATCCAACATTTGTGAACATTGGTGTAAAAATGAAGCCAGCTTGTTGGTAACTGGTTGTCTTATGTTAACCCTCTAGACGTGAGAATGTAGTATGTCTTGTTTTGTCCTTGTCATATTTGGCTTCACACATATCCCAGTGGTAAAAATTGCCATATAGGCAATTTGTAGGCAATTCAAATAAAAAATTAGTTGAGTTATTCAATGCACGCACGTTTTCTGGTCACAGCTCAGTGCAGGGTTTTGTTGTACATCAGAGTTGGTGGTGCGTTCATTTTCTTTTGTGTTTGGGTGGAGGAATTCTCCATTGGAAAGTTGGTTCTGTTAACTTGCAAGTGTGTGTACATCAAAGCCACCATAAGAATAAATTTAAGCCTGATAGTGTACGCAGCTTCAGTACACATTGGCGAAATATCCTGCTGATTGCTGATTACAAACAGTTGTTAATTCTCTACTTCACTAAATTCAGAGTGGAGAAACTTTCCTTAATAAAGAACAGATTGAGGAGATCCAAGACCTCACTGTGTGGGAATTAATGGCAGATGCATACACTGGTAGTTAAAATGTTTCATTAGATGTTAATGTCTTGCTGTGTTTTTAATTGTTCAGGAATTAGCCTCTAGAATATTAAAACCATCTGTTTGTTATCATGATGAAACAGAATGCTTAAATAGTTATTAATTTGTGTTTCTTCTCTCTTTTTGAGGAATAATCTGTAAAACTTTGATCCGTTGGGAGTATTGGGAATTCGAATGGGGAAGTAAAGAATTTTAAAGCATACCCATGCTTTGACTAGCTGAGCTGCCTTCTTTTATATGAGCCTGGTGTGGGTGTTTAGATCCCCTCCTGCTCTCCTCCGTTGTTTCTCCCCTCGGCCCTTTTCTTTCTCTATTCTTTGTAGAGATATAAATTTAGGAGCCAGGTTGACTCTTTTTTTCCATGATGCAATGAGAAAGGCCACTGTGCTGGTTGCTGTTGACGTATGGTAAAGTTTAAGTACACCCTCACACATACTGATAATTTAATATAGAGCATCTGATGCTATGGCTGTGTTGGTAGAACCCTTGCCCAGCATTGATGAGACCCTGGTCTCATCCTCAGCACAGTATCAGCCTTAGCTGTTGTGTTGCATGCCTGAAATCTTAGCACTTGGAAGGAAGAGGCGGGTGGATCTGAAGTTCCGTGACGTCTTAGGCATCTTATTTTCATTTTAGATGTATGGTGTGTGACATGTATGCAAAAACACCACATACGTGCAGTGCCTACAGAGGCCAGAAGAGGGCAGAAGATCACCTGGCTCTGGCGTGAGCTGCAATTTGGGTGCTGGGATTTGAACCCTGAGTCTGCTGCACCACTTTTACAGCCTAGAGCTTAGACATACAGAGTCTCGAAGGACAGAAAGCTGAGGTTGTTTGGGTTTTGTTTGGTTGTTTGTTTTGGTTTGGTTGGTTTCTTTGGTTGTTTTTGGTTTTGGGGGAGGTTTTTTTGGATTTAATGTTTAAAGATATTTATTGTTTCCTATTGTCCTATACAAGCTAAAGACACTGGCTGGTGCAGATTTAGTTGATATTCTGCAGTTTTCTTGACAAAGACTCCTTTTTTTGTGTGTCCAGGTAGGTTCCTCAGCCCATTGATTGAGAAGTGTTGTTTAGTGTGCACAGGTTGTAGTGTGAAGACACAATGCACAATGCAGTGTCTATTTATTTTATTAGTTAGAAACATTTCGTCCTGGTTTGATTGCATGAAGCCTTTGTGGTATTTCAGGTAACGCTGAGAAACTCTGTTTCCCACATTGCTTCAAGAACAGAAAACAGGCTCTTCAGGTACTAGCCTTGCCCTCTGTGCTAAAAACCAAATGTCAGTACAGTTTGCCCGTCCCAGTTAGCTTTGTCACCTTGACCTAGGGACGTAGCCTATAAACATCCTCACTGCACCCCTTCCTGTCACCCACCTCTGCGTATTTTACCTCGTGTAAAAGGGGGATGTATTTTTTAGACAGAGTCTTCTGGGACAGTAGGAAATCAGTGCTCCGTGGCACCATTCTTGGATATAGTACCCTGAGCCTACGGTGCTGGTCTCTCAGATCGCAGGCAGTAAGATAGATAGTGCTGAAGTTCCTGTAGGGTTTGACGACCATCCTGGTTCACTGTTACAGAGACTCCTTCTAACCATAGTTAATTCAGTTAGTGACTTGTTGATGAGAACCCAACCCAGCCTTCAGGAATATGTGTATGAGAAGACATGTAAACTATATCTACAATATGACAAAAAAAAACCAAAAAACCCCATCCTCTCTCCATCTGGCTTTAATTTTATTCCTCAGAAAAGTCACATTGTACATCTATAACCAACCAGATTACTTCTGTAAATACTGCTACTCACACCGAACCATTAGTATTGGATCTTACACTTTTACTTTAGGAGAGACATTGTCTTACGTAGCTGAAGATGGCCTTGAACTCCCTATGTAGACAAAGATACTCTGCAACTTGTGATCCTTCTGTCACTGCATAGCAAATGTTGGGCGTGGAAGACTAGGCCATCATGCCTAGTTTGATACATGCAGTACTAGAGTTGGAACACCTGTATGCTTTGCAAGACTCTAATCACCAAGATACATTCTCAGCCCTGTAAACAGATTTTTTTTCCCTGTGTTCTTGTTTCATGGTGCAGAGGATTGTATGGAGACTCACATACATACCTTGTAGTACGTGTTTTTGCAGGTTTCTACCATTCTAAGACATGTTTGAAGAAAAATTATTTCAAAACAAGAGAGAAAGCCTGTTAGTAAAATCAATGGGGATCTTAAATGCCTCACATCATCTAGATTATTGAAGTGGCACTCTTGTCAGTAAGCACATGTAATACTTAGAGAACCATTAACTTCTGTTAGTGCTTTTTGACCTTTCACAGAACAAGTACTTTTAAAAACCTTAAATGCCAGAGTGATGATTTCTTTTAAACTCACAGTAATTATATGCTACTTTCCCCTTTATTTTTGCTACACCTGACTCTTTAAAATAACTTAAATTACCCATGATAGCTGTTTTATGGAACAAAATCCATCACTGTACATTCTGAAGAATGAAGCATCCATGGACCGAGTTAAGGAGTGTATATCACTCGTCCCTTTACCTGCCAGTCAACTTATTGACACATCTCAGAAAAACAGCCTTTCATGACCTATAATCCTCTGCCCAGACACTATCAATCGGGCATTAGGGGTCAGCTCTCTAGGCCCATCCCTGCACTAACAGAGTGCATGCAGCAATGAAGGCGCATGGCTGAAGCTACATAAGAAGATTGGGTGATGCAGGTTGACCTAAAAAGCATGCTGTGTATTGAAGCATCCTCAGATATGGGACAGAACTGCAGGACAGAAGGGTGGCCAGGCCATGGTTAGCTTTTCTGCTTTACTACATCCATCAGAGACAGGGATGGGACTCAGTGCTATTGGTTCATGAAGCCCAGGGTTTCATCCAGAGCACCTGATAACCTGAGCATGGTGGTACATTCCTATAGTATCTGCATTCAGTTGGTAAATGCAGGAGGATAAGAAGTTCAAGGTTAAAGTTGGGTATATGGCAAGTTGATACCAGCCTGGCCTATATGAGACCCTGTCTCAAATAACAGTCAAGAAACAAACGAGGAACATAAGCATACTAAAAGCTGGTCATTCGTGTCCTTAGGAATATTCGTTGAAATAGAGTAGGAGGAGGGGACAGATTCTGTTCATCGTTAGATTAGCTTGATTTCACTTTTAATCGCGCTAATTAAAAGCTGGGAGACTGGTAGAGCCTTTGCTCTGAGTTCTAGCAAATGCCTTTGGCATACTGTTGAGGAATGTGACAGAAGCGGTCTTAAGACAGTGAAGGAGCAATGGCCTCATAGATGATGGCCAAACAGGGAGAGAAAGGGGACACATACTATAACTTTTCAAGTGAAAGAAAGAAAGGAAGGAAGGAAGAAAAAGAAAATATAAACAAGAAAGACAAAATTAAAAAAAAAAACAAAAAACAAAAAACCAAGTACAGAGCTAGGCTTTTTTGTTTTGTTTTATTGTCTTATCTTCTGTGATGGGAAGAAGAAAGCCAGGCTGTTTGTATCCTCTAAAGACAAGGATTGCATTCACCTGACAGGGTTGTTACAACCAATGGTACAGTTTGTATCTCAAGGATCTCTGGAGGCTAACAGTCCAAGTTTGATGAGGAAGATACATCCCAGCAGTAAACAGCTTGGCTTGCCTGTACAAAAGCCTAAATCTGTCCCATCCCCTGAGATCCAAAAAGTAGAAACAAAAGAAAAGGGAAAATGCCAGGGTTTCTGCCATTTGGCTGTCTAGTGGGCCTCTGTGCTTATCTTGCATGTTCTGCCTATGTCTTCAAGTGGCCCTTTCTTCCATGTTTGGAGATCCTGGCATCTGTCTTGATAATGTTTTAATTTTTTCAACCCTGGTTAGAATAGAATATTATGCGCTTGTTTTAGTCCCTTTCCTTCCATAGGAAGAATTCCATAAACTGGAGGAATTATCAACAATGGGTGTTTACTATGCTTATGTTTCTGTGGGGTAAGAAGTGTCAGAGCACAAGGGCAGCATCTGGTAAGAGCTTCAGGGTTGTGTCTTAACAAGTGGAAGTGGAATGGATGCCAACCAGGTAGAGAGGAAAGGGCTAGATGGGTTGAACTTACATCACATCCAATCCAGCCAGCACTAACTATGCATGTCAGGATATGGGTGGTATTAGTTCATCCATGGAGGTCCTTTGTTACCTAACCTCCTCTATTAGCTCTGTTTCCACTGCTGTGCTGATATACCGTGACAGAAGGCAGCTTAAAGAGAGAAAGGTTCATTTTAGATGACAGCTCCAGAGAAAGACAGAATCCATAGTGATCGAGAAGTCATGGCTCCAGAAACACGAAGCAGAGAGATCACAGGAAGCGGGGACAGAGGAAAGGACTTGGAGAGATTATATAAACCCTCAAAGGCAGACTCCAGTGATACGCTTCCTTCCTCATGGCTCTGCCTTCTCATGGGCCCGTTATCTCCTCAAATAGTATAGCCAGTTGGCGACCAAGTGTTCAAATAGGAGAAATTATGAGTGACAGTTGTCATTCAAACCATATCACCTTTCATAAGTATTGATTGAGTGATTAAATTCTTAACAAGTGGAGATTGGAGAATACACTGATACCCTGTAGACCCCCTGGGGGACTTCTTTAAATTTTATCATTCCAATTAGTACAGCCTCTCTCTCTGAAGAACCAAGGTCCGGGTCTTCAATTTATGTGTTCTGGGGAGATATAAGTCTATAACAAAGTATTGTAGGAATATTCTAGAAGGTGCGTTTTGACATCCACATTCTTAAATGTCTCAATATTTGAAAAAATAATTGATCATAGAACTTGCTACATGAATTGTGCTCTGTCTTCACAGCTTTCTATCCAATAGTCCTTCACAGATGTTGAGTTGACTTATAATGTAACTTTAAAAGATAGCTGTGGAGAGAGGAGAAGCCCTCGCTGTAATGAGGGTTTTATTTCTGATCTGATTTGGAATGAACTCAGTCCAAAACTATGGCAAGTTGGAAAGAAACTTAATGTCAGTGTTCATATCACAAATTTTTTGATAGCTGTCAACCCAAGTATTTTATATCATAACAAATTCTATATACTCTTGATTTTTTTCAATTAAAAATGACATGGGGCTGGCGAGATGCCTCAGGGGTTGAGTGCTTGCTCTGCTTCCGGAGAACTGAGTTCGATGCCGAGCAGTTAGGTGGTTCATAGCTCCAACTCTGGAGGAGCTGGTGTTCTCCACCAGCCTCCGTGGGTACCCAGATGCCCATGTGCAGACACACAAACAGACGTGCACACATACAATAATAGTCAAAGAAACCCTCAGAACAGGGATAGACAATGAGTTAGTATGTTTTCTATACACTTGATGGTCATACATTGTGGTGCACATCTTTAATCCTAGCCCTTGTGATATTTAGGACAGAGGATCAGGAGGTCAGGGTCTTCCATGGTTACATAGTGAGTTTGAGACCCTGTCTCAGAATACACACACACACACACACACACACACACACACACACCACACTGAAGCTCGGCACTGAAGTCTGAAGATGATAGTGAAAGATCATGGTGCATCCTCAGCAGTCAAGTCCTATACCATTATTTCATGTATGTAACATAAATCATTTCCTTAATATCACAGCTTAGCCATTCTTAGTCATCATCTGTAAGCTTAGCAATATTTTATTCTTTGCGCAGGTCAAGTGCAAAGTGAGCTTGCTCCATGGCAACTGACTGAGGTACCTCGCCTGTCCTTTCAGCTCAGTTCTTCCCTACTTTGTTTATTTGGAGTTCAGTTGTGTGAAGGAAAAGTGCCTGATTAGAACTTCAGAGATGTGGAGAGGTTGCAATGTTGCAAGTCCATACCCAAATTATGTTGGACGATCTGTAACCTCCTTAATGGCCATTTGCTGCTCTCCTCTGATTCTGTGAGCATTAGGTAAATCCTTTTGAGTGTCTTGTCTCTAGTTTTTATCAATCCAGACTAAGAACCCATTCAGACGGCATTTGAGGCCAATAGTTGAGAGAACTTCTTTCCTCTAATCCATCTACCTGAAGTTTCCACCCATGTGTTTGAAAAGCATTTTGAATTATGACCTTTTTGTTCTGTTACAATAAAGTCTTCATGAACTGTCATCATGTCAGAAAATGGAATTTGTGGGGACTTAAATCTGTGTTCACAGTCTGTGGTCACTCAGGTTTGGCTTTAGAATGAATTATGCCTCATCTTCTGAGGTGAGAGCTGTTTCTGCATCATACTTGCTGTGGAAGTCGCTCTTGTGCTTTCTGTCCTATGCTTCCATGATCCCTGATGTGTGGTAGGGCTCCTGCCTTCTCCCCTGCTTATAAGATGACATAGTCAGAGAGCTCTGACTGCCTGCCTGCTTCCTTTGTGTTTACGTTCATAACTGTACAGTGAGATTAATCTCGGCTCAGTTCCCTGTCCTTCTTTTATGTACCTGCTACTTTTTCAATACTGGAAATCCATTGAACTCCTTTAAATGTTTAATCATGTATGTGTTGGACAAGAGGAAGCAGCTCTGTAATTTTCAGTTTCTAAAAGAATAGCAGTGTCCAGGTCATTGACCTTAAACGTTTGCCGGCTCATTCTTGTAGAATATTTTTAATCCCAATCTGGGGTTTTTACCCTACCTTTGCTCATTGAGTTCCCAGGTAAAAGATACACACAGACTTTGTATTTATTATAAGCCTTTATTAGGACCAATGCTGGACATGTATCTACCCTCTATGCTATTAGAATCTATTTTCTGTCAATAACCTTGAGTTATTACTTGCTCTGTCCCACCTGGGATGCTCTTAACTCCACTTAACCAGCCCTCATTGCCATGCTTTCGTGATTCCTAACCCATGGCATCTTTCTCCTATCTCCACCTCTATTTCCCCTGGTTCTCCTCTACCCCAAGCCTTAGAACTCTAAATCCCACCTAGGTCTTTTCTGCCCAGGTATTGGCTATCAGCATCTTTTTCCCCATCATGGATTACTTGGGGGTCAGGGTCAGCTGGATCTACCTGTGATTTCTGGGAGCAGTCAATATTTGGCATAGCAAAAGGCTACACTTCAACAACACGTCTCTAAAACAGTGTCCAGAGTGTCCTTCTCTTTGCTCCCTTCCCCCTCTCCTTTTCTCACTGAACCCAGAACCTGCTGATTTGGCAAGACTGGCTAGCCCACCGATCCTAGTAATCCTCCTGCCTTTGTTTCCCTAGCGCTGTAATCAGAAGAGAATGTCCCCATGCCCAGCTTTCTGCTTAGCCATTTGGGTCCCAAACTTAGGTCTTCATATACGCATGGCAAGAACTTTGCCAACTGAGCCATCACACCAGCCCCCTCTCATTCCCCTTTTTATTCATTCCATAAGTAAAATAGGTGTAACCTATATTCATGGTGCAGCTTCCTACCTCAGTTAACCCAGCCTAGAAACTCCCTCGCAGGCAAGCCCGGAAGTTTGTTTCCTTGGTAGTTCTAAATCCCATCAAGTTGACAATCAAGATTAACCACCCCAGCCATTAATAACAGTTGACACTCTCCTGAGATCACAGTTCCAGAATACAGAGAACATATTTTCCACAATGAAATCTAATGAAAAGAAAACTTGGCGTCTTATGTTTTATAAAAGATAACTCTGTTGATAGGATTACCACCACCCATGCCAGACACCCACTTCGTCATTTTGTTTAGTTTGCTCTAATTCATTTGCCTCCAGTGAAATTAGAGAATGCGTTCCAGAAATCTTCATGTAAACACAATCGCGAGAACGTAAAGCTTGCTGGTCAGATTTCTCACTGCCTGTGTTATAGCAAAAGCTTTCTTACACTGGCCCCCGTGGATGCTGGGACAAATCAATGCGAGCAGATTGATTTTTCTTGGGTCTTTAAATGTTTAAGCTCGCACCTGGCCTTTGTGATGTCTCCTGCTTGTAGGTAATAGCTGGGAATTCCAGGCGAAGGATTACAACTTCTCAGCTACTTAGGCTACCCCCAAATGATCCATCGGTTGCGGCCGAAACATCCCAGCTTGAAAATGTATTCGTGGGATTAGGAATGAGCACGTCTTCACTGAAATCTTGCGGTTTAGCTCTAGCGATTAGGGTAGTCAGTTCGTGTCTTTGAAATACTGAGCTGGCTGACAGCTTAAAATCCTAAGTTTCCTTTAAACTTGAGCTGGGCTTTGGCGGAAAAAGGGGGTAGCACAGGAGGGTTGGATTTTATGTACGCTTCTCCAAACAGAATTCACTTAAGTGTGTTTGCCGTCAGGGCCTTGGGAATGCAAGCAAGCTGATTCCCTGCCGCCCTCCTTGGGTTCTGCCCTCAGCCCAGATCAACATTTAGTCAGATAATTGACACCGGAGCCTTTGAAGTCTGTTGTGGGCCGTGTTATAAAATCATTCTTCTCTCATGAAGAAACATGGAGAGGGGACTCTTTGCAATGTCCAGGTTGTATATTAGAAATATTTTTTTTATTTTAATTTTGAATTACACTTGCATATTTGTGAGTTTGTGTGGGTGCACGTGGGGTTAGAGTACAGTTTGCAAGGATAGGTAGGCTCTCTTTCTACCGTGTAGATTCTGGGAGTTGGTCAGCCACTACCCCAGAGTTACTAAAATACAAAGGTGATGGTAAGGCACTGCAGAATCATGACTTGTGTGTTTTATGTGCACCACTAACTGGGTACTGAGTATTAAACCAGTTAGCAATCAGCAATAGAATCCTGAGTTTGGATCCTAGGTTTTGGCCTAACTCTGAGTTCATCGTTCCCTGATTTTCATTTCTGATTGGAAATGGTTCTGCCTTTCCGTTATGAGAATTAGTTAAATAATACATCTTGTCTTGTTTTTGAGACAGGGCCTCGTGTATGCCAGGCTGCCCTTGAACTCACTGAGTAGCAAGGATGACCTGGAATTAGCAGTGGCCCTGCCTCTGCTTCCCAGCACTGGGGTTACAGATATGTGTGTTGCCATGCAGGGTTTCTGAAGTGCAAAGGATCAAACCCCGGGTTTTGTATTCAATGATTGAGCTATATTGACTGTCAATAACA
Organism: Mus musculus; assembly: GCF_000001635.26. Lineage (NCBI taxonomy): Eukaryota > Metazoa > Chordata > Mammalia > Rodentia > Muridae > Mus > Mus musculus. The sequence goes on along the minus strand of NC_000071.6, from coordinate 132,051,947 downwards.
AGATGCTGCATATAAATCAGAGCATATGTTCTCTGTGCAGGTTAGACCGTGGCAACATTACTGCTTTCTTGCACTTGAAAATTATAGTGGGTGAGAGGAGTCAGCTGATAAAGGCGGTTACCAGTGAGCCTGAAGACCTGGGTTTCACTCCTGGGAACCACAAGGTTGATAGAAAGAACTGATTCCCAAAAGTTATTCTTTGGCCCATGAGACATGTATATGTCTCCCTAATGTGCACATACAGAAATAAATAAATGCAATAAGTTTCATGATGTACTATAGTTAATGGGACTGGAAATGAAGCTCATGTGATAACATCTCACATTCAGTGTTGTAATATAATAGTGCACCCATCTTACTGAGCTACATCCTAGCCCCCAAAACAAAAAAGAAGGAGGTAGACATTTGAAAAGGCACTATTCTGACCTGTAACATACTGGTAAGAAAAGGCTCACAGCGCTCCCCGTCTGCATTCGGTTAGAATTAGTAAATTTCAAATTAATGTAGGAGAAAACTCAGACCTTAGAGGGCTCATGGGGAAAGAAAGTAAAATTAGCACTAGTTTTTGAGGTTTGTTATTGAAGATTTCCTGGCAAAGGGGGGCTTTAGACGAAAGTAATTTAAAAAATGGCTTGATTGAGATGTTGAAAGAAGAAATGCTCAGTTTTGGAGTTGGGGGATATAGCCTCTGTGGAGGAGATGAACCAACCGAGGTTTGAAGGCCGCTTTGTCCATCGTGGCACAAGACTAGGAGTATGGCTTACTTGATAGAAAGAATGCACAGAACTCCAGTGTTCAATCCCCAGCACTTCATAACCCAGGTGTGATAATGCTGTGTGCTTGTAATTCAAGGAGTCAGAAGGTGGATGATGGAAGGTCAGAAGTTGATAGTCATGCTTAGATACATAATGAGTTCCAGCTCATGCAGCCACATGCAACGCTGTGGCAAAGACAAAAATAAGTAAATAATCTGTTAAAGAAGGGGAGTAAAGGCAGGAGGATAGGAAGTTTACATTATTCTTGGTTACATGGTGAATTTCAGTTATTTCTGTCCTACCTGATATCCTGTATAAAAAAAACACAGATACAAACACGGGTCTGGAGAGGTAGTAGTGTCTGTACTGTTCTAGTAGAAGACCTGAGTTTGGTTCTCAACACTCACAGTGGGGAGCTCACAGCTGCCACCTGCAACTCCATCTATAGTGGATCCAGTGTCTCTTCTGGCCTCTATAGACCTGCCCTCCTGTGTGAGTTTGTACACATACACACACATACATGCGCACTTACATACTTACACACTCAAATGCGTACAACGTACATGCATATACACATATATAATATACTGCAGAAACATGCATATACACGCACATTCACATACATGCATACATAAACACACACAGGAGACAAATTTTTATGAGTTACAACTAAATGAAATGTTTGATTGGTATTGTCCAGGGCTCAAAGTTCATGGGCCAAGAAATCTATGTGTGAGCATCCCTCTGATTTTCTCCTGTTTTGCTTTTCTCTGTTACCTTCAGCTCAAGCCAGGACAGAACAGCTGCAGGGACAGTGACAGCGAAAGCGCTAGCGGAGAATCCAAGGGCTTCCAGCGGAGCAGCTCTCGGGAGAGGCTCAGTGATGTAAGTTTAAAATGCATCAGACAACTCCTGGACCACCGTGAAGCCCTTGCGGTGCAAGGCTCATACCTTCCCAACAGATGGCTCACCTGCAGTAGCCATGTTAGGAATGCTTTCTTGGTATATGTGTTTGTGTGTCTTTCTGTCTTCCCAAACTGGAGATTTGACCTAAAATGTATTTTAACAACTTATGGAGGGTTTCAGTGATGGAGAAGTGGGTAAACTTGTAAAAGCCGGAAACAAGAGTTCAGATTTCCAGGGCCCAAGTAAATGCCAGGTGGGCATAGGATCCTACCTGTAGGCTCGGGGCTTAAGAGATACAGATAATAAATCCCTGCAACTAACTGGCTCAGTACAGTAGCTACAACAGCCAACTCGGGTCAGTGAGAAGCTTTGCCTCAATGAATAGAGAGTCAGAGTTGGAAAGATGACAGAGTGGTTAAGATCACTGACTGCTTTTCCAGAGGACCCGTGTTTGACTCCTAGCACCCACATGACAGCTCTCACAACCATCTGCAACTACAGTTCCAGGTCACTCTTGCTTCCATGGCTTATATATGCAGGTGAAACACCCATATATTAAAATAAAAATAAATGAATAACCAAGTGATTGAGGAAGACACCTGTCTCTGCTCATATGTACTCCCACAACTGAGAATGTATGCAGGTACATGCAGCCATGTCACTACACTACATAAACTGTATAAACATGGGAAAAAGTATAATGGAGGTAGCATTATTTTTTCCCCTAAGAAATAGGAGATGGGCCAGTGAAGTGGCTTGGCAGTAAGAGTGCTTGCTGTTAAGAAATAAGTTTGATTTCAAGAACCAACAAGGTAGTAGAAGAATCAACTCTTGAAGTTTATTCCCTGACCTCTACCTACTTGTATTATGTCCAGCTCACTCACCTAGACTAAATAAACACACCAAGTAAATAAAAGCAGAAGAACTGGTAATATTTTTATCTGAAGAGCAGTCAGGCAATACTGTACCTACAAGATCACATCGTGGTGCTATGCTAAGGCCCTTGGTAATCTACACCTTGGAGTCAGGTAACAATCCAACGCTGTTGGCTTTCTTCTGTTCAGATGGGATGGCTGTCCTGTCCGGTACTTGACAAGAGAGAGTTATTAATAAATCTCCCAGAGATTTAGAAAGAAAGAAAGAAAGAAAGAAAGAAAGAAAGAAAGAAAGAAAGAAAGAAAGAAAGAAAGAAAGAAAGAAAGAAAGGAAGGAAGGAAGGAAGGAAGAAAGGAAGGAAAAAGGAAAGGAAAGGAAAGGAAAGGAAAGGAAAGGAAAGGAAAGGAAAGGAAAGGAAAGGAAAGGAAAGGAAAGGAAAAGAGTCACCAGGAATTGGATGTATCTGTTCTTCTCTAGACTCGCCCCCTGTGCACCTGCAGATCAGACTTCCCCCACCACCACCAACCCCCAATAATCCCATGTTACAAAGGAAACTGAGGTTCCATTTTTGGGTTCATAGTTTTCTTAATAAAAGAAATTTGCCAGGAATCGAAAGACACCTCAAGGACAGTTTTATTAGCGTTTAAGAGAAAAACAGCACAGGAGACAAGATGTAAATTTTTACAGCTGCTGTAACCATACTAAGAGGTCAAGGCCTGAACCCTACCGAGCCAGGTTCACTCACTTATCCCCAGTTAAGCCAATTAATAGTGAAAATTGTAATAAGATTTATTTAATGTTGCCACATTGAGAAGAGAGATAAAGGGAGCCAGCAATATCTTCCAGTCCTTGAAGATATGGTTTAGATAGAAGGAAAGAAATATGGATAATAAACCAGTCTAGCCAGGTATAGTCTCCCATGTGCTCCAGGTCGCCCCTGCAAGGTCACTTGTCAGTCTCTTGTCAAGCAAGCAGTTCCTCCTCTAGCTGCCCTGCAGGCTGTGTAGGCTTTTCTACTCCCAGAAGTGAAATTCTAGTCTCTTGGGGTCCATTCTTTCAATAGTCTGATGGCCGAAAAGGGGAACACAAGTGTCTCATTAGGATATATTGATTCCTGCCAGATGGGCCTTTATGCTGCCAGGAGGAGGGGAAGGGAGGGGAGCACAGAAAGTCATACGGTTTGTAAGCAGCCACATGGATAAATGAGAGAGGGGCTTCAGCAAAAGTAAAATGGCCCAGGGTCCCAGGGAAAGTGGGCTTAGCCTTTGGCCAGTACCCAAAAGGGGGATATTGAAAAGTAAAACAAAACAAAACAAAACAAAAAACCAGCCATTTTGAGTCTTTACTGAGAAAACTAGTCAGGTAGAGGTGCTACCAAGAGGAGGCTTCTGGGTAGGGAAAGTAGATATCTCATTAATAAGATAATGGCCCTTGCCATCTCCTTCTGGGTAGCTTAGGTTCCCAGGGCTAGAGATGGAACTTATGAGGGAAGGGGTCCCAAAGCCTCTGAAGTTTGAAGCTACTGCATAACCCTGCTTCTCCTGAAACCCTTCTATCCTGCTTTGGACCCTTCTGGTCCTCCTGTATCTGTTTTATTGATTGACTGCAGCAGCGTGTGTTTTTGGTTCCTTATCTCCTCATTCACTCTAAGGCAACAGCCATTGTCGTGAACAAGGCCTCGGTGTGTTGCAGAGAAAATATGATTGATTTTTGTTCAAGGAAAATGAGAAGTTATACTTTCAGCGTTAAATGTTATAAGCACATATGTAATTTTTATTACATTCTGTGTGAAAGTACTCATGCATATACCATATTGCACATGGCCTGTGTGTGTGTAGGTGAAAGGACAACTTGGTGGAATTGGTTCTGTCCTTTTATTATATAGGTCTCAGGAATAGTATTGGTGTCCTCAGATATGGCAGCATCGCCTTTAACCCCTGAGCCATCTCAGCAGCTTTGTGTGTGTGTGTGTGTATGTATGAATATGATTTTAAGTACACATATGTTATAGTTCTATACTTCATATTGTTTTTACTATAGCCACTAAAACAAAGACTATAGATAACTGCATAGTACCAAATGACAATACTCAGACTGTTCCATATAATATTGCATTATCCTGACTCATTTCATATGAAACTACATTATATCACATTGTTCCGTCTGACGATACTGCATTATCCCTTCAAATTTCATGAAATAATACTTTGCTATTCTGGCTGGCTTGGTCAGTGTTCTGTTGCTGTTAAAAGACAGAATGACCAAAGCAACACTTACAACATTCAAATAAGGTTTTGCTTTTGGATTAAGAGGCATAGTTATCATGGGGCCAGCAGACATGATGTTGAAAAGGAGCTGAGAGGTATGTCCTGACCTACAAGCAGAGAGACAGGGGAAGACAGAGTGACACAGAGGCACTGAGCATGCTATAGCCCGTTGAAACCTCTATCCCCCCCACCCCCCCAGTGACACACTTCCTTCAATAAGGCCAATACTCCCTAATCCTTCTAATCCTTTCAAAGAGTTCTACTTCTTAATGACCAAGCATTCAAATATAAGAAGATCCTATGGGGGCTATTCTCACTCCGACACATTCATTCCATCAGATTGCGGTAACTGATTTCATATGGTGATTATTCTGTATTGTTCTTACCCATATTGTATGATAATACATTACTCAGCCCGATTTTGTATAATTAAATATGTCACCCTGAGAAATAACATGTGATAATATTGTTTTACTCTGGTTTTTGATGTGACTATATGATAATGTCACATTTCCCTGTATCAAACCAAGGAGACAGCACCATGACACAACTTTTTGTCACACTTCCGAGGCAGATAGGTTGTTTTGTGTGTGGAACTTAGAAGAATTAATGGGATTAAGCAAAGCTATTATTTTTTACAATATTCCTTAATATGTTGTTAAATAAAGAGTATTGTCTTCACCTATGAATGTAATTGTGTATGTAAGAATGATAGGTTTGTGGGGGGGGGTTAGGTTTTTTTTTTGGATGGGTTTTATTAGTTTTATGATAGAATTATATAATCACAAAATCATAAGTACTGTGCTGATCTAAATTCCAAATACGCAATGGCATATTCAGTTCTTTTGAGATTATTTTATCTGATTTTTTTGTTTTTGTTTTTTGTTGTTGTTGTTTTGGGTTTTTTGTTTGTTTGTTTGTTTTTGGTTTTTTGGTATTTGTGATGTGTATTATGGCCTGACATGAAACTTGCTTTTAGCCAAGGATGGCCTTGAACCACTTACCCTCCTGCCTTAGCCCTCCATGTTCTGGGATTATTGGCAGGTGTTTCTCCCCATGACCACCTTGTCATGCATTTAGTGTGAGGTCATTTTGATTTTGGAATTATTCTGGGGTTACCCAGTCACACTTGAGTTACGGCTTTGTGTTGTGGTTCTCAACATTCCTAACTAACCCTGTGACCCTTCAACCCTCCATGGTTTGCTGACCCACCAGCCTCAAAAATATTTTTGTTGTTATTTCATACATGTAATTTTGCTCCTGTTATGAGTTGGAATGTAAATACTTGATGTGCAGTCCATCTGATGTGCGGCCCCTGTGAGGTTGAGACTGGGCTGGCCTGCAGATGGAGCCTGTAATCAGCGTGACCTCTGACTGCCTGAAGATTGGGTACTTTTGCACTTTCAACTGCTTTCCCTTTCCTAGAAATAAATCCCAACCTCTCTACAAAATGGCCCAAAGTGACCTCAAAACGGTCAGTTAACACAAACCTAGAAGCGAAAACCATGAAATGTAGGGATGAAAACAGTGAAATCTACATGGTCTGTGTGATTCCTCGCTGGGTTGTTAAAAGCATCACGCCAAAGCATGGACGCAGGAGGCAAGTAGTTCATTGAACTTTTCTACCTCAGGAGGACTGGTTGTGAAACACAGGGAAACCATGAAAATCACTTAACTCATAGGTGTCTATTATGTAGCATATGCAGAGTATTTCAACAGTAAGAGGACTGCCTCTTTCAAAATGATTCTGGGATCTTGAACAGCTGTGGCTGCAAAAGAGAATACTAAGTAGCTGCTAACAGTGTTTGAAGATTCTCAAAGTCCTTCGTCCTTCGTCCTTAGAGGTGCAAATCAAAACCAAACTGAGGGGCCTAGAGATACAGCTCCGTGGTTATGAACGTAGACTGCTCTTGCAGAGGACTGAGTTCTGTTCACAGCACCCATCTGGTGTATTCACTACCACCTTCACTTTAGCTCCAGGAGATACAGCACCCCTTTTTGGACTCAGAGGGCGTCTGTACTCATCTACATATACCTCCTGAACAAATGCATAAGTAAAAGTATAAAATCAATTTTAAAAGCTGAACTGAGAATCAGTTTACACCCACTAGAGTTGTTATAACAAAGCAAAAATAAATAAATGGTAAGTGTCAGTTGCATGGAGGAGCTGAAACACTCGTGTATGCTTCTGACAAGAGTATAAAATCATATGGCCATTGAAGAAATCAGTTCAGACCTTCTTCTGCAGGTTAAAATGTAAAGTTGCCCTGTGACCGAGTTAGTGTGCTTTTCAACATATACTTAGGAAAATAAAAAGAGAGAATTTGTGTTGTGTTCTGAGACTTTGTGTGTATAGAAGCCAAACAGTAAAACAATCTGTCCATCAAAAAAAAAAAAAAAGAAAGAAAAAGAAAAAAGAAACAGAAGAAATACGTGGTATATATGTATGTAAGGAATATAGGCAGCCACAAGAAGTATATTGACATTGTAATACTGTCTTTCTGTTGCTGTGATAAAATACCATGACCATAAGGAACTTCGCCTGGAAGTGTACAGCATCATGAATGAAACTTAAGGCATGAAGCAGGAACTGAAGCAGAGGCCATGGAAAAATGCTGCTTACTGGCTCTTGCTCTTATGGCTCACCCAGCCTGCTTTCTAATATAACCCAGGATCTTCTGTCCAGGAGTGGCCCTGCCTACAGTGAGCTGGGCCCTCTTATATGAATTATTAATGAAGAAAAATGTTCCCACAACCTTTCCTTTTTCTTAGTAGAAGTTCAGTTGAAGTTCCTTCCTCCCAGATGGCTGGCCTGTGACAAGTTAGGGAGAAAACACAAAATCTAACCTGGATACATATTTAGTACAAAATGGATATACTTTTAAAACAGCATGGAAAATATGATGCATTCCTGTAATGGCAAGACACAGGCTATTGGACTAGGAGGATCACCAGTTCAAGGATAGCCTAAACTACCTAGACTCTTATCTCAAAACAGCAGTCTCATTTGCAAGCCAACCTGACAACAGGATGCCTCTTAATATCTTGTCAACGCTTTTCAGAATAAGATGTCAGTCTTTTTGTTTGCTAATTACTAAATGGCATTGAAGAAGGAAAAGCAAAGGACTGATTAACTGAGTGGTGTGGCCTACACCTACAATCCTAGCTACTCCAGGACCTGAGGCCGGGAAAGGAGGTCAAAGGCCAGCTGAGGCAATTAGAGAGCCACCTGGAATCCAAGGTAGGAAGATTTCAAGTTCAAGGCTAGCCTGGGGAATTTAGCAAGACCTTGTCTCAAAATAAATTTTATAAAAGCTAAGGATATAGCTCCATGGTAGAGAGCTTTCCTGACTCACCGTTTCGTCCCAACCACCATGCAATTTTTATACGGGGGGAAAAAAAACCACTATATTGCGTTTTAATTTTCAAAATATCCTGTATTTTGTTTATTCTGAGTTGCTGGATTTTTAAATGAATAGGAAATACAAATTATAATATTCTGTCTACTAATTATGTCTGTTGTCATTAGTGTTTTTTTTTTTTCTTTTTCTTGAATGGTCATGCTTCTCTGCTTCTTTGCATGCCTATGTGTTAAACAGATTTTTTTCAGCATGTTTGTATGTGTGTGTGTGTGTGTGTGTGTGTGTATGTGTGTGTGTGTTTGTGTGTGTATGATATGTGACCCAAGGGGTTCAGAAGAAGGTGTCAGAGCCCCCAGAACTAGAATTAAAAGTTGTAATGAGCTAGAAACGGGATGAACTTGGGTCATCTGTGAGTGTCATAGTCATTTCTACACACTGAGCTGTCACTCAGATCCTGACAATCGTTTTAACTGAATGTGAAGTAGCATCCATTATTTCTTGAAGGTGCTGCCTATTTTTTATTTCTATATGTATTACTGATTCATCATTTTGAGGTTTCCTTCTGTGCTTTCTGTGTGGCAGCAGAAGAACCCTAGTCTATAGATAATTCTCTTTGGCGTGAATGTGCTGACTATATCATATTGTAGTAAAAGGATTTTCCCCTTGAGTTGATGGGGATGTGAAGGATGTCCTACCTGGGTGTGCTGGGAAGCCATTCCTGGTTCTTCCTGGAGGCTGTATTGCTCACCTAGAGTCCTATTCTCCATGTATAGTCTTATGTGAAGATTAGAGGGAGACCTCCACACTGGTGTAGCCAACCTGTGTCCTGTAGACAGTGTTTGGAAGAGGAATGCTATGAAAGTAGCTCAACACAAATCTGTTTTCAAGTTTTAATTTAAAGCATGTGTGTGTGTGTGTGTGTGTGTGTGTGTGTGTTTAACTTAATTTCCAGTCTCTTGAACATGAACTGCATAATAGCGAAAGGTTGGTCACATCTGGCAACGTAGTATTCCTGTGAACCCTTCCCCTCTCCATCTTCAGATTTATGAACTCTAACCATCTTGTTTTCTCAAATTCTTAACTCTATCTTCTGACCTCTGCTTACCTCCATGGGCTCCAAATGAGTCACCCAGTACTGCATACAGAAATGTCTACAGCAGTTACCTGGGAGGATTGTTCTTTGTAGCCCGGGCTAGCCAGGCATGACCGCGAGCTCATGACCTTCCTTCTTCCACTTCTCCAGTTCTGGGTACCAGCTGTGTGTCCGTATGGCTGGTTTATACTGTCCTTTTTGGAACTCAGGGCTTTGTTCATGATAGGCAGACATTCTTCCTACTGAGCCATGCTCCTAGACCCCAGTGGAACTTAACCTTTCTTCTCTCAGATAATGTCAGTCTACACCCCTGTTGCCTGATGGCATGTCCCCCCCCCCAAAAAAAAAACCCTCAGCTCTTTGCATATTGTTTTTTTTTCTTTTTAGTATCATTAATTTGGAAGTATATTTTGTGCCTATTAGTCAGCAATTCTCACTACAGAATTTTCAACTGAGATAAAAATTCCCTTCAGTCTTTCACACTCATATGGTGTTATTTGTAGATACGTAGACAATGGAAGCTTAGTCTCAAGTGATGCTAATCAAGGCATCTTATTGTTCTAGCTTTGCTGTTTTAAATTCAGCAGGCAAAAAAGAATAAGGGAAAAACAAAACAAAACAAAACAAACTTGATGTAGTCAGAAGATCTGACTCGTGTGCAAAGCTTTAACAACCCAGTGAGCTTGGGTTTTCTACTATATTAGGTATTCCCCAAGCCATGTGGCCAGCGAGAATGTAATTGGCCACAGGACTTTGAGATTGTCTTCATCAAGGAGACATCATAACCCATTTAGATTAGTCACAAAGGAAAAAGTTAAGGGAAATATCTGAATATATAAATATTCATGAGGAGTTATTCAAGGGGGAAATATTGCTTCTGATTTATGCAAAATTTTATAATTGAGGAAGTTGTCAAAACTTGGGGATTGAACTTGAAAATTTAAGTACGTGGAGCAAAGCCTGGGATAACAGATCATAAGCATCTGTTACAAATAGCACAGAGATCTGTATTCAGATAGGATCATTATATTAATGTGCAATCCCCCAGAGACTCAGATGCAACAATTCCAGTACCACCAAACATTTTTTTTTCTCATACAGAATGAGTTTATTCACAGGATAGAAACAGAGAAACCTCAAGATCTACAGCTGGTAACCAGGGCCCTGGGAAGGTTGGCATGTGTCAAACTCAGAAAGTTTTTGCTTACTTCTCAAATCAATTGAAAATGGTACCCTAGCTAGAAAGCGTTCAGGAGGAATTCCTTCCTTCCTTCCTTCCTTCCTTCCTTCCTTCCTTCCTTCCTTCCTTTCTTCCTTCCTTCCTTCCTTCCTTTGGGTCAGACCTGCATTTTCCTTACTAGTAGTACTATGTACTTAGACTGAATGCAGTCTGTCTAACTTAGGACAGGCTGTCTGCTTTCCTGAACATTCTATAGATCTAAATCTGAAAATCGTCTTGGCTGTTTAAGAATGTCTGATCAAATATTTGTGCCTCCTCCATTCATTACCTGGTCAGATTGACCCAGAAATTCATCTCAAGTTCCATTCTGAAGTTCTCGGATGAATACTGAATATGGGAACAGCGGTAGATACTTTTCAACTCATGATAGGTCATTATTTAAAACTCATTTTAAGATGTGAAAATGAAGGATGAAGATCAAAGTGTGGACACTTTGCCCCTTCTTAGAATTGGAAACAATCACCCATGGAAGGAGTTACAGAGACAAAGTTTGGAGCTGAGACAAAAGGATGGACCATCTAGAGACTGCCATATCCAGGGATCCATCCCATAATTAGCCTCCAAACGATGACACCATTGCATACACTAGCAAGCGTTGGCTAAACGGACCCTGATATAGCTGTTTCTTGTGAGACTAGGCCGGGGCCTAGCAAACACAGAAGTGGATGCTCACAGTCAGCTATTGGATGGAGCACAGGGCCCCCAATGGAGGAACTAGAGAAAGTATCCAAGGAGCTAAAGAGATCTGCAACCCTGTAGGTGCAACAACATTATGAACTAACCAGTACCCCGGAGCTCTTGACTCTAGCTGCATATGTATCAAAAGATGGCCTAGTCAGCCATCACTGGAAAGAGAGGCCCATTGGACATGCAAACTTTATATGCCCCAGTACAGGGGAATGCCAGGGCCAAAAATGGGAGTGGGTGGGTATGGAAGTTGGGGGGGGGGAGGGTATGGGGGACGTTTGGGATAGCATTCTAAATGTAATTGAGGAAAATATGTAATAAAAAAAAGATGTGAAAATGAATGCTTAAGGCTTTTAGGGTTTTGATTCAAGGGGGACATGGGGTAAGAGATGTACTAATTATATCACAGACAGGCAGATAGCAGCATGGCCCAAGTGAGATTGGAGATCCTGTGTAATAGCTTGCAGAGGTGTGCCGTGTGTCTGATAGCTAGTCCCTAGTTGTTACTGTTTGGATTAGCTATACGGTGGGGAGGCAGACTATAGAGGATTGGTTTATATTAGTTCAGGAAACCAACGTTTAGGAATAATTGAAGTCCAACCGAAACGGAGGAGCTTTACAAAACATAGTGTGGCCTTGGAAACATCGGTTGCAGTCTGGACCTTGAAACGTTGCCTTTGCTTTTTCTGTGAAGGTGGGAGTGACAGTGGGTTCAGGAAAAACCTCTGAGAGAACCAGTGTTTGGGTGAGATTGTGAAGGGGAAGAACAGGCGGGCTGCAGATTTCATCTTGAAAGTCAGGTGGCTTTAAGTTGTTACTCCATCCATAGGTTTAGAGACAGAGTAGTCCAGGCTAGTCCTGAACTTGCTATATATTGAAGGATGACCTTGAACTTCTGGCTCTTCCACCTCCACTTCCTGAGCACCGTACACCACCACGATTACTTCATGCAGTGCTTGACATGGGACTGAGCTAGGCGAGAACTCTGCCTTGCTGAGCGTCGTGCTCAGCTCCAGGTGTGCCATTTGCCTGGTGGACTTTGCCTGGTAAAGTAGTTTCTATGCCTTGCTCAGTTTGTGTCTTATCTCCAAGGTATTTTTATTCCTCTTAAACTGTGGACTTTATTGTTTTCATCATTGTTAAAATAAAACAAACAAACATAAAACCGGGGCCTAGAGAAACCCCTTGACGAGTAAGAGCCCTTTCTTTTCTTCCAAAGGACTCCTCCTCTCACCCCAACACTGGTATCTGGTGGCTCAGAGGTACCTGACTTACCTTGCCAATTCTTCAGGCACCTACATTCATGTACTATAAATACTGATTATGCTCATATTTAAAAATTACAATAACAAACCTTAAAAAGAAAAGTATAGACAAATCTATGACTAAACTTTCTTTGTACGCCTCCCATGGAGCTGAGATCTTTATGTGTTTCCTGGCTATGGCCATTGTTCATGCTCCGAAGACAATAGTATAGCATTAAGTTTGGAAGGCAGGATCCATGGAGCTCATAGGCAAAATGTATGTTCTTTCCTGGGCCTGAATTCCACACATCCCTCTTTGTATTTGGAAAGCTTGGAGACTAAGTAGTGTTGTCCTCTGCATGTATCTGTAATAGATGGCGCAAATCTATTTTAGACGGTGCATTAGTTATTTTCATTTGTTGTGGTAAAACGCCATGACCAAGGCAGTTTATAGAAGGAAGGGCTTATTTGGACTGACAACTCCATGGGGATAGACGTCCATCGTGTCAGGGAGGCGTGGCCGTTGAAGTGGGTCTGAGAGCTCAGTAACTGGAAGTAGGATGAGGTGCTCAAGGACCATGGCCAGTGAGTAACATGCCTCCCTAACAGAGCCTTTCCTCTGAAACCTCCCCAAACAGCACCACCACCTGGGGTACCAGGGCCTGTGGGGGATATTTCTCATTTAAACCGCCACAGATGGATAATCAATTTTGTTGCATTGTCAAAGTAGTTGCGGAGCTACAGCCAGTCTGGATAATCAATTTTGAAATCCCCTGTTGTCGGTAAGCTGATAAAACAAAAATGTTAACTTCATGAGTTTAATGAGCAGCTTTGAAGACTGCTTAGTGACAGAGATACAGGAGAAGGCAGGCTGGAAGCAGAAAGAAGGCTAGAATAAGTATTTAATGAAGGTATACTCTTAAGGGCAGCTTCCTCCCTCCTGGAAACTGTGCTTCCACCGTGTATCCCATTACTGTCTCATGGCCTGTGTTGGCTGGAGACGGAGGCGGAGAGCGTTCCTGAGGAGGCCTAAGGAGATTGTCCTTCTCAGGGTACTGTTGTAATGAGAGAATTTGCAGATAGTTAGCTGAGGTAGTGATCTGATGGCAGACAAGCGGATGCTCCCACCTTCCTCTACCCAGCAGGTTGACAGAACCCTCCTCCTCCTCTACCTTACCAGCCTGACCCCAGTCTTCTTTCTACCTACTTCATTGGAAATGTGAATGTATCGCTGGATTTCAGAGAAATAAAAGCAGAGCTCTTTTCATTTAGCGAGTAGATTTTTTTTCCCCTAACCATGGATAAATTAGGTAATATTGCAGAGATTATTTTGGTTTGTGAGAGGGTGTTGTTTGTTTTGGTTTTGGTTTTGTTTTGAGAGGGTCTTATGTAGCCCAGGTTAGATTTTTTTGTAACTTATTTTCTGAGGATAGACCCTAGAGCTTTATGAATGCTAGGCTAGCACTCTACCAATTGAGCCACACACATGGTTTTGAAGTGAAGGAAACCTGATCCTTCTTTAAAGGAAAGAGAAATTTAAATCTGTCATTTCATTCTATGGACATGAATACACGGCATATTTTTTTTTTTCAATGAAGGAGTACTTTTCTTGTTTTCTCCTTCCTTTTCCCATTAAAATTAATTAATTAATCTATTTATTTATTTATTTATTTATTTTGCGACTGTGCCTTACTATGTTTACTTGGTTGGCCTAGAACTCAGCATGTAGATCAAATTGGCCTTAAATGGCTGATCTACCTACCTTTGCATCTCAAGTGCTATTGTTTCTTTTTTTTCAAAGATTTACTTATTATTGTATGTAAGTACACTGTAGTTGTCTTCAGACACACCAGAAGAGGGAGTCAGATCTTGTTACGGATGGTTGTGAGCCACCATGTGGTTGCTGGGATTTGAACTCTGGATCTTCGGAAGAGCAGTTGGGTGCTCTTACCCACTGAGCCATCTCACCAGCCCTCAAGTGCTATTGTTATAGGCATAGGCCACTACCTCTGTTGTTATAATTTCTTTTCTAGAGAAGACAGAAATAAAAACAAAACAAATCTGTCTCTTCTCCAAAGGTCCCATCTACAAACAAAGGTAGAATTAAACCAATGTGTTTATTATCCTTGCTTACAGAGCAGTGAATGAGGGGCCATGGGGAAAAAGCATCCGTGGACAGAAAGTAGCCTCACTAGATGGTCCATACCCAGCATGGACGCTGTCTACTGCAAGGCTACATAGATGGAGCTCTCCTCTAGTCTTTCTCAGCTGATATACTTCTCTGAGGCCGTAGACTCTTGGGGCAAAGTTGCACACAACTGATTGAGAGAAGCACCTGAAGGTTCCATGGGTCTCCTTGAGCATCCTTCTATGAAAGATCTTCACTATATCCAGCTGTGGTGTTACTTTCCATTGAAGTAGAGGTGAGTTTGTGAAGTAGTTATAGCTTTGCACAGCGAGTAGTCTTGTATAATAACCACAACATCGTGTGGCTCAGACTTACCTCAAATACTGGAACCCACTTCTTTGTCCTTTTTAGTAACAGTGGCCGACATAGTTCTTCAAATCTGAGTTAGAGTTAGCTTTTTTCCTCGGGTTTCAGACACTTATGCTGTCTAATTCCAACAAAAGTATGTCTTTAGTCTCCAGGCACACACATACACACACACACACACACACACACACACACACACACACACACACACACACACACGGTAGCTACCCTCTTCCTGTCATTAGAAATCACCTTGGGGAAGAGAGTAAATGTGAGTTTAGCTAAGATCAGTTCCCAGAACCCACATGGCAGAAGGGAGGAAATCAACTCTTGAAAGTTGTCTTCTCTTCTTCCTCAGAGAGCTATGCCCCATCCATGTCTCCACACAACTGGATACACACATGTGAGCAAAGACATCAGTGTGAAAAAGTAACTGCCTGAAGAAATATAGAAAGCTAAAATTAACCTCATTGAATGTTTCTGTAGAATTGTTGGATTGGGTCTTGGCACATGTGCCTTGTTCCAAGTCTTGGTGTCTTTCTGATGTACAACACTCTACGGCAGGGAGTCTTCTATTATCCCAGCACATTTCCTAACATTTTTTTTTGTAGCACAATTGTCTTCTGTGGTGTGGAGGTTTGAGAGGCACTTATGCAATTTCTGACTTGGAAAATGATTCAAATTTTCAAATAATTTTATCTATGATTTATGTTGGAACTGAGAATGACCATAGAGAGCCAAGATATTTTGCTGGTTCTTTGGAGTAGCAAGAAGGCAGAGCTTCACACAGATTTGTTAGTGTTGATGGAGAAAGACACAACTCAAAGGGAATGGGAGAGTGTGTATTCTCGAGTCAAACATGAGTGACCATGTCCTAGGAAGACAGATTCAGGACACTGTGAACATCATGTTCCAACATGGTAATACTTGGTTGACATTTTTACGGTTAACTGATAAAGCCATGGATGAAGACACTGTCTGAATATATTGCTGTGGTTCACAGGTTATAGCAAGTGTGGGAAAGACTGTTAGAGGAGTCCGCAGTGATGTTCTTGGCTTTTTGACTGAGAGAAGTTGACAGTTTGTTAAGGATACACTTGGGGGTTATTCATAGTCGTAAGGATACAATGGTGCTCGGTCATCCAGAGACTGACAGTGAGTGGCTTTTCAAGGAACTAAAAATAGCCCACTATAGTATGAAGCTGGTTTGTAACATTCTAACCATCCATAATCAGGAAGTTCAAATATTTGGAGTCATAGAATGTTTTGTTTCTTTTGGTTTTGAGACAGAGTCTCTTTATATATCCCTGGCTGACCTAGAACTCACAGAAATCCACCTGCCTCTGACTCCAAAGTGCTGGGAGTACAGGCCTGTGCCTCTACATAGAACCAGTAAGTTACAAAATCTTTAACACGGGATCATCTTCTTTTCCCTGGGAGAGTAACGCTTCCAACTCTTCTCCCTGTTTGTCTATGAGTACAGTCAGAACCTTGGGAATATAGCACCGGACAAAGAGAAGTCTGTTTGCTAGGCATTGCCTTTGTTTATATGTTTCAGCTGCAATGATAAAGGACTGTGATAAAGAAGAATGTGGCAGTGGAGGAAAAGGGAGGGAGAGAGGGAGGGAATGTTAACTCCATATACATTTGGTAGAAAGAGGATGGTGGTGGTGGTGTTTTGTGAAAGTTTTCTACCAGGACTTTAAAACACGATTATTTAGTGCTAGGAACCTCACCCCTTCAAAAAGGAGGGCTTCGGTTTAAGAGCAGTGAAAATATAGCTCAGTGGTTAAGAGCACTTATAGAGTACCCGTGTTCAGTTTCTAGTGCCCACATGGTAGCTTAGAGCCTTCTGAAACTCTAGTTCCAGGGCATCTAATGACCTCTTCTGGTCTCTAAGGGCACCAGATATGATGGATGGATGGATGGATGAATGGGTGGATGTGTGTGTGTGTGTGTGTGTGTGTGTGAGAGAGAGAGAGAGAGAGAGAGACAGAGAGAGAGACAGAGAGAGAGAGAGGTAAAATACACATATACATAAACTAAAATTAACAAATCTAAAACTAAATATAAAAAAAGGAAGAAAGAGGGCTAAGAATTCAGTTCACTTGGTGAATGGGTCTAGTATGTTCAAAGTCCTAGGTTCAATGTCTAGCACTAATTAAACTTGACATGGGTTGAAAAATGGCTCAGACCATAACTTATTTGTCATGTAAGCATGGGGACCTGGGTTTGGTTCTCCAGTGCCTACATCATGTATATTTCTGATGTACACACACACACACACACACACACACACACACACACACACACACACACACACGGGCAAGCATGTACATACTCAAAAGAAGATCTAGGAGAGCTTTGAGATGTCTCATTGGTTAAGAGCACTTGACACTCTTGTCGGGCACCCAAGTTAAGTTCCCAGCTCCTACTTTGGGTAGCTCACAACCACCTGTAATTCTAGCTACAATAAATCTGATTTCTTTTTCTGCCCTGTACGGGCACTAAATAGCTCTCCATATGTAGAGAGGATTTAATTTTTTTTTAAGGTAATCAGCTACACTAACAATTTCCAGTTCAACTTGATATACATAAGGCCCTGTTATTTATAAGTAAAAAATTAACAAACAAATGATAAAATATTATTGAAATGGTATGCTCAGTGCCTTGGCTATTGTAGATAACCTCTGATGCTAAGATCCTACATATGTGCCTTCTACAGAGTGAAGCAGATTCCAGTATGCCTTTAGTGTACAGGAGGTTCTAGCATCTCTTGTTTCCTGTGTCTATCAGTGCGCATGTGTACCCATGTGTGCGGAAGCTGGGTGATAAGGCAGGGTGCTTAAATGCTTTGTTGCATTGTGTTAATTCCTCAGCAGTGCAATCAAATTCATGTCGTAATTAAAGCTGTCAGTTGGAAGGCAAGCCAATCGCTGCAAAAGCACAGCATAACAAATGAACTGAAATGATTCCGCGTGTAGCTATACAATGCTTCACCAGGCATGAAATTAAATAAGTAATTTGATGTTGACATCAGAAATTGAAATGATACCCACTGTTCCCTCATTCAGTCAGACCTGCATAAACAATGGCCAGAGCAAACATGCACAACAAAGCCCTCCTCTCCACCCGCTCCCCAAGTAATGCACAATATATATGCAAAATGAGCATATCAGCGCTTGCTTAGACCTCAAGGATGTAATTTGCTTTGGTATACAATACGATGATAGGCGCGGAGCGGGTGGGAAGCTGGGTTTGGAGTGATCCTTCTCCTTCTGGGATGAAACATTCTCAGCAAGCAGGGTGAATGAAATGAACAAATCCCCCTGCTTCTCTGTCATTCATCCTAAAATGAGTTCGTTTCCTAGACGCAGGACTCCAGGCTGGTAGAAAGCTAACTTGTCTTCCACCTTTGCCTGCTGTAACAAGGGCTGGGGTTGCAGAAAATAGGTGGCATTTGTCACATGGTCAGCCTCTGCTGTAAGCAGTCTCCATGACTACGGTGGATGGATGGAAAGCTCTCTTTCTCCCTTTCCTTGCTTACGGAATCAAGAACACATAAGGGTTTTTGTTGTTTATCGGTTGTTTTGTTTTGTGGTGTGTGTGTGTGTGTGTGGGTGGGAGAGAGAGGGGGGGTGTATACAGGTACATAAGAACATCAGAAAGTGTATTGGATCCTCTGGAGCTTGAGTTACAGGTGGTTTTTGAACCACGTGATGTGGGAGGTAGGAACGGAACTCCGGTCCACAGAGCTATTGAGCCGTTTAGCGAGGTTTATTAAACATGTCACATACCCAACATAACTTACATCGTGCTTTATCCCTCTGAGCTTGTAGGAAACAGCAAGATGAGGAATTTTTTTTTTCTGTAGGAATGCTGTGAAGGGTGGTATTTTTGTTTGATGTGGAGATGGTCAGAAAGTTGTCTACTTTTCTCCTAGGTTTGAATGTGAAATGTCCCCCTTAGGCCCAGTGTTTGAACCATTGGTGTAAGTCTAGCAGTGCAGTTGTAGGCAATTGTGGAACCTTTAGAAGGTAGAGCCTTGCTGTTTGATAGGTTCCCTGTACTTCCTGTTTGATACCAATTACTGACTGCTCACACAGCGTGATTAGGACCTTCTGACATGCCATCCTCACTATGACAAACTTTATCCTCAAGCAGAGATCCAAAATAAGTCCTCCCTTCTTTAAGTTGATTTTCTTCAGGTGGCTGGTCACAATGATAAGAAGAGTAACACCTCAATTTACAGTCAGCAGAAATCATACCTGTTGTGGTTACGAAGATGTGAAATTCTCCTTAGCCTCTCCTCCCTCATACGATCCATGTATTTAGACATCACTTCAACCTGCATTTCTGCAGTGCATCTTGAGCGAAAGACATGATGAATAGGCACATGTTCCCCTCCTGCCTTTTGTCTAAAGAATAGCAGGTTGGCTATGTAAGTGGATGAGCTGATGTTAATAACTGTTGAATTAGGGTGGCAATCAGGCTTTTCTATGAAGATGTGGTCAGCCCTAATACAAAGCTGCTGAGCTAGAATTTAAAGACTGACTCTGCATCAGGTTATTTTCATTTCCAGCTTGTTCAGTGCCTTCCCCCCCACCCCCCACCCCCACCCCACCCCCCCCCCCCCCGCTCACAAAGAGGACGACAAAACGTTAAACAATTTCTTAGGACAAGTTTTAGAGAAAGCCTATAAACAAAACTGATCCAGGGCTAGGGCTGCAGCTTCATTGGTGGAATGTTTGCCCAGCATGTCTGAGGTGCTAGCAATGTTCAAACCAGGTGCTGTGGTACACTTCTGGTTTCCCAACACTCGGGAGAGGGATCCAAGAGGATCAAGGGAGTCTGAGGCTAGCCTAGACTACAGAGACCTTGTCCATAAACTAGGTAGAGTGTTGGGCAAATACTTTAGTTGGTTGAGTGGTTCCTAGCATTCAGAAAGCCCTTTATTCGATCACTACATAAAGGAGTGCAGTGGTGCATACCTCTGGAATTGGGGGAAAACAGATTTCATGAGAACCTGACTCAAATTGAGGGGGGGCGGTACTGGAGAGATGGGTGAGTTCTTACTCTTCCCCCAAGTTTGGTTCCCAGCATTTCCTCAGCACAATTGCCTTGAACCCACGTTCTAGAGGATCCATTACCCTGTGGCCTCCCTAGGGCACCTGTACACACATAGTACACATAAACTAACGTAGGCATGCATACATACATACATACATACATACATAGTAATAGAAAGATATACAGATGAATTTTGTATTCATACTTTGGCTTTTTTTCCCTCAGTACTTGATACCCTGAGTTCAGTTCAGAATTATTGATTTTCAGTTGGTTCACTGTGTGAGCGCTATGGCAGTCTGAATTGATATTATTGAGAGAAAAACTGCTTCCCTCCACCCACGGATTCTTTGCATTTTAGTCAACTAATTATGTTTACAAAATGTCTAATTTTTGCACAGTGCCAAGTGTGTGCTAAACCAAAGCCTTTGGGGAATAAACTAGCAAGTAGGTCATATACCAAAAAGTCATCCAAACCCATTGGGCTTTTTATTTTCAAGTCAGTCTGGGCTTTTTTTTCCTCTTGCCTGCCTCTCTGCGGCCACAAAACCAAATAGCTTGAGACCCGGGCCTTGAATGTCAGGAAATCGGGGAGGCAGGCTGCCACGTGCCTGTTTAGTCTCAGTGCAGGGCGAAATGCCATCATTAATTCATTACCCAGCTGCCTGTCAAATAAATTGGCAATTACGTCCACCGCAGAAGCTCAGAATCTAGTAAATAGCACGTTAGCATCTCTGAGTCGCTGAGAGATATAAAGGGAAAAATCAAGCAATACTGTGTGTGTATCAGCAGCAGACGACAAGGGGTCTCGGACTCGGGCATGTGATGTGTGATGAAAAACTCACAAAGGGTTGGTAATGAGCTGTGTGGATGGGAACATGCTAAAAATGGCCACTGACTTTTGTGCTCTGTCTCTGTGCTTCCTTTACAGAGTTCAGCTCCTTCCAGCTTGGGGACAGGCTACTTCGTAAGTCCATCTCCACTTCCACCTGCGCGCCTCCTCTTGCCATCAGTTCGCTCGTATAACAAACCCTCATTACAGTGTGAAAAAATGACACCCGAGGAATCCCTCTTGCCCCTAACGAGCTCACTGATTTCTGCCCTGTCGTTGAGGATTGTCTTATTTCTAAAGGGTTTAACCTGTTGGGCCTTAAGGATCAGGAGGCATCTGCCTCGGTGGGGAACTTAGCACGTTTAGGAGATAGGGGGGACACATGATTGCCCTTGCCAGCCCAATTCCATAATTGCTGGAAGTCAGATTACATATGGAATTATTTGATTTCTTCTAAGTACTCAAAAGAGCTTCAGTGTGCACAGTGACTTGCTTTTCTGTTTCTGTTATTTCACTGTGAGGGGAGATGGCATTCCAGTAGTGTTTTCCTTGTACTTGGTTGGTAGCTGTATCTGGCTTTTAAGCCAGCAATCACCACACTCCACAGTTTGGCAAATACAGATGCATTATATGTGTTCTGGTCCTTACACTTTGTTCTTAGGGGAGGGGAGGGGATGGACGAAATATACCTCTGGGATTATTACACTATCTTTCATTCAAGGACAGAGAGATGGTTGCTTCATTGCATTTTTTATAACAAAATTATCCTTTGTGGGTTTAGTATTCCTTCTCATGGTATAAATGAGGAAGAATTACAAACCACAACTATTTACACAAGATGGCATAGCACTGTGTATTTTAGTACTTACAGGCACTTGATTGTGTTCTGAAGTAACGCTTGATACTATAATACGCAAGATAGAACACATGCTACCAACCATAGCCAATAAACACCCATTCAGTTCAGCTGCTCTTAACGTTGTCCTCTTAACATGGCCAATCAGTCTTCTTGTGACTCGTTTCTCTGACTGCATTTCTGGTTGAATTATGAAAATCAGCATCGTTTCAGTGAATATCAAGTCTTTCCTAAATTTGGCCCAAAAGGCACCCTCACCTGGTCCCACTAACTTCGTCTTGAACTATAATCCAAGGAGAATGCTAAGGATTCCTCTGGCCCTGCATCATACAGTTAGCACACTGATGGTGGTTCTGCGCAGCGGGCCTGAATATTCATGCTTACAGAAGAAGCAGGATACGCTCCGTGTCTTGCTTTAGCAGTTGAAAGAACAGACGTCGTCCCATCTGCCATCTCTTCACACCAGGCTGGGTGTGGGTTGCGATGCTGGAAGTAAGATCTGCAGGCTGCGGTGCCTGCCCTCCATGCTCTCTATCCTCACCCCACCTCCCTTTCAGAAATAGAGCCGAAGCCACCACCTTCACCACGTTCAGTTACAGCCTGAACATTCTACTGTCATTTATGTTGTCAGTGTGATCACCCTGAAAGAAGGGTGTCACTTCAGGAATCAGAATCCACATTTTGTTTTG
Source organism: Mus musculus (assembly GCF_000001635.26). Taxonomy (NCBI): domain Eukaryota; kingdom Metazoa; phylum Chordata; class Mammalia; order Rodentia; family Muridae; genus Mus; species Mus musculus. The sequence continues at coordinate 132,029,579 of NC_000071.6, read as the reverse complement.
CTTTTTACCTCCTTAGTTCTTGGAATGCTTTTATTACTTAATGACATATTTGATAACTAGCGAATCCTTGATTAGGATTTGGAAGGGTTTTTTGTTTTTGGGTTTTTTTTTTTGTTTTTTGTTTTTTGTTTTTTTGTTTGTTTGTTTTTTTGTGCTGGGTCAACTTTGCTTCGCTTATAAAACTTACTCATTTTGTAAAAGTTGCCTTGGTAAAATCAACTTACTTTGCTTATCTCAAGAGCTGTCGTGTTATTAGCGTACATGGAGAAGATGAGTACCAGATGTCTGTCCCGCTCTCAGCTATGATAAAAATGCCCCTCTGCGGAATGTGTTTCCAATCCCACATTGTTCCGTTATCACCCTGCAAAATCCTTAGTGGAGTTGCCAAGCCCTCATCAAAGCCGGGCTCTGTTTCCAGTGTCAGTCCAACGGCATCACGTGTAGTACTCGATTTCAGGGACTGACTTCCACGTTGGCGAGTCTCTTGCTTTTAAATGGAAGTAATGTATTTACAGTTTCTGTGATTGGCCCCTCTTCCCCAACTTGAGATACAGTGTTTATGTTGTGCTCATGGTCCTTTTATGAGAACGGCTTCACTAAGTTTGTAATGAAGGTGAGTCACTATCAGGTTGAGTCCCATACTGTTTTTTTTTTGTTTGTTTGTTTGTTTTCTCATTAATTGCCTTTGACAACTCTTTGAAATGTGGAAATCACCACAGATGAGCTAATCCTTATCATTAAATCATGGACTGTTGAATTTGAAAAGACTAAGTTTCCCTACCTTTAGCTGAACAAGGAAGAACTGTTTTGTTTTGTTTTGTTTTGTTTTGTTTCGTTTTTAAACACTGTCCCTTGCTTCAGTATCCCTCCTCCCTCCAGAACCTTCTGTTTGCTCCCCTGTCCTATAGTGGAGATTTTAGTAAACTAAGGTGAAAACCCAGAAGTTGTCCTTGTTCATGAAACTGATACTGTAGTCCATGCATCACGGAGTCTGTATTTGCATGCAGGTGAGGTATGTGTTGTTACCTGCAGTTGCCCATTCTTGGGCTAATCCAAGAGTGCTTGCATTTGCCTCTCAGTTCTTCAGCTGTATCTGTCTCACTTTGCTGAAGGGCTTTGAAGAAACCTTTGTTTTTGATCCGGTGATATTTGTTTATGTCTTCCTGGTTTTGTGTTCCAAAGATGTCTGCTTAGGTCTGTCAGTTTTCCAATCTATGCAGAAGATTTGAGAGATGGGAACAGCAGTGAAGAGCACTATTTACATAAGCAGATTGCAAAGGATTCTCAAAGTAGGCAAAATAGAGAAGGATTGGAACAAACTTTGCACGTTTGGGGGAGGCTTTGAATACCATGAGTATTACACACACATACTCTCTCTCTCTCTCTCTCTCTCTCTCTCTCACACACACACACACACACACACACACACACACTCCCTCCCTCTCTCTCTCTCTCTCTCTCTCTCTCTCTCTCTCTCATTGCATACGCATACCCTGCTCAGCTCATATTCTAAATATAAATGAAATTATAGGCAACTTGGAATCAATTTGCTGGGTTTTTCTTTCCCTTTTGGCAAGCGTACTGAAACTTGTTGGAGTGTGTATAAGGTTTTCTTTTTTGTTTTTTAAACGTCAGCTCACTGAATACATTTTCTGTTTTGATTTAAACAGTTCTGGATCTCTTTCCTTCTGAGACATGCAGTCAAAATTTCACTCTGAAATATGTGTGATGAAGTCCGAAGCGGCAGAATGATTCATGTGACTAGCCGTGTGACCTTGGGCAGGGTGTTTGATATTTCTGTTTCTACTTCACCACCCGCCAAATAGAGTTGTGAATATTCAACCAAATGACATAATTAATGTGCACAGAGTAGAACTGTTAATAGTAAGCAATAAAATGTACCTTTGAGGTTTTTTTCTAAATTCATTCTTCTTGTTTTTAATTATGTGAATGTGTGTGCCTTGGTGGGTTAATATGTATACAGCAGTATCAGTGCCTATACAGCCCAGAAGAGGGAGTCAGATTCCTGGAGCTGGAGTTACAGATGTTGTAAATTCCTGTTGTAGGTGCTAAGAACTGAGCTCGCATCCACTGTGCACACAGTATTCATAAGGTGTAACTACAGAGTTCTCTCTCCATCCTCTTAAGTATATCTGTTTCTCTGTCTTCACACAGCGAATGAGGACATAAACTTGGTATCAGGTGACTGAGCAGTGTTGTGACTGAGGGCACCACTAACAAATTGAACCAAATAAAAATAGAGTTTTGCCCTTTGCACCCAGAGTATAGAAACATTTTATGTCCCTTTCCATGGCTTTCAAGAGGGCCTTGACTCTGTCCGATTGGATGTGTATCACTGTGTATGGCCATTAGACACAGGTGCTTTCATCTTTCACCCTGGTGATGTCATTGTTGGAATGATCTCTTCTCTGGGCTGCCCATGCATGACAGTTGTTCCCTTTAATCTGTTAATGGTTCTTACCTGTTTACTCCCTCCAGGGTTTTAAAGCAGGTCAAGACCTCTTAACATGTCTGAGGTTTGGGCTGGCAGTTACGGAAGAAGTGTTCAGTGATTCGGGTTTTAAGACATTGATTATAAGTTGCAGGCATTCCTCTGTGATGCCAACAGCAAGTGTTCTTGGAAGAAGTGATCACAGGCAGCAGAGAGATGACACTGCTTCAGATTGGCTCTCTCACTGGACCTGGAATTCACAATTAGCCTGCTAGACTGGCTGGCTGGCTATTGAGTTCCCAAGGATCCTACCACCTCTGCCTTCCTGGCACTGGGATTATAGACATTTTTCACCAAAACTGGTTGTTTCTCTGGGTGCTGGGGATCTGAACTCAGGTCTGCATGCTTTTGTGGATCACACTTTACCTCCTGATCCATTTTTCAAGCCCCTGAAGATATGTAAGTGCTGGAGCCCCTGAGCCTGTAGTTATGAGAGTTACTTCCCAGACTGCGCTTAAAGCTCTTGTGAAAGGGACTTAAAATCCTCTTAGATCAGGGACAAGCATCCTGCCTGTTTCTCTGAACGATCCTCAGCCTCCTTACATATTTGGGTGTCATAGGACACCAGCCTCATAGCTGGGATCTCTTCTCTAACTCTAGTGATTTATCCAACGTTTCTGGCTTGCTACTTGTCACTCTCTCAGTTCTCCAGGAAGGCAGCCCACAGATACCGTTTGACTCATACTACAGGCGAGGGGGTTGTACAGCATCACCCTTCTCAGGATGGAGTTTGTGTCGTTACTGTTTTTCTGTATGTTACTCATATTGTGAGGGTAGTCCTGGGATCAGGTGCAAATTGCAGAATGGTGACCTTGTCTCATTCTTAGTTGTTAAATTATAAAAAGTCCATGGTCATTTGTTATAATTTGGGAAATTCTTTGCATGTTTAAATTTTATTATAAATGTATTATTAAATACATTAATTTTTTAGATTTGTTCTAATTTTTATTTTAAATTTTGTTACACTCCTTCCAAACCCTTCTATATCTCTCCCCTGCCATCCTGTCTCAAATTCATGGCCTCTTTTTCTTGAATTATTATTGTGTTTTTATATTACAACAAATAAATATATAAATATCTGCTGAAACCAACTAGCGTTGCTTCCTCCAATGTGTATGTTTTTAGGGTGGATCATTTGGTATTGGATAACCAGTTAAGGAGCCCATCCCTGGGGAAGGCTTTCGTTCGTTCACATGTGTGTGCTCTCTCTCTCGCTCGCTCTCTCTCTCTCTCTCTCTCTCTCTCTCTCTCTCTCTCTCTCTCTCTCCTGTTCCCTCCCCCACCCCTCTGCCTCTCAGCAATTTTTCATCAGTTGTAGCCGTTCATTTAGGGGTGGGGCCCTGTGAGTTCCCTATTTATGCTGGTATGTAAACTGGTGTGGGATTTGTTTGGGTCTCATTTAAACAGCCATAGTGTTGAGGCACCATGGGTGAAGCCTCCCTGTCATATCCAGAGTACACAATACTGCACCAGACATCTTCTTTCTGTAGCTTGTACAGTCTTTCTGCCCCTCTTCCTTGATGTTGCTGAAAGTTGGATGCAGCAGTTATGTTGGAGATGTATACATTGGCTGTGGGAACCACGTGGCCAGGTGTTTTCTGTATTTTGACTGCTTGTAGCTTTCCCTAATAGTTTCCATCTGCTTCAAAAAGAGGCTTCTTTGATGAGAGGTGGGAGCTACACTCATTCTTGTGTGTAAGGAAAACAATTAGAATACAGTTAGGAATTATATTGATTTAGGAGAGTGGGGGTAACAGGTTATAGTCTACGACCCATGGTCTTACCAGCCACGGGTAATTTGTTAGATTTCTGGAACCATATTTGATTTCCCTCATGGTGAGCAGGCCTTATGTCTTGTTAAGAAGTATATAGTTACTTCCAAGACGTAAGTGCCTCTCTTACATCTTTAGAGCTATCTTTTCCTTCTGCTGCAGCTTACTAAGCATCTTCTGGTACTACAGCAACTTCCTAAATTGTAGAGAATTTAATCTTAGACATTTAACAGATAAAGAAAACATGGACCGAACTTTGAGAGAGAACAGCAGAGATATAAACACACACACACACAAAACAATATTATGAGAACTGAAGAGATGTCTCACAGGTTAGGAACACTTATTGCTCTTGCCTGATACTGTCTGGTTACCAGCATGCACCTCATGTAGCCTATGACTACCTATAATTTCAGCTCTATCCAAAGCCCTCAGTACACATTGACTCAACACATGCACCCACTTCCCCATGCAAACCCACACACTTAGATATAGTTGAAAATAGAAATAAATAGTAAAAAAAGAAGAAAAGAAATAGCTTAGCAAAGTAGAATTGGGTTGACTATATTATATTTCTGGAAGAAGGCAGATAGGGTTTTGGTTTCAATAGTAAATGTTTCCCAAAATGCTCAATGCATTGAACCCTGGGTCACATGCTATTTGTGCTATTTTGGAAGGTTCTAGAAGCTTTAGGAGCCGAACATAGCTAGAAGAAGTAAATCGTGTCTAGATGTATACTTGGGACTCCTGTGTGCTTATGCCTGCCTTTTGCTTCTTTGTCTCTGTCCCTCTCCTTCTTGTCTGCCTGAAAGGAGCTGCTCCTTCCACACACTGGAGCTAATGTGATGCACAAGCTCACTCCAGACCTAGATATATGGTCAAGTGTGTGAACTTCTGTAACAGCCAGTCCAAGAAAACCCTTCTTCTCTTAAGTTACTCTCCTGAAATGTTTGATCAAAACAGTTTACTCATGAGAGTAGTATACACAGGCCAGTTTGCAGAGCAGTTCTTAGCATGCTCAAAGCCCCGAGTTCCAGCCCTCAGACCCTCAATACTGATATGTTGTCACATGCCTAGGATCCCAACGGTTGGGAGGTTGAGGCATGAGGTTCACAAGCTCCAAACCATCGTCAGTTACGTAGAGGGTTCACTGCCAACCTGGGCTCCATGATACCTCATCTGAAAACAGAACGACCTAACTGGTCGGAGTACTGACAGACAAGAAGTGCTTGATGCAGTCAGGGGGAGCCAGTGAGTGGAAAGGAGATGAGGAGGAAGTGAATTTACTGACCTGTTAAATAAATGAGACACGTGAAACCAAAGCACACTTGACTGCATTGGTTTTTCTTACAACCCAAGAAAAACATAACAAATAATAGAGAAATAGTGGCCTTAAGTTTAAGTTTGTAGATGTTAATATCACATAAGTATTACATAAGTTGATATGAACTATATTATATACCAAATAAGCCACAAGCGAGATCCTCTAGTTTGCTCTGAGAACTGAAAAACCATGTATGTATGTATGTATGTATGTATGTATGTTTGTATGTACAATAAAATGCTTTAGAGTTGTATTGAAAATCAATCAGAATCTTTCAGATCAAAGGACTCATGACTTTGCTTATCTTATTTAATGTGTGTGTGTGTGTGTGTGTGTGTGTATCCATCCATATATTCATCTCCACCAAAAGTGTAAATCAGATGCCCTTCCTACCCTTAACACGAGAGTCTTCGAGTTTGGTGTGTCACCAAGAGTATTATTGTGAACCTTAGAACACACAACTGGGGCTTGTTAACCGAAGTGCTGGGTTTTGCTCTGAATGTCACATTTTCTTGTAGTCAGCGCTGACTGTAACCAAAAGTTATTGGAGGCTCTGATAGTTGGAGGCTCTTCACAGACTCCCAGTACTTGCCTTCAGAAGACAAACATTTAAAATGCATTTTGTTGGTATAAAACTGTTCATCCATTTAGAATAATACTGTCGTTTTAACAAAAGCACCTTGGCAGCATGCTATTAGATACAGCACCGTTAATAAACTGTCAGGTCCTGAACCCACATGCTCTGGAAGACCAGCAATCACCCAAGGACTGGTGCTATAAATCTCTCCTAACAAACCTTAATTCACTTAGCAGACTAATGAATGAGTTCTGATTTTCCTTTAGTAAGCAGGCCCACTAACAGTCATGTTTAAAGTGATGTGCTTCATACTCCTAATGACTGTCCTACAGTCCTTGAATAGGAAACAAAGCAAACAAGAACCATAGCCTTCTCTACTTGAGACTGTGGGTAATAAATCATGGTGACTTGGGAATAATGGCTGTTTTCAAGTAGGTGACAACTGTCTATCAGGGCTTGTAAACTGTCACCTTGGTGTGGTGTTATAAAGCAAAATGACCTCAATTCAAAAAGCTGCCTCAGATTTTCAAGGAACACTTGAAAAACATAGGAAAACCCACAGGAAGGCCCATCAGCCCTGGTTTGTGCAGCACTCTTAATATTTCCTGTATTGATCACAGCTCATAAACTCTTATCAAGGCTGAGCTCTGTGATTGTTCTAAGTGTACATCAGAAGGAAATCAGAACATAAAACACAGCTAGCATTACTGTTGCGCCTCAAGAACTTACCTCAGTTATATACAGATTTCCACCATGCAAAGTATCATTCATTTCCATTTTTAATAAAGAGGAATTCTATTTTAAATATTATGTATATCAGTACATGTGTCTCGTTACCTGAAGAGGCCAGAAGAAGATGTTGGATTCTCCAGAGCTGGAGTGACACAGTTGTGAACATCTTTTGTGGGTGTTGGGAACTGAGTTTAAGTCCTCTGTAATGGAAGTAAGTATGCTTAACTACTAAGCCATCTCTCTAGATCCTTTATTCCAATTGCAATCCCCAGTGAGGGTATCTTCCTTTTACATGTAGGTAGAGGGTCCTACAGTAGTCGCAATACTCGTGATACATGTAGAATTGCTAAGGAAAATTAGGGCCATCACCATCACCGTGCTGACGACATCACAGGAAGTTAGCATCTCAACTCTAAACCCTTTTCTTGATGTAGCATCTCACCCATCCCAGGCTGGCCTGGAACTTGCTGTGTAGCTCCAGGTGACCTTCAGTTTCTGATCGTCCCTCTCCCTTGAGTGCTGGATTGCAGGCATGTACAGAACCACATTTGGTGTATGTGGGACTAAAAGTCAAACCTAGAGCTTCATGTATGCTACGCAGGGGCTCTACCAACTGAGCTGCATACCCAGTCCTTTTTACTTTTAGAGAAATTTTGAAATACGTGTTTAAGAACATTGCAAGACAACTGTATTGTGTTGGTTTTATTATCTCCTGGGGTTGGGGTGTGAGCATTAACACAAGGATTTTCTAGAAGTAACTGTTTATAACATTAAGTAGGTGTACCTCATAAACAAATGGAACCCTGAGTTCCTCGTGTGCAGAGGCATCAAACAGGCTCTTGGCATTAGGATTAGAATTGCCAGTATTCCAATTTCCATAGTAAAACATGCCTGTTATTTGGGTTCCTATAGCTTGAGAGTTACAGACATTCTGGCAGTGCAGATGCTTCCTGGTGAGATTTTATTTGTAGAAAACTACTTTTTTTTTTAATGAAATATATACTTTAATACCTGGAACTTGTATGTGTGTAATTTTTCTTTAAGCATCAGAGAGCTATTTTAAAATTTTTATTGCCGATTTTGTTCATAAGACTGACTTTATTAAATTTAAACTCATTCTTTCAAACATTCAGAAATGATAGTGCATGTACTCTTTATAATTATCTTAAAGTTTTTTTGGGTATGTGTTGTATGTTTTCGAATGTTTGAGTTATGGTGTGTGTGGAAAGATCAGAGAAAAAGTGTGTGCAATTCATTGTCTCCTATCTTTGCATGGATTCTGGGATGGAACCCACATCAGACTTCTGCAGCAGACATCTTTATCTGCTAATTTCTCACCAGCTTTGCTTTAAAAAAACAAACAAACAAACAAACAAACAAACAAGGAAAACATAGTGTGTAGGGGTTGGGGGTTCAGCACATACATGCTTTCCTCTTTTACTGCTTCTTGCACATGTGGAACTCATGATTCCTCCTCGGTCTGGGAATTGAACTCAGGCTGTCAGACGTCCTCTGGCTTTGAGCACGTTCTTAGCTGAGCCACTTGACTGGTTCCATTTTACTTTTCTACAGCATTAGCAATGTGATACTTTTCATTTGTTTTTATCTCCTGATTTCCAACCCCCACCCTGGTCTGGTTCTTCAGCCTAAGTGTGAACACTAAAGGATGACCTCATTGATTGCTGAGCATGCAGAGAGTGCTTTAAACCTCATCTAGGGTTGTCGTGCTGATGATGAGTCTGATTAGGAGGGCTTGAGTTGTCACATGCGTGGCCTTTCTCATCCTGGAGTTCCAGTTTAAAATCATGGAAATGAGAAGGCTCTACATGTACCTGTGTTCAGGGATCACTTTAAATTGACACAAACCAAAATAAAACAAAAGGAAAAGGCTTATGTGTTTCAAAGATCACTACTATTCCACACTGTGAGTGAGCGCACTTTTGAAACTTGTACGGTTTTACTGAAGGCTTTTAAAATGATCATGCATATAAATGCTTGGGTTAAGGACTTCAGTTGGTTGAGAACTTGCCTAGCTTGTATGTTTTATTGCCAGCATTTCACAAGTAAACATTATGTGCATACCTTTAACTGCAATACTCTAGTCAGGGAAGCAGGATGGTCATGAGTTAAAGGTCATCTCTGAGGCAGAGCCGATTAGAGGCCACTTGGGGATACAGGAGACCCTGCCTTACATAGACACGCACATACATACATGTGTTATTTAATCAACATTTAGCAAATTTTGCCCATGAGAGCATTACACTTTCTGAGTTCTGCTCCCATCCGACAGATTATATAGAGTATTTATTTTTCATAGCAATTGTGAAATTCATATTTTTCCATTGAAACACAGATTTTCACCTGTTGGCATGAAAGCTTTTCCCAAAGGACAGTATAGGTCACTTGATGTAGGGCATTCATTTAAATGTATGTAAATCAGAAGGATTAATACAGTGTGAAAACCTCTTCATTTTTTGCTTTGTTGAAGAATCTTGTGAGATATCTTATATTAGCTTTTGTTTGCGTGTTTGCTTGTTTGTGTGCTAAAAGCAGGATCTTCTGTGTAGCCAAGCAGGCCTTGAACTTGCCATAGGAGATGACTTTGCCAGTTGCTGTAGGTTGTAGAGGGTATAGAAGAATAAGACAAAAGGTGTTCTTTTACACACACATACACATACACACACACACACATACACAGAACACCAAATGACATTGGTGATGCAAACTATCACCTCGCCCATTTATCTAGCCTTGTGTAATTCTCTGCTCGGTGTCATTATGCTGATAATTAGTTTTATTCTGAGGATAAGATATCACATGCATGGCCTTTGTCTTGCAAGAGTTCTGGGTTCAAATCAGGAAATGTCACTGTTCTAATATGTGGCAGTGTTCATAGTTCACTTTTTAAATTTGAAAGGAAATTTTAAAAACTGTTGTGTGGTTCAGAGATCCCACTCAATTTTAGATCCTGGGTGAGACCAGGGTACAGTTTTTAGGCATTCTTAGTTTACTGAAGGATGTATTCAAGATGGACATGCATACATATGTATAGGTCAAGAGCTGCCCAGACTACTTCTTTATTCTCATGTTCTTGGACATGGAACATGTTTCTAAATCTTTAAAAGTCACTGGGGATTATTCACATCAAACTTGGCTCATGAATTAGTGAGTAGTTAAAGATCATTTTGTTCCAAATTTTAGGGTTGCAATCTTGATAATTTTGACCTATACACTCTTTCATACAGAAAATAAGCTCACTTGAGTACCTGAGTAAATCTTAAAGTTTGCAGAAACAAGACAAAGACAGAAACACTATGAAAACAGTGACCTGGGCAAAAGTGTTCCTTTCCTAGAAACTAAAAGCATTTATAGTTTCATTTATCCAAAAGAATTATATTTGTCCAAGCTAAGTATTTATCCAGGAGTGTCAAATCCTTGTTACAAGTCTTAGAAGTATAGAGCCTTTTATTAGGTTTACTTTGTGAAAATGCCATCCATGCGTAATGCTCATTCAGATTTATTAAAGTCTTGTCCCTTATCTCCCTGCTATGTCCATCAGCTCTCTCCTTTCCACAAGGCTCCTTTCTTCAATCAGGAGATTTCGATTGTTGGTTTTCATTCCTGTCTAGTTTTGTTTTCTTTTGAGACACACGTAGTTTAGCTTTTCCATGACCACATGACAATTCTTTAGGACCCTGGTCGACTCCTCATTAAGTGCCTAGCTGAAGATAGTGATTGCCCTTCCCTCAGAATCCATTGGTAGCCTACAGTTCAGCAGTAGGGATAGGGCCCTGTAACCTCTGCACACCTATACAGACTTAATAAGGAAACTTGTAAAAGGCCACTGGGATGGGGGAGCCTTCACGCAGGGGCCATAGCATAACAGATAAGATACGAAAAGAGAAAGAGCAAATTTGAAGGTGGGATGCTTTATATGAAGGTTGGGGATGGAAGATATAAGGGGAGAAGAGAATTAACTAGAAGGTAAATAACTTTGATTACATAAGATAAATTACAGGGTAATACTGCTAATGTAAGCCACCTTTATTTTTCCCAAACATCAGTATTCTGGAGGGATCAGGTAAAAACAGACCAGTGGTGGTTGTTCAGTGTCTCTATCTCTGTCTCTCTCTGTCTCTTCTGTAACCTCAAAAATGTTCCTTAACTTGCCTGAAAGATAGAGCCTTCTCTATTGCTTATAAAAATAAATAAAAAAGTAAAATTTTAAATGATGATGTGCTATTGGTGCTTCACTATTTCCAAATAAAAATGGGTTCACTATCAGATGAATACCCATCAATATATTTAATATCTCTGTAATGTTTTGAGTCACTTAAAAAGCAAAGATGTGAAGTTCAAGTGAGTGCACTACAAAATTATGGTAAAAAATTTTTATTTCATTGAAATATTAAGTTTGATCAAAGAAATAAAAATAAGATGTAATATGAAGTAGTAATAATTCTCAATTATGTATTTGTACCTATGAGTATTACAAAAGTAGATTTAAAATGACTAGGCATATTACACTTACTACAGCAGATCTGGGAAGATCCACCAGTTTTTATTAAATTAACATTTTTGCTGTAGTCTTGCTTGCCCAGGTGTACCTACATAACATAAATTTGAGTTTGTAAAATGCTTCTCAGTTGGCTTTTGTAAGCAGTTATTTTAATTAAGTGTATCAGTGCTCCTTTCTGAGAATTTGAGGGTTAGTGTGTGTGAGAACTTTCACTTTGTAAGCTTAGCAGAACAACACTCCTTCCAGTTTCAGAGGCTTTCTAATTCAGTCCTTCATATCATGTAATGGATATTAGATAGGTGGTTCAGTGGTTAAGAGCACTTGCCAGTCTTGCAGAAGACCTGAGTTCAGTTCCCAGCGTCCACTTCAGCTGTGTCACAACCACCATTACCTCCAGTTCCAGGGGCATCTGATATCCTCTTCCTGTCTCTGTAGGGACACATACCCACACACAGACACATACTCATTGTTAAAAATAATAAATGTTTTAAAAATTCATCATGTGTAGTTAGCAAAACACTGTATAAATGCACTGAGAACGGCTTTCCTGGGTTACCAAGCCTCTGGCGGGCAACTGAAGAATCACAGTCACGGGTTGGAAATGGACACCGAAACACAAAAATCTTTTATCAGATCAGGCTGCCAAGAGCCGTTCTCCTTTATACTGTTCTTGAGTAATTGTGCTCAAAACAGGCAATTGGAATAGCAACAACACAAGGAGTGAAGCCAGGGTTTCTCTTTGTGTTAGGGTTTTAAGTATCAGATATTTATACTTAACCCATTTTTTGCTTCTTATTCGATATTTTCTTTATCTACATTTCAAATGTTACGTTCTTAGTGTTTGTCGTTAGCACCATCAGACTATGATGAAGTCAGATGCCTGCCAGCCCGCCTTTGCTTTATATTCTGTGACTGAATGAATATCCAAAGCATTGTTGGAAGGCAGCAGCTGACTCCTACGTGTTGTCCTCTGACCTCCACACATGTGCAAATGCCCTTTTAGCACCTTAGTCCCCCAACATACGTATTCCAAACAAATGATATCCTGGGTTCTATCTCTGTTGGTAGAGTACCTGCCTAGCATAGGCGAAGGCCTGGGTTCTGTCCCTAGCACTACATAAAGCTAGCTTGATGGTTCACACCTGTAGTACCAGCCATGCAAGTACTAGAATGCAAAACTACACATCATGATTTATGAAACTGAAGCCATCATATCATAAATGAAGCCAGTCAAGCAGGCTATACATCACAAGATGAAAACTGTAGAAGCAATACCCCTGGCACATGCTTTGACCAGGTCACCGTTGACTGTGGTGGTGTACAGCAGTGTAGAGAACAGACTGTGCGAACTGGAAAACAAGTATGGACTCCATGAGCAGGTACCTCTCTCCATAGTATTCGTACTTTTTTTAAAGCTGACATCCACATGGTCTCAAGCGAGAGTCTTCACACGTTCAAGACACTAGATTCAGGTAGTGAAGGACAGTGTGGCCTGAAAGGAATTAAACAGGTTTGGTGACGAGCCATGTTTGTCCTTGTCTGCCTTGATGGAGTTTTAAGCCCCAGCAAGATAAGGAGGAGCCCAATGATTCCGGTTATTGCCTGTGTTTGTAGAAGACTGAGAATCTTTGTTGTGGCTTCAGACTGAAATGACCCTCAAAGCCTCATGTATTTGAGTGTTTGATTTCCAGTTCATAGCTCTGTTTGCAGGTTATGCGACCATTAGAAGGTGCAGCCTTGCTGAAGGAAATGTATTACTAGGGGTTGTGTGGTCTGTGCAAACTATACAGAGTTCGTATTTGAGTTTGTATAGGATGACATCACTTCCTGTTCTCTCGCTTTCCTTCCTGATCTGTGGGTGAAGTCTCATCGGCCAGTTTCCTGACCACCATGCTGGCCTCATGCTCCTCCTACTGTGTCTTCTCCACCCTAATGAACTATGCCCCTTTTCCGATTTTAAACCAAAATAATATTTTTCTTTTCCTACTTGATTTCTCTTAGAGCGTTTTACCATAGTGACAGGAAAGTAACTGATACAATATGGTAATCACGGAGAGATTCAAATGGTTGTAGTTACTAGACAGAGCTAAGTAACTGTCTCTTGCATTTATGCAGACTCCCCACAGCCCTGAGGAAGAACCAACCATCTCCAGATAGCACGATGCACACACACACACACACACACACACATGCACTTACTCATGCATGCATGCACAAACACATTACTACTGATACAGATGTCAGTATTCCCAGAAAGAGAGTTCAAAAGATATTATGACTGTATTCCACGTATTCAAAAATATCAGTTGAATAAGACTAAAATTAAGCTTATAGCAAAAAACTACACATAGTGTAACAGGAAGAATACAAGAAGTTGACAGCAGGCTATACTATGTCACAGGTTGGTGACCATGGAGACAGTGACTGCTCAGCAGTAGGAAGTGTGCTGAGTGAATCACTGAGACAAACTTCTTTTTAATGGGCAGAACATCCGTGAACTTCCTTTAACCAAATAATATATAGTTGGAAAAGTCAAAGAAAAAAGAATACCTAGAAAAGTAATATCTGAAAAATTTCCAAATTTTGTACAAACCATGAATCCATATATTCAAGCACAAGAATCAAAGAAAGAATTACATTTAAGATTCTAAAAGATGATTAGAAAGAGAAAATTATAAATAGTTATGTGTTATTTAAAAAAAAAAATCTATGACGACTAGGCTGGTGGTATATACCTTCACTCCTTGAACTCAGGAAGCAGAGGCAGGTAGGTGTGAGAGCCTAGAGTCAGCCTGGTCCAGGACAGGGTGGGCTATAGAAAGAAATGTTGCCTTAATAAAAACAAAAATAAAATAAAAAAAATAAAATAGGGCAGTTGTGGTGATGCATGCCTTTAATGTCAGTACTCCGGAGGCAGAAGCAGATAGATCTCTGGGAACTAAAGGCCAACTTGTCTACATAGCAAGTTCCAGGCCCACTGGGTCTAAATAGGAAGACTTTGCCTCAAGTGAAACAAACAAACAAACAAACAAACAAAACTTGAAAACTCAGGAGACTGAGTTGTCTAGCATATGTATAACCCCAGGTCTGAGCCCCAGCACTGGAAGGAGCAGGAGTTTTACCTGGCACCTCCAGCTTGATTGACTGTTGCTTTAGGCCAGGGCAAGGTGGGACGGGGGCAACTGGGTGTTGTGAGAACTGCTTACTACAAGCTGGCATCAAAGTGAAGAGACAAGAGGAAATGGGGACAAAGGTTTGTTTTTCCCGGGCACACCTATAATATTCCAGTTTTTCAAGCTAGGCTCAGGTTGCCTCCACTTGAATCCATCTATGAATCTACCTGTGAACTAAGTCAGTACCCTCTCACATCTCATTAGAGGGCAACAAGCCTTCCAATGAAGTTTCCATTTCAGAGTCAAACAGTAACATGTACAGGGAGTGCATCTCTCCAGGGACAGTGGCAAGAGAGGTAAGTGATAATGTCACCTAGAGCTCTGAATATTCATCTGATAAGAGAAAACTCATCAGAGAAAGGGAAAAAGGGAGCAAGGGAATCTTAATGTCTGGTAATAAGAAAACACAATCCTCTTTCCCAAGTGAGCAGAAGATTTAAGTGCTAGTCCACTGAGAAGATAACAGAGTCAAGTAAGCCTGCCATTAAGTAGTTCAAGAAACACAAGTGAGAGGCATTGCATACCTATAAAATCACCTAACGGTTATTCCCTGTAAGCAGTGTTGGTGAAGATACTGAGGAATTAGAGCTGTTCCACACTACTGCTGGGAATGGGACATGGTACCACTATTTTGAGAAACAGGGTAGGGATTCAGGGAAAGTCAGATAGAGGGATGGGAGATGGCTCACTGGATAAAATACTTGATGTGTATGCATGAGGACCCAGGTTCAAATTCCAGGTATAGTGCTATTTCTATCACCCCAGCACTGGGGAAACACATAGCAAGATCTTACTTGCTGGCCAGCCAGCCAGTCTAGCCAAAATGGCGAGCTTTGGGTTTAGTGAGAGACCCTGCCCTAAAAGTTAAGGTAGGGACAAGGATGATGACACCAAAAGACAAACCAATAAAGACAACTTTGACATAGTCAAATTTGAAAACTTTAGGATTTAAATATGTATGTCTCGTTATATTTCATTTATGTGTTAATTTAGTTCCTTTAACAATGAGAAAGCCTACTTCCCCACTCTGTGTCATGATGTGATATGCCTCCTCTCTGTGCTGGGTTGTGAATGTAAGAACCCATTACATTTTGTTCTTTTCTGTTGACAAGGAAGCATGAAACCTCACTGTGACAAATGTCAAAAATGCATATTTCCATCAGAGTAATATCTCATGTTCTTTTGTTAAACATTCATTCAGAGATGCATGATTGGGCCTTGTAAAAAAAATAACACCCAACTTTTCAGGAATTGGGGAAAGAAAGCTCAATCATTCACATACATGAAAACACACACACACACACACACACACACACACACACACGTACACACACACGTACACACACCAGCAGCCTTTTATGTCTTGGCTCAGAATTGCCTCGTGATGAAATGTAGGCCACCAGATTGAATTACTCCATCGAGCAGCCGCTGCCCTGTGTTAATGGTAATTGCACAGAGACTGCAGTCTTTCTGGGCAACATCTCAGATATTTACCTCCTACCGTTTTTCAATTCAAACCTTTGATGAAAATATTCCCAGTCCTTCTTTAAAGCAGACATCCAACTGTCTTTCTTGACAAAAGCAAGGTCTCTAAATCAGATCCTGACAATTTCTGACACAGCGGTCTACCCAAATCACCTTTTACCTGTGTCACTATGTCATTTCCTAGAGGAGAAAGTGTCCATCAGAGGAACAATTGTTGTAGGTCTCAGGGCTAGAAGGTTGAGCCTGCCAGGAAAATGGAAGAAGAAAGGGGGAAATTATTTGTTCCTTTGACATGAGTTGAAGAAATTCAATGACGGGTTGACTAAATGTAATAAATGAATAGAATTGTTATTTGTTTTGGAGATATATCTATTTATACAGAGAGATGAAATCTTTAGATATTATTGTTTCGAAGACGGTAGGGACTAAAATTCCAGATTATTTTTTACGTTTGTTCATTTACTTGCTTATTTTGTGCATGTGTGCATAGCCAAGTGAGTTTATGTGCACCACAGGCATGTGAGTTCCGGAGGTGGCCAGAAGAAGGCATAAGATCCTCTGTACTTAGCTTGACAGATGGTCACGAGTCACCAGGTGTGGGTGCTAGCAGCTAAATCCAGACCTTATGGAAGACTAGCAGACACGTGTAATTTCTGAGCCATGTCTCCCTTCCCTAAAATACCATCTCAGTTTCCCTTGCTTCCTTCTTCATATTTCTCATCTTCCTCCCTTCCTTTTTCTCTCTCTTTTCTTTTTTTTTTTTTTTTTGTTGTTGTTGTTTGATACAGGGACTCAGGTATCCCTGAACAAACATACTCCTTGTAACCACGCTTGACTCTGATCTTTCTGGCTCTTCTTTGAGTGTGTGTGTGTGTGTGTGTGTGTGTGTGTGTGTGTGTGAGTGTGATTATTGATATTTGCCCCTACACCAAGCTCCATCTAATGTTTTCTACAAGCTACAGCTTTTGAGGAGGCAGTAAAACATAGTTGTTCTTCCTTCCTTCATTCCATCGTCCGTTGATTTAATTTATGTTTTGATTAGTTACCCTAACATCAACATATTTAGCAGGTTTTTTTTGTTGTTTTTTTGGGATTTTTTGTTTTTTGGTTTTTGGTTTTTTTTTTGACACTCAGGGCCTCAGGTCAGTTTTTGGTCTATCTCCTGTCCCTACTATGAAAATCACACTTCAATAAGAGGAGGTTACAGAGGCTGTGATTACTGTAAACGGCTTTGTGTTGAGTCGTGGTGGTATTGCAATGGTCTGAGAGCAGGATGCAGCAAACAGGAAAGCCAGCACTGGTGAGAAGGCCTGGATGACCTGAGAGTGAACCTCTCCATGTTGATCTCTCTGTCTAGTGATAGTTGGCCCCTGATCTCCCATTTTGTTGGAAGAGTGTACTTGCTAATTGCTTTTCTGGATCCAATTGTAGCATCATATGTTTGATGGATGGAGCCCTCTGGGGACTGGCTTTCCAGGTTTGGTGAATGAGCAGCTGAAGGCACAGCAGGCTTGCTCCCTGCTGCCAGCCTGAGTTTGTTCTTCCCATGTGGATGCCTCATTATGGCATAAGCTTTGGAATGCCATTTGCCCAGAATACTGTCAGATAGTGATACTGGAGTGCTCTTGAGTTCTTGTTCTCTCTCTCTCTCTCTCTCTCTCTCTCTCTCTCTCTCTCTCTCTCTCTCTCTCTCTCTCTCGGTGTGTATGCGCACCTGCACTCTCATTTCTGTGCACACATATATTTCCCTTGATATGGAGGTCAGAGGTCAGTGTTGTTATTTTCCTGTATTGCTCTCCATTCTAGTCTCCTCTGGTTAGATCTCTCTGAGCCCAATGCTCATTCATGAAGCTACGGAGGCTGACCAATGAGCTCCAGGGTTTCGCTATCTTGTCATCAGTGCTGGAATTCCAGAAACATATCCCCTCACCAATCCTTTACCACACTCACTGTATGTGTGTGCACACAGTGTGCCTGTGTCTTAACACTTATTTGTGTGAAGGTCAGAGGATAACTCATGAAATTGGAGTGAGTCAGTTCTCTCCTTTCCCCACATTGAGCCCTGGGTTTCAGACTCAGGTTGTCAGGCCGGGCAACAAGTGCTATAACTAACTGAGCCATCTCACACTCCCTGTGTTTGCCCCCAGGTCAGTGCTAATGATCCAAACCCAAGTCACCATGCTAACAAGCACTCAACCCTCTGAACTCCACACTTGGATTGCAGCCTATGTTATTATTGTCCCATAAAAGGTCCTCTCCTACTTAGCATGGTCCCAGACATGGGCCCGATCAAATTTTAAAATAGAGAGCAAAGCTTTAGGGTGGAGATGGGGGAAAAATTAGACTTGAGAACAAAGCATAGATGTCTTAGATTCTCAGAGTGTCAAGAGTGATAAAGGAAAGGCATTTTTAAGTGTCTTGCCACAGAAGAGCTTGAATGAAGCTTAAGAGCAGAGACTCCTTTGGTGAACTTGTATTTCTTCATTGGTTAAGTTCTTTGGAAGTAGTTAGCGTCCTAGAGAAATCTCTCTGTGTGGCTGCCAGTTGTTGTTCTTCTCTTCTTTTGGTGTCCTTCTCTAACTTCTTTACAGATTAATGGCTCAAAGAGGCCACCAGGAATGTAAACTTTTTACGGAGAGCTTGTGGCATCAAAGGTCCCTGAACACTTAATGTCTCTCTTTTTCAGTTACACTTAAACTCTTTAAACTGAAACCCAAACCTGGGTTTGCACTGTGCTGAAGAACATATGTGTGTAAATAATATATGTCATATATAGATTAAAATATATTGAGAAAATACTTAGATCAAGAATACATAAATATAGAGAGAATATATACATTTAGAAAGAATATATACACAGAGATTATATAGAGAAAAACAAAGTCTATGTAAAGAGAAAGAATATTTAGAGTGGGGAAGGCACACGGTTCCCCAAGTACCCTATAAGTGTATGTTCCTAGCCTAGCATCCTATGTTCTCCAGGGAGGTCCCCACTCCTACTGGCCCATTCACATAATGTCAGTTTTCCTGATCTTGTTACCTTTCAGGTTACCTTGGACCCTTGCTGTGTCAGGCATGAAGGTTTCAATAGTTGTGTTTTTATGAATACTTCTTAATACCCAAAGTCAGACTAGAGAGTAACAGGTTGTATGATATATCAGAAAGAATAGTTTATGGACTGTCAGGACCTGAAAATCTCAAGCTGTGTTCTCTGAGATACTGGATAGTGTTTATTAGGCATCATTCGTTCTGTATCTGTCGGACATAGCAGGATTTTATGTAGTCTCTTTGTCAGGGTTGAGGGAAGTGTGCTTTGTAGCTTTAAAGGGGTGTCTATAAAAACAACCTCTGTTTCTTGTATTGTGCTAAGGTCTTCTATGTGTATTCACCCCAAACTCTTATTTTACATTCAACATTTTAGCAACATCTTACATTCACATGCTTCTCAACCTCCTTCACATTAGAGACTTTAATAATTTAGTTGAATATTAAAAAAGTATATGGTGGCCAATAAATTCTGTCTTAAAAGACCACACTGTACCTGATTAAGTATCTGTGAAAGGTGATCGTTTTACCGTGATTAAAAACACCAACCAAAAACAAACTAGGGAAGGAAAGGATTCATTTATTTCTTTCCAGATTCAAATAGTAGTTCATCAATGATAGAAGTCAGAGCAGAAGTTGGAGCAGAAATACTGAGGAATATTCATGCTGCCTTTATCATTGACTAACTCTCAGCTGGCTGTCCTACACAGCTCGGATTGCCTGGGTAGGGACAGTGCTGCCCACAGTGGGTGTGACTTTCCTAAGTCTATTGACAACTTAGACAGTCCACCACAGACAGGCCAGTGTGATCAAGGCAGGTTTTGTTGAGGTTTCATCTTTGCCAGGGACTGGAGGATGTGTCAAAGACAAGAAAAAAATAGTTAGTTAGTTAGTTAGTTAGTTTAGTTAGTTAGCTGGTTGATTGGTTTTATATGTGTGGTAGGGGATTGTATACTGATGCATGTTCATGCCATGGTAATCTTGTAGAGGCTTCATCTTTGCAGGGGACTGGAGGATGTGTCAAAGACAAGAAAAACTAGTTAGTTAGTTAGTTAGTTGATTGGTTTTATGTGTGGTAGGGGAATGTGTACTGATGCATGTTCATGCCATGGTAATCTTGTAGAGGCTAGAAAATAGCTTGAGGGAATCGATTCTTTCCTTCCACCCTGGGACCTGTGTCCTGAACTTCAGTTGTCAGTCTTGGCAGCCAATGGCTTTACCCACTGAACCGTTCATTTCCAGTTCTAAATGTGCAGATTCTTGCAGACAAGGTTTCAGCGTCTTCAGGATCCATTGATGGAGTAACTCTCCACTCATTAAACAGTTCCCCTGTTAACCTCATAAAAGTGCTGTGCGATGGGTTGCTTGGAGGCCTGGGTGATGAAATCTGATGCTTAGCAAAGCTGGCCTTAGACACAGATTTTTCCTTTCACACTGTTGTAAATTTCCTGACATTGCACTCCAAATACATCATGCTCATGTTGACTCTCCTCCTCATGGCTGTCAGAAACTGTGCGTCTAGACACTAACATGAAGACATTTGGAAAGGCCTTCATGCATGTCTGACACTGGGGAGCTGACGAAGAGAGAACCAGCTACACAAAGCTGTGCCTGCTCTTCCCAAACCCACCGTCAGTTTTGTAATATGTCCAATGAAATCGTGACTTTTTTTTTTTCCTTTTCTCAAATTCTTCTGTGATGGAGCTGTGATTTGCAATAATCTTGTCATACCATTCTCAAAATACAACTAAATGAAGACATTTGTGAGAGGCAATGATTGTAAATCACATGCAAATTTCAGCCTGGCTGGAATTAATCAATACAGAAACAGAACCTTCATTCCAGACATAATGATGCTGTTGCTAATCCCATAGTGTTCTATTTCCATGGGAATTGGGCTTTTATTTTTGAGCCAAATCGCCCCTCTTTTTTTTTTTTTCTTGAAGACAAAGTACAGGAGTGTGTGTGTGTGTGTGTGTGTGTGTTGTGTAATCTTAACAATAACTTCGTTGGGGACGAGCTACTAGGAAGGAAATGAAGAAAATCTGGACTGTCTGGGAGAGTTAGCATTTCCCTTCCAATTCAAGGTACTCATTTAGTGACTTTTTCCCTTTGGTGTTTCTTCCATACTGTATACGTTTTAATTTAATTTTTAAGTCTTTTAAAGTGTTATACATGTATATAATGAGTTTTAGTTGTTTCACCCCATAACCCTCTCTTGTTCCCTTCTTTCTCCCCGTGGTCCCCTCCTCATTTCGTGGCTTGTGTTGTTGGTCTTCTTGTGAGCCACTGAGTTTAATTAGGGTTGCTTGCTTGAGCATGAGCAGATTGCTTACTGGAGCATGGATAACTCATTTAAAGGTCCTGGGCTTGGGGTTTAAGAAGATCTCTGAGGTGGCTTGTCCTTTGGGATGAGAGATTTCTTAGAAGAGTTGTTAACGCTGCAGATGGACAGTATAGCAGTGAGAGGCTTGGAGCTAGACAGATTCCTTGGTGAGCAGACAGATAGGGACAGGGGCCATGATGAGAAATACAGATGGCCAACTTTCAAGATGGCTGGCTTCTTCCTCACTGTCATTACTGGAGACAAAAGCCTGGCAACTCATAACAAAGAGCTTGCAGGCTTAAGACCTTGTAGAGTTTTTCCCTCCCCCACAGCCCCCATCCTTCATTGATGAACTGAATCAACTTGTTCAGGGCCTGATCAGGACATTGAACCTCTCTACACACCAGGCAACCCTAATGTCTTGAGGGACTTACACATTCCAGCCCTGGAGAAGAGATTGCATTTTCAGCTTGTGGAGTTCCACTGGTGTGCTTTTGCCTTTGTGTCTGCTGAATATGTGTCTTTCCTTATCCCCAAATAAATATTCTGATTTATTTTGCTGCTGATTCTCTTTACTACTGTCCGTGGTTTTTAAGATTTCTCTGCAACATACCTGTTGCCCTCAAGAGTCTTTGTGTCGTTTACTACTGTTAGCATTCTTTTCAAGCTCCGCTCCACAGTTACCTGGCAGTAGCCAGGTATGCTGACCCACTCTTGCTCTCTTGCTTTCTCTTGTTCTTCCTTCCCCTTCCCCTCTCTCTCCCACCATTCTTCCCTCGGGGGGGGGGGGGGGGAGGGGATACTTCAGCATGGGCTCACCCAGGCATCCTCTTCCCCCAACCTGACTATACCAATGTAGAACAACAGCTAGACTCCATCATTGGGGTGGGGGTGGGGGCAGTTCATCACCACTTGTAGACTGAATCATTAGGGTGCCTGAGGAAAGTTCAGGCCAGTGAGACACAGTGAAGGAAGGGTCTTTCTTATGGGTTTCAGAGGATGTGGCCGCTAACCAATATCAGCTATGAGGGAGGGGGACAGAGCTGCAGAGCTCAGCACTGGAGCAGCCTGTGTTCTGGGTTCTCCCAAAACCTCTGTGAGGGATAGGGACTCCTGGGGTTTTTGTGTTCTTTTGTTTTGCTTTGTTTTTCCCTCTGAAAATTTTAGGGACCGTGAAATAGGAGTCCTCATCATTGCTTAAGCAACACTAATATCAGAATGAAATTTACCTTGTTTTTTAAGGTTAGCCATTCTTTTCCTAGGGTGAACAGCCCTTCTTTGATCCATACTTGTTTGTGGGTTTTATTCTTGTGTTTTGTCTGTGGTAAGTTATTTTTTTTTTCACCAACAAAATGAGCCTATTCAACTCAAAGTATAAAAGCAGGTTTATTGCATTGTTCACTGACCTCACAGGAGGGAGTTGGTGAAGTTGCCATGCAGACAAGGAGACTGAAAAGTGAGGAGGGCACAGGGCACAGAAAGAGAAGAGAGATGCGGAAAGATACAAAATGTCTGGATTATATACTGAAGAACCTTTTTGGGGCGGGGGAGGGGTGGATGAGACACAGACCCTGGGTTAGAAAGTTTAGGTTATTGGGCTTTGTATGCCAGCCATGTAACAGGTAGGGACTGAAGCATGCTGGGATAACCTGATGACCAGGTCAGCTTTGATATGTAAATAGTCTCCTCAGCCCTTTGTCCCAGGACTGATACCCAGCAGTTTGTCATTTGCTGCAAATGGCAAGACATATCTTTCATTCCCATGCTTGGCTACTTGGTTTTTAAACTGTCAAGCAGTTTATTTAAGTCAAGAATTTGCTGAAAGCCGGAGGAGGTAATCCTGTACACCATTGGCTTGGGTTTTTTGTTTTGTTTTGTTTTAAAGCCATGGTCTCCATTTATAGTCCTGTCCCTTGTCTGGAACTCACTTGTTAAGTAGAACAGGCTGGCCTCAAAGTCATAGAGATACACCCGACTCTGCCTCTCAAGAGTTAGCATTAAAGGTGTGAGCTGCCATGCCTGGCCCGAATATTTTGACAACAAAATTTCAAAAGAAATTACCAAACCTGGCAGTGGTGATGCACACCTTTAATCCCAGTAACTTGAGAAGCAGAGGCAGGCTGATTTCTGAGTTTGAGGCCAGCCTGGTCTAAAAAGTGAGTTCCAGGACAGCCAGGGCTATACAGAGAAACTCTATCTCAAAAAACCAAAAGTAAAAATAAATAAATTAAATAAAATAAAATAAAAAGAAATTACCTTTTATTTTATTGTTGCCTGCCAAGGGGAAATCCTTGTGGACTTATTGAGGTGGGTGGTCCCCCCCACTTGTATGGCTTCGCTGGGAGCTGCTGACTGCCCATTTGCAGAGTCTAGGCTAGTTAGGTAGGCCTTGCCTTTGAAACTGAGGAATGACAGCTACTATGGAGTTAAAGTATAAACATATTAAAAAGTATAAAAAGTTAAAAGAAGGGCAGTTGGTACCTTTTTCCAATCCTTGTGTTATTGTGGAGTGTATGCATGTCTTGCATGTTTGTGGATGCACATGTATGTGATGTGTTTGTATGCGTTTGCACATACATCTGGAAGCTTTTCTGAATCATCCTTTATGAGTCTTCCACCTTATTCATTGAAGTATATATAAATATGTCAGAAATTCTCTGCTAGCAGGCCAGTACTACAAGAGAATCTTTTATAAAATTACATTTAGTGTTTATTTAGTGTGTTGTTGGGCATGCATATGCTACAGTCTGGTGATAGGGGTCAGAAGATAACTTGTGGAAGTTGTTTCTCTCCTTCTATCATGTGGGTCCCAGAAACTGAACTTGCTTGGCAAGTGACTCTACCTACTGAGCCATCTTATTGATCCAAGAAATGGTACATGAAGCTATTTAAGGAACAGCATAATGGCGATGTGGAGAACGTTTGATGCTAACAAGGAACAAAAGGTGTCAGGAATATAAAGTCTAACAAGGAACAAAAGGTGTCAGGAATATAAAGTTGTTAATAAATATGAAATACATTTCCTTTAATTTTTTGAAATGAGATCAAAGCCAAAATTGCCAAAATTAATATAAACAAAATATAGCCTCTGGAATTTGTTCATATAGGCCATGAGCTAAGACTATATTCATTTTTAAAATTGTTCTACATTGTATGTGTGTGTGTGTATGTGTGTATGTGTGTGTGTGTGTGTGTTTATGGAACAGCATGCATATGTTGAGGTCAGAGGATAACTGGTAGTCAGTTCTCTTTTACCACCATGTGGGTTCTTTGGATCAGTCCTGATTGTTTGTTTTTCCTTCATTCCTTCAGCCCTCCCTCTCTGCCTCCCTCCCTTCCTCCCTCCCTCCCTCCCTCCCTCTTTCCTTGCCTCTCTCCATCCCTTTTTTATTTCTTTTATTTATTTCCTTCAGAATTCTAAAAAATACCTTCAGGGGAAAAAGACTCAAATGATCAATGGATGTGTAATAGAGACCAAATGTAGCTCACAAAGCCAGTTATTTGCTTTTTGGTCCTGGCTAAAAGCAACAATTATAATTGCCTTAGAGGGTTGTGACATATGTCAGAATAAAATTCTGACAATAATAGTGGAAGGAAAATAGGAAGAGCTGGAAACTTACCATTAAAATGTATCTCCACTGGAAGTAGAGAGTATTGCAAATTCTATAAGCATAAAAGGTAACATTGTATCTTTTGAAGTCTAGAACACTCATTGTGGTAAACATTAATGCAAAGTATAGCTAGTATATTTAATAATACAATTATAGGGATAACTGGAAAGTATGGAAAAATTTCAGATACAAATGAACCATAAATAGAGCTGGGCGTGGTAGCGCACACCTTTAATCGCAGCACTCATGAGGCAGAGGCAGGCGGATTTCTGAGTTCGAGGCCAGCCTGGTCTACAGAGTGAGTTCCAGGACAGCCAGGGCTATACAGAGAAACCCTTTCCTGAAAAACCAACAAAACAAAACAAAAAACAAAACAACGACAAAAAAAACCTTAAATAAATAAATAAATAAATAAAAGGCAGGTTCTGGAGAGATGGTTCATCAGTGAAGAGTACTCTCTGTTTTCCAGTAGTAAGTCAGTTGGCTCACAATTGCCTATAATTCCAGCTACAGGGCATCTGATGCCATCTTTTGGTTCCTCAAAAATAATTATTAGCAAATGTATAAAAGAAAAGGAACAGAAGAAAGTTTTAAAAGCATAATGGAACTCTATCCATCTTTATTAAATAAAAATGGTCAGAAAGTGGAGATTACAAAATTTGATAGAAAACAAAACCGTGGTGTGGGCTGTGTTTAAAAGACCATCCTAAATATAAGGCTATAGTGATAAAAACGATACAAAAGAGTCTACTATCAACTGTGATTAAGAAGGTTGAAAACAAATGTTTTAATACTAGAGAAAAGAGACTTAAGAGAAACCATTACCAACAGAACAATACTCCCAGTGAGAAAAGACTAATGTTATCCTCTGTCATGTTAAACCCTTCATCAAGGAAAGAGTTTAGGGGCTGGAGATGAAGGTTAGCAGTTCCAAATAGAAGCTGCTCCTGCAGAAGAGGCAGACTGAGTTTCTAGATCTCTCCTTAGGCAGCACACAACCACCTGTAAGTCTGTTTTCAGGGAGTTCGACATCCTCTTCTGGCGTCTAAGGGCACTTGGACTTAGTTGGTGCACATAGGTACATGTAAGCTTACCCTCATGGAAGGAAATAAATTAATTAAGAAACTGTATAAATTTAACATTAATGTATATGTAAACAGTAACAGACCCTCTGAATACACAAAACAAAAAAATAAAATAATTAAAAAAAAAAACTTGGGGGATGAACAGAAACCTACCAGTGTGGTTTTAGATACTCATATAGATTCTCTCAAGGTCACAAACTGGCAATTATTACCAGTCATCTTGACTTAGGTGACATCTATAGAATATTTCTTCCAATAGTTTTTTCTTGGGGGGGTGGGTTTGAGACAGGATTTCTCTGTGTACCTTGGTTTTCCTGGAACTCACTCTGTAGACCAGGCTGGCCTCGAACTCAGAAATCTGCCTGCCTCTGCCTCCCAAGTGCTGGGATTAAAGGCGTGCTCCACCACACCCGGCCTTCCAACAGTTTTTAAGTGCACATAGAATATTTCTTGATAATAGGTCATCTTATGTGTTACAAAAGTTGACCAATATACAAGCTCTGACACAAATAGCACTCACTGAGTACAGCATATTTCCACTAAAACTCGGTAACAGTGAGATAACTAGAATACCCCCCACCCAATCTTAGAAATGAAAAAAGTATACACCCAGACATCCGGAGAATGAAAAAAGAATAGCAAATTCCACTTTGATTTACTGTCTTAAACTATCTTCTTATGGTAATTTAAAAATTACACAGGTACACTGTGTTCTTCGTAGTCGCACATATTTAATAGTAGTAACTGTTGTAGGGTTTGTAATGGTATAGTTTATAATATATTTTAGCTGCTTTTGGCTGGGGGCCTTACTCTTTTAACTCATTTGAGAGATTATTATTTTGGAGAAAATATATCAAATTTGACAACTGATTAATATAAAAAAGTACCTTTAAAGCCTTTGCCTTATTTGTGTGTCTGTCCATCTGTTGTGTATTGTGAAGTGGTAGGGACTTTGGAAATTGATTCTCTCAAACAAGCAAGCACTGAGGGAGTCCCTCTCTCCAGCCCCTTCTGACTTGTTCTTTAGGAAGTTGTCCATCTCACTGGACTTCACGTTGTAGAAATTGTCCTGGGAATCACTGAGAGCTGAACCATCCCAGTGTGAGCTGGTTCTGCAGATCTGTTGTTAGTTACAGCGTTCAGTGTCTTCTCTTGGACCAAGAATTCTTTCCTTGTGTAAATTCCTAGCCACTTCCCAGTTCTTATACCTACTGAAACATGAGACATTAGGTTGTAGATGACACAGAATCCTTTATGAAACATCGGAAAGGATGGGGATTTGGCTTGGTGAATTGAGTGCTGGCATCCATAGCTCTTCTAAAGTCATGGTCACAGTCCCCGTGACAAGCTGTATAAATCTGACATGGTAGGCTATATTGAAACCCCATCACTTGGAAGGGGAAAGCAGGTGGATCAGAGGCTCAGGGTCTCCCTTGACTGCATTGAAAGTTTGTGGTTAACCTGGGTTCCATGAAATCTGTATCAAAACAAACAGAAAGTAACACACAGAGTTCTGCTTTGACTTAGAAGAAAGCCCGAGAGTATACATTTTGGAAGGACAGTGCTTAGTGTAATAGCAGTAGGGGGGAAATTCTTAATATATCTCTGAACCGGAGCCTTGAGTAGCCTTAATATTTGGAAATTTATATTAGGTTTTGGGAGACATAGTACTCTTTAATAAAAGAGAATATAAAGTCAGTTGTTGCTGGTGGGTGAATGCAATTTTTTTTAATTTTCTTGTCTCTTCTCAAAATATCAGCTGCTATTGCAGATATGGTTTTGTCCCAAGTATTAGATTCTCATTTATTCCTTCTTGACAGAAAATGATAATGCTAGGTGTTCTCTAATAATGAGTTTTTAAAAGCCCATATATGTGCATGTGATGTTTGCGCCTGTTCATGGTCTATACCACAACAAGGGCATTGAGGTCCAGAGACAAACTCTGGTGTGGGTTCTTTCCTTCCACTTTGTTGGATACAATTTCTTTTGTTAGCTGCTTGTGTACCAGGCTCTCTGGCATGTGTGCTTCAATGATTCTCCTGTCTTTCTCCCCATCTCAGTGTAAGAATACTGGGTTTAAAGAAATATGCAGTTGTGTCTGGCTTTGAATGATTTCTAACGTTCTGATCTCAGGTCCTGGTTTTTACAGAAAACAACAACAATCACAACAAACAAGCACTTTCCCCACTAGTCTGTGTGCACAGGTACTTTCCTCTTTTACTTTAAAGTATACCAACTGAAAGGAGGCTTCAGTATTGAGTCTTGTGTTTCACTTCCCAGTTGTATACAGGAACTGTCCTGTCTCTACAACAGGAGCCTGTAGCTTAAGTTTTATTTTGATAATTTGCTACCGTTGGAAAACACAGTGGACATTTAAAATTTTTTTTCAAGTAAGAACTTTTATTTAAGTAAAAATAATGTGTGTGTTTGTGTCTCTGTGTGTGTGTGTGTGTCTCTGTGTGGTGTGTGTGTGTGTGTGTGTGTGTGGTGTGTGTGTGTGTCTGTGTGTGGTGTGTGTTTGTGTGTATGGTATGTGTGTGTGTGTCTGTGTGTGGTGTGTGTGTCTGTGTGTGCTGTGTGTGTGTGAGTCTGTGTGTCTGTGTGTATGTGTGTGTCTGTGTGTGTGTGTGAGTCTGTGTGTGTGTGTCTGTGTGTGTGTGTGTCTGTGTGTGTGTGTATGTCTGTGTGTGTGTGTATGTCTGTGTGTGTGTGTATGTCTGTGTGTGTGTGTCTGTGTGTGTCTGTGTCTGTGTGTGTGTGTGTGTTTGATACCTCACATGAGTCATATTGGGGGCAGGGGGTGCTATAGAGCTCATGGCCAACAGATACGGGTTGTTTTTATAAGCAGGTGAGCTACCACCATGCTGTGACCTGCGGTTGCTTCTCTCTCTGCCTTGGGAAGGTTCCTGCTCATGCATTTGTATCTGTGATTCTGACTGTCGTATGGATATGAGAACCGGGGTTGGAGAGAGAACTCAGTAATTGAGTGCTTGCTGCCTTGCAGAGTACCCTTGTGTGGATCCCAGCACCACAGCCACCTGCAACTCTAACTCCCGGGGATCCAGTGCCTCGTTGTGGCTCCTGAGAACATGGGATGATATGCAGTCAACCCTCCTCCATACATATGTTATTTAGCCTACCTAGAATTCACTTGAATGTCCATTAATTCAATATATGAGATAACATGTTCTTATTGTCTGTCTTACTAATGGCAGCTCAGTAGCTAAATATATTTTTAAGGTTTTATGTTATTCCAATTTTATTTTTTGCAGTACTGCTAAGTGAACATGGTTTTAGAACACAGATACTTATGTGAAACAAGCCAAGTCCTTTATTAAGGGATAGCTTGCCTCCATTTAACCATTCTTTATTGGATCCTCTCACCTGTGCTTTGTATAGCTAGACATGGCGTAGAGAAAGATAAAATGATGGGCTTTAATATTGTTTGTGTGTGGTTCATTTACTCAGTGATGGACAGAAATTTCATCCTTGTAGCCATGTGGGTGGGTGCTTTAGTTATCTAGGTCTCTAATGGAAAACGCTCAGCGCTTGTGCTTTCTGACTAAACTGACTTAAAACAGGTAATGGAGCCTACCTCACATTTCTGGCTTCCTTCAGAATAGCTGTTTGCTGATTGTCAGGTAGGATGTTGTTGCCCCGAGCTGAGTGATGTAGATGGATGAAGGACACTGGGTAGTCAGAGGAAGAGAGCAATGGCAGTCACGGTGAATCCTTTTTCCTTCCTTCTAGCTACATCTCTGCTTGCCTTCCACCCTTTGCTGTTCTCTTCTTAAGGATGGGGAGCAGCCCCGTCCTGGCCTCTGCTGCTAGATTCTCGCCATTAACCGGCCCTCACGGATTTGGTGGGCGCCTCCTTTTCATTAGTATTTGCAGCATGTTCACCAGCGAAATGATTATGTTAGGCAGGGACATCACATCACTTACATTTCATAGCTCAGTGCAATTTTCATAAACTGCAAGGCAACATCCAAAAAAACATGACTCAGAATTAGAGTTTCAGAAGATTATTATATAGACATTATTTCCCTCAGGTCACGGGCTTTAGTCAAATTTGGAGGAGAATGAAATTGCCAACAGTGAAAAGCAGACAGAAAGGTATGAGTTCATGAGCAGAGAAATAACATTTTCATTTGTTCCTTCCCCATGGGAAAGATTCAGCATTCCGGTAAATGGAGACGGTTATAAGAAATGAATTTTTGTCAGCGGGGATGTGATTTTAAGGCTCACTTATCCATTGGCAATCTAGATTCCTAACCCCAGGAATCTAGGAAATTGCTACAGAATGTAGTCTTTATTATAAACAAGTTTTTTTTGTAGGTCCCCCTCTCTGATTTTTCCCCCCTCAGTCAGATTTTTGAGACAGAGGACCACATTTCTTTCTGTGTTTCAGGGGTCAGATGGCTGCTGAATTTACCTCCTCTCCTTGAGTTTCTCGGCCCTGTTGTTGGTTTGTGATGAGAATTTCTTTTCTTCCTGCTTTTTGTGTACAGTCCTCTTCCACTGCTGTCTTGCTGTAGCTAGCACAACAACAAAACCACAGGAAGATAAACCAAGGTGAAGAATGGCTCCATGAACCATCCCCGGCACTTTCAGGATGCCCTAAGCTTCCCGTCCCTTGGATTTCGTCCTTTTGTGTGTGTGTGTGTGTGTGTGTGTGTGTGTGTGTGTGTGTGTGTGTAGACCTGAGAGTCTAGGACTGGAAAAAGGCCTTTCCCACCACCTTTGCTGAACTCCTCTGTTCAGCTTGCACAACCTCTGCCATCAGGTGAGACTTGAGAGGATGGTAAAGGATGCTCCATGGGCTCTGTCTCTTTCCCTGGCATTCCCAGGATGCCCTAAGCCACTGCTCCCATGTTCTGAACTTGGATGCATATAGTTCTGAGATATTAAAATACAGAAGAGATCTCTTTCTCTGCCTTTGCTTTTGCACACCCGTGTGCGGGCACACACGCGCATGCATGTGCGTGCACGCGCGCACACACACACACACACACACACACACACACACACACCTTTTCAGATAGTATATTATAAACAAGTGTGCAAGATGCCAAAGCTGGCAAGGCTGGCATTTCTCCATGGCCTCCACCTCTATCTGGGCACTTTTAGGATTCTGTGAGTAACCACTTTCCTGTCTTCAGCTTCTTTTATGTATCCAGGCCTGAGAGACTGACTCAGGAAAACTAGCTTTCCAAGTAGCTGCCATTCTCCCAGGTCTAAAGAACCAGGATTTGCAAGGTTTCTATCGGGTAATCCCAGACAACCTTCATAATTAAAGAATGTTCTTTCAGGGGAAATTTTATTTTCATTCTTCAATCTCATCTGATGCTTCTCAGCCCATCACTCATTCAAATTCCATGCAGGGGTTCTCCTGCCTGCCATTGTACCTTTGTGAGAGCAGAAGATATTTCATATCACCTAAACCCTTCATTTCTAGAGATGCAGATAGGTTCTGTAATATTAATCTCACCTTTATGTTTTTTCAATTTTTAATAACTCAGAAATATGTATATCTAATACCTTCTTCCCCTGTGCATTTTTGCCAATTTTAATATTTCCTAACACCATAAACTATTTTGCTTGGCTGTGTTCTTCTTAGCACTACCACCTGCCATATTTGACTGAGAGCAAATTGCAGTGCCTTCTCTATTAATATGTCTACATTGTCATGGTTGTGAAAATCATGATTATAGATGGTTAATAAATGAGAATGGATGACTCTCGCTTAGCTCATTGAATTTGGCACAGGGAAGTCATCACAAGCCAGAACTAAATGTGCAAGGATCACGAAAGGGAGAAATGAAGGGCTCATATAGAGGAGAAAAATATTGGTTTTTCTGTAGAGTGTACATAACTGGGGACGGAGGGGGGGGTCGGGGGACACGCGCGCCCACCTTTGTGCCTATATGCCCTTTTAAGGGTTTTGATTGGGTCTAGAATACCCAGCCCTTGAAAGGGTACACATACAAATAGCATACATACACAAACACACACACATACACACACAGTTCCCCCAAACACACACACAGAGCTTCCTCATACACATACACTCCCCCACATACACAGACACCCACAAACTATAACCTCACTGCACATAATTAACGTGATGGTGGGCTGGCAGCCATGAAGTTCTAGTGATCTTCCTCTCTCTGCCTTTCCACCGTGCTGGGGTTTCAGCAGACATAACTGTGCTGTGCTCTGTATGTGGATTTGGACTCAGATGTCCATGCTGGTGCTGTAAATGTTCTCAGCTTCTGAGCCATCTCCCTAGCCCCAAGACCCATTTCTTTGATACCTTCTATTGAATGTAGGAAGAGTGCTCTGCAGCCTGTTCAGGATATTGTAATATGCTGTTACTCAGTGAAGGCTCATGTTTAAATAATCCTCATGTATTAGAACTGTTTTGTAAGGATTGATAAAGATTGACCTTGGTGGAGGGGTGGCACACTAGAAGTGCGTTTGGAGATTCCAAAAGCCCATGCCAAGTCTAGTATGTGTGTCTTTGTCTCTCTGTCTGTGTTACTGTCTCTCTCTGTCTCTCTCTGTCTCTCTCTCTCTCTCTGGGTTTGGATCAAGATATAGCATGCTCCAGTGCCTTGTCACCATGCTCCAGGTCATGATCATGGATCAAGCCTCTAAATCTCTAAGCAAGCCACCAATTAAATGCTTCCTTTTATAGGTTTCCTTGGTTGCAGCAGTAGAACAGTGACCAAGATAAGTGGCTTGTTAGATTTTTGATATCTAGGATTACCCAGTTCTCTGTGATTATGCTTGCCACGTCATGCTTTGTGTCTTGGCATCCTAATGCCATCAGATCTTCCTTTGACTAGCACAAGTATTGTTTATCCAGATGTGGATGATTCCGGGCCGTGGAGATGGTGCAGGGGTTATCACACTTGCCACACAAGCATGAAGACTCAAGCTTGGATCCTCAGAGACTCGTGTAAATTACAGATAGATGCCCATGGCAGTGCATCTGTAGTTCCAGCCCTGGGTAGTGGAAACAGGCTCTCCCAGAGCGAGCAGTCTGACAAGACTAGCAATATTGGTGAGCTCTGAGTTTGACGGTGAGCACCTACTTTCATGAATAATGTGGAAGAACAATTGAGGATGATTTCTTCAGGCCTCTAAATGCGTGTGTGACCACATGCGTGCATACCCACATACATGCAAAAGAATTTTAAAAAATGCATACTAATACAGACACACATGAAGAATGAAAAAAGAAAAATACTTCAATATCCTTGAAAACATGCCATTTTTTAAAAAGTACAATTCAGTATCATATTTTGTGTATCTCACCTGTGAGACCAGGTTCTAGAGAATGCAATCAGATCTCTAAGAGTAGACGGTCTTCTGTGCTCTCAGGGCCCCAGGGCTGCAGCTTAGTTCTCTTAGAACGAAGAAACCTGGGCTGAGATTACTTCCATCTAAGGTACTATATTTTGTCAGTTGCTTTTTGACAAGTGAAGTTCATATGGAGATTAATTTCCCAGTGTTTTGTATTTTTACTCGTGAAATGATGTTAAAAGGTCACCAGCCACACTTAGACATGGTGAGAAGTGGGGCAGGAGGAATGGCTGAGCACCTAAGAGAACATAGTGCTCTTTCAGCAGATCCTAGTGCGATTGCCGGCACCCATTTCGGATGGCTCCAAACCCTCTGTAATTCCTGCTTCGGGGGCTGGGGGGTGGGGTGGGGTGGGGTGGGTAGTAGTGTCTTCTGGACTGTATTGTCACTGAACTCAAATGCTCACAAGTACCCACAGAGATCTATAATTAAAAATAAAACTCTTCAAAAATAGCATTTTGTATAAATAATGAAAAGTATATCCATGACGTTGATGTTTTCACAGAAATCAGGGCGTATATGGAAGACCTGACTTGATTACATCTATTTCCTCCACCCCCGACCCACCCCCCCCACCCGCCCTTTCTGGCTTTTGTAAAAACCTTGAAGGTGATTTTGTACTCATCTGTGAGTTTTCGAATGCATGGATAATAATGAATGTGCTTATGCCTAACAGTCACTGAGTTTACCTTTCTGAACTTAAGTCAGGCAACAAGCCTTACTGTTCACTACCAGGCTTTCAAGTTACTGTTATTAGTGTGATTTTGAGACATGGTCTCATGTAGCCCAGACTTATCTCAAACTTGGTCTGTAGCTGGGATGACTTTGAATCTTCCTGCCTCCACCTTCTGCTAGGATTACAGGCATGTGCCATCAGGCCTAGCTTACGCTATGGTTCTGGGGCTGGAAGACAGAGCTTCACACATACTGGCCAGGTGTGCTCCGAGGTTAAGTACACCCCCAGTCCATGTAGTGTATGTTTTATTCACGAAATACTGCTTCTCAGGAAAGGCACAGCTTGTAGCCAATGAGGGAACAGAATCTTAAACAAATGTGAGATCCTGATCTGTCCTGCTGTAACAGAAAAGTCCTTTTTCCTTGATGGATCATGCCTATGACGTATGAGCCATGAGATTAAACTTCCCGCACATGACCCTTCTCTGGCCAGAAGAGACGCTTTCGTTGCAGTTCAGTCTGTCTGTTCTCTTTTCCTACTCTTTGTCCTTGACTTCTTCAGGCCATTGCTGTGACTGACTGACCTTCTAGAGTGAACATCAGTCCCATTTCCATCTCGTATCCTATGAAAATGAATTTGCTCTAAAAGGTGAATGTCCCTGAGGTACCTACCCATTGGGCACTGAGACTGCATCCCAAGAACATTTTAAGAGGATTGCGAACGGTACAACCGTTCAGATACCATGTAATGATAAATCTCTTCTGGAGGAAAATTTGCCTTTAATATAGCCACAACACAGAGAGTTTCCCATCCTAGCCCCTTGGGGGTCCCTCACCGTTACCAGCATGGTATTTGCTACTGCAGTAAGGACAGAGATTTTGATGGAAAGTCGATCTGCTTTCATTGCAGTAGAAGAGCTTAGACGGCTAAATTCTTATTATTTATCTATATCTGAAGGTACAGAATGGACTCTTTACTCATTCTCACGAAGTCCTAATGTATCTTGTCCATGTAGCAAAATCTAGGGATAGGGACCACCTCTGCAGCTTGGGGCAGCACCGGGGTTCTCTGAGACTCATCGTTTCTTATGACTCAGTTTTGGCAGACATGGCCTCTCACCATCTCCCCTTCCTGCCTGGCCTTTGCTTCTGTTTACCTTGGCCAGGCCTTAGGCTCAGCCAGACGCCACCGTATGCTGCTCTCATCTCAAGCAGCCCCGTCATCTTCTTGAAGTATGTCATGGCTCTGAAAAAGCTGGAGGTAAACCTTGCGTGACTAAGGTTGGCTGCATCCTGCCAGATATGGACAAGTGGAGAGAAAGCCTGGACATGACTGTAACTCCTTCATGTCGATGGTTCTTTTAGGCCCCAAAACATGCGTGTTGGTCGCCATTGTGGGGCAAGAGATGGGGTCCTTTAGGAGCCATGGGTATCCAGAGAGAAAGCTACACTGAGCATTTTAAAAGCTATATGCCATCACTTTCTTGGTCATCCCTGGTGGTATAACTTGCTGTCTTGGGAAACAGAGGAGGTGCTAAAACCCATGTCAGGCTTCCTGTGAGCATGTGGATTAGTGTGTGTACACATGTTCACATGTGTTCATGTTCTTCTTGGGAGGGGGTTCCACTACTCACTTTTTTTTTTTTAAACAAAATCTTTCATTGGCCACATTTCCTATGTCGGCTGTCCCCTGGCTCCAACTAGCCCAGGGAGCCGCTTGTCTCTACTTCCTCTATGCTGGTGATTAATACCATATCTAGCTATTTTATACATGGTTTCTGAGCATTATGCACATGTCCTCATGCTTACAAAGCAGGCACTTTATTGATGGATCCATCTCCCCAACCCCCATGTGCATATTTTTTTTTAATCTCACATTAATTTGGCAGAGGTTTGCTACAAATCTTAAGCTTGCCTTTCCACAGCTCTGAAAACGACCTGTCTTCTTGGCCCGTGGACTCACCTTGTGCAGTAGAATTTGTTCAGAAACAGAAATCGGAGACAGGAACTTAGCAGAACAAAGGAACCTTTCTTATGAAAGTCGATCTCTGAGTTTAGTCTGCCTTTTTTTTTTTTTTTTTTTTTTTGCTCTAGAGGGAATGGCATGCCCTCAAAACCAGCTCTGCCCAGCTTGTTACCAAGTTTGGCATATAATTCTCATGGCAAATGCTGGGATTAATGCTGCGGTTGGGCAAGAAGAGTCTGTCATGGTGGCATTTATCTCCTTTCAGACTCCTTCAGATGCAGCTTTTGTAAAAATTTTCTAGGGTGGGTAGCGGTCAGAGGAACTGGAGCACCAAGACCAGGCTGTCGCTACCAGGAAAGAAGCGCCGAAGCCACCGCAACGCACTATACAAAAGGAGGCTTTCTTCACTCCTCTGGTCCATGTGGTTAGCATAGAAATAGTTTATTGTGAGAGTCTCTCAGCCACAGGTCTTTCTAAAACATAATTGTACCCTCCAGGGAAACCAAAATAAATACCAGCCTAATAAACTTCAGATTCTCAAAAATAAGTTATCCGATTGCATTTCTGTAGCTGAAGAAAAACATCAGGGGTTGGCACGAGTTTCTCACTCTGCTTTGAATTATTTCCCAAGCTGCCCTGTCGCAGCTCAGCCCTAAAATGGAAGAAAATACTTTATCATTCGAAGAATAACAAACAGAGTAGGAAAGTACAGGTCTTCGGAAGAGAGGCAGGAGTGAATTCTTGTCCACAACTTCTGGTTTTCTCAGAGTAAGATGGCTCCGTCAACAGTCATTTGTAGCCGGCGTTAATGGAGTTTGTCTTCTAGTAGAAGATTCCACACAGGCTTCCCTGAAATTGTAACACTAGCCCTGAATTGCTCGTCCTTGTGCACCGCCTTTGCAGTTTTGCTAATCCTTTGGTTCCTGGGTTGGACCTCAATTGCAGCCTATGTTCTGCCTTCAGCTGCACAAATGTGGTGGGTGTTGTTCCAATTTCAGTTTCTCACAGCTGACTACTTGAATTTATCTTCTGCCTTCTCAGTTTGCATCTGTTGTTACTGTCTTGTCCAGTTTTCTTCACCGTGGCTACCCCCATGGTGCCTTTGACTAGCCAAGATTTTATTTGATTTGTCTATTTTATTATTTTTTTTCTTGTATTCAGGTGTCTGTGTGCATGCGTATAAGTATATTTATCTGGTGCCCTCCAGAGCCAGAAGAAGGCATCAATTCCCTGAAGTCGGAATTACAGGCAGTACTGAGTCTCCTAACGTGAGTGCTGGAAACCAAACTCATATCCTTTGCAAGAGCAGCAAGTACTCCTCACCTCTGAGCCATGTCTCCAGCCTCTATTTGATCATTTTTAAATGCATTGTTAGATAGTAAGGAAAAGAGACATCATGAACAGCCATGTAGCTCCCAGCTTGAAGAGTGATAATGTTCTCAGTGGCCTTGTATCTGTGGCATTTATAGGTACACCTCCTCCTCACAGCTCAGGGGTGTGTTGGTATTTGGGACAAGGTTCTGTGGTTCTTTATAATTTTTTTCACATAGAGAACAAATGATATGTAATTTGTTTATATCATGAAAAACTGACCTCTACCCAATGTAGTTTTTATTTGGTTAGTTGGTTTGTGTGTGTGTGTGTATGTGTTTGATTTTGTCCTATTTTGTTTTTCTGGCTTTCAGTTAATTGTGTCTCAGGCAGCCCTCCTGAGCAAGAACCGAATCACCTCAGTGTGGGATCGGTTGGAGTAAAACTGACTTTTCTAAAATATTTTTCTTCACTTTTAAACGGTGGTAAATGGATGACTTTTGGTTGTAGTTCACTTGGTAAAGTGTGTGTGTGTGTGTGTGTGTGTGTGTGTGTGTGTTTGTGTGTGCCTAGCACAAAGCCCTGAGTTCAGTTCCCAGAACTACATAAGTTGGGAATGGTGAGTCACTCATGTCATACCAACACTTGGAAGCTGGAGACATGAGGACAGAGAATCCAAGGTTATCCTTGCCTATGAGGTAAATTCAAGGCCAGCCTTGGCTAGATGAGACCCTATCCTCCATTTTTTTTAAGAGCACATTCATATGGCATTGGAAACTAATTAATGCTTAGTTAATGTAGCCTCCATCTCAAGGCATGTCTTGCCCTGTCTCTTTCAGCCACTTAAGTATCAATACAGGCTGTGTCCTTCTCCTGTCAAATGGTGGAGGACCGGACACAGCTGCTGTGAGGCAGGAGCCCGAGTCCACTATGTCCGTATTTTCATTTGTCAGGAAATGGGAGAGAGATGGGGCCAATGGTTTGATAAATTATATCAAAAAATAGTCCCTTCATGCTAATGGAGTGTGAAGAAGCTGATGTACTGGAGATGATCTATAATATTTCATATTTCTCTGAGGAGAAAAAATGATAAACCTGATGATGTGTGATTTATTCATGTTTCATCAGATGAGGGGGGAAAAAAAAACTCTTCAAATCAACTGTCTGCTTCTCACTCCCAGAAGCGGCCATGTGAGTTTTGTGCTGGGCCCAGAGGCTAGGGTTGTTTTGAGAACTGCTCCTGATTAAGCCCCACACCTCTGGCAGACAGTTGGGAGAGGGTAATTATGCCAGCTTCCACACCAGTTCATCATTGCTGTTTTATGGCTCTCCAGCACCAGGTGACAAATGTGTTAATTATTACATTTCTGATCCAGAACTCTAGTGGCCTCTCCCTTCCCTCCTGGCTTTGGCCTTTAGTCATTCCCAGCAGCTCTGCCCTGGACAGCAGTAACTTCTGCAATCAAAGAGCTGCTCTCTGGAAGCTGCCATGCTGAGAAGGACATGGTTATCAGGCCTGCTGTGTGCAGACTCTAGCCACAGGGGACCTGGTTAATTCCCTTTCCTCTTCCTTCTGCCCATCACCCTTTGGGTCAAGTGCTGCTCAGAGCCAGAAGCTCTGCTGGCTTCTTTAATAACTGAAAATGGCGCCCCTGACTGGGCCATTTCACTCTAAATAGCCCCCTGGAGGAGGCTGAAAACAGAGGTTGTCTTAGGCAAAGAGATTTAACAGGTAGAAATGTTGTTTCTCTTTTTGTCCTTTGTGTTTCCTCTCTTTTCCTTGGCCATCCCTTTCCCTTGACCACCACCTACACTTCCTTCCCTGACTCTAACCCTTTCCTAACGCCTGCTATGCCTATTTTCCCAACAGTCCTATTAATTGTTTGCTAAGTTTGCTGATGTGATTACATAGTGTGGATTCTAAAAATCGTTATGGATCTTTGCAAAGGAAACAACTTACATTAGAATGCCCTTAGTCACCTTGTCCTAGTTAAGAGTTTCTGTTGCTAATATGAAACGCCCTGAGTAAAGCAACATGGAAAGGAGTTTATTTGGCTCACACTTCTATATCACTGTTCATCATTGAAGGAAGTTAGGACAGGAACTCAAACAAGGCAGGAAACTGGAGGCATGAGCTGAGACAGAAGCCGTGGAGGAAGGGGTGCTGCTTACTGGCCTGCTCAGCCTGTTTTCTTAAAGAACCCAGGACTACAAGCCTGTGGATGGTACCACCCACAATGAGGTGGGCTTTGTCACATCAATAACTTTTTAAGAAAATGCTCTACAGCTGGGTCTTATGGAGACATTTTCTCAATTGATGTTCCCTCCTTTCAGAGAACTCTAGCTTGTATCAAGTTGACACAAAACTAGCCTGGGCACACCTTTTATAAAGAAACATGGATGTGGTTGAGATTTGATGGAGTTCAGTGGGAGGGCCTTAAGGTCTCTGGACAGTCTTGTGAGTGGCCATTGTATTTTGTCAAGGTGAATCAGCCCTATAAATAGATCATCAGGACTGCCCACTTCCCAGTTCTGTATATGATCGGAAACTATATTAAGCTCCTTCAATGTGGTATATTTTCCTCGGATGCTATCACGGGTCATTTCAGAAAAACGACCTTCACTATATACGTTGATTTCAGGCCTTTGAGTACTTATGTAGGCCAGGCTTCCCTTGAACTCCCTGGGTAAATGCTTGTTCTTCCTGTCTTTGTTTTCCATTGGCAAGTTAACAGGTGTGTGCCCACATGCAGAGCAAACTCTGGGCTTGATGTAAACTAAGCCAGTATTGTATCAAGTAAGTTCCATCCTTAGCCTTGGACATTTTCTTGTCAATCAGAACGAGGTGTTGTTTACTCTGGATCTGGCCTGGTACAGATGGTTATAAGCTGGGAGCACAAGCTTGGTCCCATGCCAGAACAAGTGGTCTTAGCCACTTTCCAGCCTCGAATTAGAAATGTCTTAAAGACAAAAAAGAAAACAGCTATCTCACTATAGTCTCTTATTGGTCTAAAAGTTATGTCTACCCATAAAGAAGTTTGTTTTTCAGGGACAAAAGAAAGAAGAAGAAAAAAAAAAAACAACCCTTTTTTTCTATCCATCTTGGATTCACGGTTTTGAGGCCCTGGTCCTAAAAAACAGATTAACAAGATAAAAAGGGCACAGGTTCACTTAATAATTTCCATGTGAAAGGGAAACCTGAAGAGGCTTCCTAATCTATCTTGGGGTTAACTCATTTTGAAACAGGTTCTCATGTAGCCCAGGCTGGCCTCAAACTTTACCTGTTCCCGTGTATGACCTTGAATTTCTGATCGTTCTGCTTTCGACTCCCTGCTGAGGTGATCCACCTGTGTACATATGCTTGTACAGTGCTGGGGACGGAACCTAGGTATTAATGAATGCTATGCAAGTGCTCTAACAGCTGAGCCATGTCCCAACCTTGACATGTGAGTCTGATGTAAGGTAGACAGTCTTGGAGAAATTAGAATGGACAGAGGGGTGAGGTGGGGTGTGTGTGATCTACTCTCAGTGATGTTGCAAGACCTGCTTGGTCCTTGGGTCTTTTCTGGGATCATTTCTCTTCCGAGGTAGGGATGGGCCTTTCTTCTCAGCATTCAAGGTGTTGTTCACAAGAGGGTCTCATGTCTCCTTCATTGGAAGTTCAGAAAATTCTCTTTAGGTTTTTATGGCTTGCTGCATAGAGGATAGGGAGTGCAGAAGGTCAGAGAGCTCTTCCTGCTTCTGTTATCCCTGTGTGAGGGTGATACATTTTAGGGGTATGGTAGTATGCCCTAACCTCTATCAGTTTAAACACAGAGAATTCTCTGCCTCAGACCCCGGATATCTCACTGGAGGTATTAGACTTTATTCAGGTAATCTAACTGCTTCGTTTCTTAATGTTCAGTGGCATTAAGAGCATTCAATAATGAATGTGTAAGTACTGTTTTTGCAGTGTCCTTTAAAGTGCACTGTACTTAACTTACACTTGTAGGAATTGTATTGGAAAGGTCTTTAATTAGAAGTCTCATTTTCTCAGTTGCTCTTTGTGGGAACCATCTTCCCTGATTGTAGCAGAGCCCCTTCATTAAAAAAAAAAATCACATGGCAAGAATTGGAGCCAGGTCAGCTACATCCTGATGACACAATGAAGTTTACATTTATTGTCGTCTCCTGACTCGAACAGAAGAACGTGGCTGACTGACCTGGCTCTTGCTTGTTCCTTGTTTTACGAATATGACTTGACATTGTCTTTGTATATGCACATCTGTGAATGAATGAATACATATGGGAAACAAGCAATCCGAACACAGAATTCTTCTGTAAGACTAGACAGGACTTTTGTTCTATTACAAGACTTGAAGCTTCTTTAAGTCTCTCTCTCTTTTGATCCAAAGTCTTTCTAAAGCATAGAAGAAATTCCCTCACACTGATCTAATGGTGGCAGAGAAGGACCTGGCGGCTTTGTCTTTTTTAAAAGTCAGAAGCGTGTCCCCTGAGGGAACCTGCAAGTCCCTTCTCTCAACAGTATTAATTTTTTCTTTTTCATTTTTTTTACAGTTGAGGTGGATGATTCTACACGGGTTGCTTTCATTCATTGCTTTCTTTTCAAGCCAGCATTTGGCATAATCTACACTTAGATCAGAAACATTAATCCTAGCTATACTCCATACGTAGATATGAGGCAGGTTTGCCACTGATTTAAGTATTCAATTCGTGATCATGGACATTGTAGTTCATTTCTTAAAGATTAAAAACAAAACAAAACAAAACAGAAAACCCTGTGTGTGTTTGCACTCATGTATGCACACCCATGTCACGTATTTACAGACCAAAAGAAGGCTCAGGTCTTGTAGACCTGGAGTTGCACGCGGTTGTGAGTGTTTTAAGTTTTAATAACCTTGAATCCAACCTGCACCATTTTAACACTTTAGGGTCTTCCCACACGAGGAAATGGAAGCAGTTAGAGTTAGTTGATAGGTATGCCATGTGAAGTCTTGCATTGTTCTTGAAATAATGTCAGATCTAAAACAGAATGGCGCTCATACACCCTGCCTGCCAACTCAGGAATACTGTGAGACTGACAGACCTATGCTCAGACCAAATAAGGAAGCAGTGTTGTATAAACCATTTGAAAATTCACATGTAAAATGCAGCCAGGTAGG
The DNA here is from genome assembly GCF_000001635.26 of Mus musculus. Taxonomy (NCBI): domain Eukaryota; kingdom Metazoa; phylum Chordata; class Mammalia; order Rodentia; family Muridae; genus Mus; species Mus musculus. Next base: position 131,986,933 of record NC_000071.6, on the reverse strand, counting down.
CCTGTAATCCGTTACTTGGGAGGCAGAGGCAGGAAGATTACAAGTTCAAGGCCAGCCTTGGCAACTCTATAAGACATAGTCTCAAACAAGGAAATAATCCACTTCTAAGAAATGAGAATTTTTAAAAACATCATGGTCCAGTTTGAATGAGATTACTAAAGATAATGCCTAAATACAATTTTAAAAAATAGACGGTGGTAAAAGGCAATTTATCTTTCACTTTGACTTGACCATTATTGAGCTGTGTCTCCATTTGGGTGTGGTGGTGCATGCTTGCAATCTCATCACCGAGAAGGTAGAGGAAGGTTGATGAAAAGGTCAAGGTCATTCTTAATCATTTAGTGAATTTGAGACTAGTCTGGGCTACATGGGATCAAGAAAATTCAAAAAAGAAAAAAAGAAAAAGAAGGAGAGAAAATTTTCCAATATTTAAAGACTACTTTCAGTTTAAGATATGAACTGCTTTCTGTTGCTGTCTTTCTAGCTCTTGGCAGTTTTCTGTGAAACTACATGTTAGTTGTCACATCATCTGGCTTGCATTTATGGCTTACCACCATTCCTGTATAGAAAGTTAGCTACCCACTTATTCCAAACACATGGGGCAGTAATAATGACTATTGTCATGCCTCATTCTAGTAACTATTTACCTCCCAAACAGTCATTTGAATGGGCTACTTTACTCCTGATCTCTGGGTATGTAAACTGAGGCAGCAGGGGCAAAGTAACCTCTCTAAATCAGAATTCAAACTCATATGGTCAAGCTGTGTCAGCTATATATCTGTCTTCCACCCTATTCTCTCCCCTCACACACATACCCATCCCCCCCACACACACACACCTCTTTGTCTTTCTGTCTCCCCCTCCCTCTTCTCCTCTCTCCCTTCTTCTCGCCTTCTCCTCTTCCCATTCCTTCTCTCAACACCTACCCTATAGATCATATGTAAATTGACTGAGAGCAGTTATGCACAGCCTTTAATTAGAATGCTTTGCTGAAAAGTAGCCCCTACCCCAGTTTGTCTTTCACGCACATATGAATTGTACTTAAATATACATTTGGGCAAGTTTTGTCCTCTAGCAAAGATGCCATTTTTAAAAAAACAAAGTTCAGTAGAGGAGAACAGTCATTCCATCTTTGATCCCTTCCCCAGGAATCTTTGTCACCGTCAACATTAATACTTCTGGTATTTAAAACACTTGTGTTGGTGTTTTGTTCTTGTTTTTTTTTTTTTTTAATTTTTTACTCAGTAGATTTTTCTGTCCATTTCAGATACCTAAGAATCAATCATGAATACAATCATAAGAGGAAGAATTGGAAGTCAGGTATGGCCTACTGGCCTTGTGGGATCACAACAAAGAAAGGGAGTTGTTTAGGTATAGACTATGTCACCAGAAGCCTACTCAGCATACATGATGAAGATGCTGTTTTTGCTGTCATTACTCTTGCCAGCACAGTTACCTGCCACAGATAGGGGTCTAAGACTTGAGTATGTCAAACACATGCTTATAAATCCAGGTTCTTAATAAACAATTAATATCAAAACCCTGAGAATTAATCGAAGATGTGACAGGGCTCACATTCTCTTCCTCCTCCCATAACGTTCATTAGTAATGATAATACTATGACAATTATTGAGTGCATGCATGGGACTTGCTATGAATATGCATATTCAACATGAATATGAAAATGAACCCAGATGACAATTATTGAATGCCTATTCTGGCGCTTGCTAAGTGCTTCTACATGAGAGAAATGTTTGTCAGTGGAGGTGGTTCTTCACTGTACAGTGCGTATGTACTCTAGTTAATGTAGGATTTATGATTTTATTATACTGATGCTGCTTGAGGGAGAGTCAGGCTCAACAGCCCGGCCTCTTCTAAAGGAAGACAGCTGGAAAGGCCCAAAGTGCTAACAAGGTTGGCAGTGTCTGAAGATTGGAACAGGAAATTGGATGGTTAATTTCATTGTCAACTTAATTAGATTTGAATGTGTCACCTAGGAGAAACATTTCTAGTGTGTCTGTGAGGGTTTCTCCAGAAGTTTTACTGGAAGGAGAGAACCCACCTTGAACACTGGTTAGTTGTACAGTCCCATAGATGGGGTTGGGGTGGGGGTTTATGCTAAATAGAGAGGGACACTGGAGAAGGGTTTGCAAGCTCCAGCATTCCCTATCTGAACTTCCTGGACCACCTAGGTGTGAGGTCCCAGACCATATGTTCTTCCTGCTCTCAGGACTCCATTAGGTCCTTACCATCTTGATGGACACTGAGTCTTCAGACATGGAGCCAAAATAAATTTCTCCTCTGCCTTCTACTATATATTAAAGGTGTATTTCATTTTTAAGTATATGTCTATGCATGTACGTGGGTTTGGGTATGGATGTAAGGTGCTTATGAGTGTGGATATCCCTAAGAGAGGGCATTAAATCCCTTGGAGTTAGAGTTACGGGAGACTGACTTGGGTCCAAGGAACCCAACTCAGATACTTTGGAAAGAATAGCAACTGTTTTGTGCCACTGAGCTATCTTCCCAGCACTCCGTAAGTCATTCACTACATATTTGCTCACAGAGATGTGAAATGGATGAATATCTTCTTTATTTATAAAGAACATTTAAAATTATGTATGCCACTGACTCTGGAGAAATGACCTTAGTAGCAGTTGGACTTTGTGGAGTTGTTTCCGGAGCATCTGAAATCTACTACCCATCAGTTGTCCCTTTTCTATTCCTTGACAACTTTGTTTCAAAATACAGTTATAAATATGAGTGTTGTGCCCTACTGTTACGGGATTTCATTATGTGCCAGTGCCAGTCAGTGGAAATCAGAAAGTAATTGGTTATCTTTGTAAGCTGTTTGTCTATATGTTTGGTATGCATTTCTCTTTGTCTATAGGAAAGGTGTCTTTAAGAAAATTTGAGTAAAGTATCATGGAGAATGGAAGAATTATCCAAGAAGCACCAGAATTCCTTGCCACTAGTGATGAGCAGATAACTCAGTAGCATGTTGTAACGGTAATGTTACTGTGGTCGAGGCACACTGACTATACAGGCTTGTCCATTATCCCTCAGAAGAATGGGCCTCTAAGTGACCATGATGATTATGACTAGGTGACAGTGAATCAACATGATATAAATAAACTATACAGATTGTATGGATGCCCATCTCTGTCACGCCAGCATTGTCAGGCAAAGCCGGGCAGATCCTGGGAACTAGGTTGCCATCAATCTAGCTAAAATAGAGAGCTCCCAATTCATTGAACTACCTGCCTGACAGTGGAGGCAAGCACTTATCTTGCTCTGACCTCTGCATGCAAACGCACACCTGGATACTCTAGTGTGTGTGCATTCACACACATACACATAATAGTAACAGACATCATCAAAACAGGATAGTATCATACCATTGCCAACACTTGATAAACATGGAACTCCAAAAAGAAGGCAAGAAACATTAAGGAGGAGAAGAGGGACTGGGTTTTGCTGTGCAGAGAGAACACCTTGAAGCTCACCAATGAAGTACTTTGTAGACCAATTTAGAAAGAAGCAATTCCTGTTTAATGACAGAATAGATTTCAGTCTTGTTTCCATGACTGGACTTGGTACAAAGGAAAACAGCCAAGGACATAACTCATGTGTCACAGTCGTTTTGAAGGCTAATAAATACAGCTAGCCTGTGTTTTAGCTTGCATACTAACGAGTGTAGACAGAGCTACGCAGTATGGAACCACACATAGGAGTTGCTGGCACTGAGCACTTGCCAGCTCGCTCTAGTAGCCCTGTAGCTCTGTTTGTTCATTATTTTTGGGGTTCTGCATGAAAGCCCTGGTGAAGACTATTTATAGATTGAGTGAGCAGACAAGACCCCGGGCATATGGAGCTCGGTCCTTGATATGGAGAAATTAGCAGTGGTAGGTATGTCAGTGCCTTGTCAGAGTTCCTTAGGTGACTGGGGGTCTCTTTCAGAAGGAGTTGAGGTAGTCCTTTGGGAATCCCTTGCTGAGTTCTCGGGAGCCAGTTGGTGTAAGAACAAGCTTGCTCCCTCCTACTTTCCAGATTCCTATGGATATGTGTTCCTTTGCCCCTGTCCAACCTCTCAGTGCCATGCCATCCGCAATAAAGCTTTCAGCAGAGGCCGTGTCTGTGGGAAGGTCAGCCTCTAAAACCGTGACTGAAAATAAAGCTTCTTTTCAATATGACAGAACCCCCTTCAGCTTTTTAATGCAAGGATGCACAATAGTCCTTAATAAACTATATACATACTAATACCTGATAAATAGAAGGCCTAAGCCGTCACCTTTATTCTTTGAATGATATTGGCCATCACCCCCCACTTGTAGCCACACTGACTTTGTTTGTTTAACCAATAATGTTCTTGGTAGCAAAGCCATTTGTAGAGCAGGGTGGACTATCTGGAATGCATTCTTTGGCCTGGATTCAGTCTTACTTGTGGTTTGAGGTCTAGAATGTAAGGATGGCTCAGGACGGTTGTTTAATATCCATCATAATGCTCATATAGTAATATTTACACACACACACACACACACACACACACACACACACACACACACCATGTAAGGATGGCTCAGGATGGTTGTTTAATATCCATCATAATGCTCATATAGTAATATTTACACACACACACACACACACACACACACACACACACACACCATGTAAGGATGGCTCAGGATGGTTGTTTAATATCCATCATAATGCTCATATAGTAATATTTACACACACACACACACACACACACACACACACACACACCTCAACCCCACAGCTAGAGTATAGAAATCAGAGGACAACCTGTGGGAATCGTTTCTGTCTTTCCACCGTGTTCAGCATGTTAGGCCTGAGGATGGAACTCAGGTTGTCTGGCTTGGCAGTGATCACCTCTCCACCTTAGATCTCCTTTGAGTATAACAGGCAACTGAGCAAGGTGTTAATAATACAAATAAAAATTATGAGAAGCCTTTCTCTTCCCTTTGGCTCCCCTTTCTGCTCTTGTTCCCTTTTCCTCTTCCATCCCATATCTGAGGCTTTAGTCAGAGATAGCTTAATCAGCATTGACTGGTGTTTACTCAAATTAAAACCTTTACAAGATAATGCCTGGTAGGATATATTTTGCCAAGGTGGGTGTTTAAACGGAACAAGAAATATGGAACATTAAAGAATAAAGAGGGGTACTCTTGTTTTCTTTCAAATATGCTAATTAGTATAAGCTGTCTTTTCCCTGCCAGTTGGCGCCTCTTCTCTCCCAGCAGCTGTTTTAGATTCTTTAATTGTCTCTTGCCTACTCAGCGATTGTAGAAATATCCTCACTGCTGCATTTTTGCTGAGACACACTGGGATAGTGAGAGTCTTGATGGCACAGGCTGGAGTGGGCTGAGTTCTAATTTTCCTGCTCTAATATCAGGATTTCATGTGTAATATTTTTCTCACCATCTCTGGAGTCTGTTACTCTAAGCAGGGACATCTGGTAAACCCTTGGGTTGCCAGTTGTATTGCTCTTCTTGGTTTCAGTTCTTTCCCTGGGGAGATGTAAAAGAAGGTCCCAAAGACAAAACAAAGCAGCATAGCATCTAGTTCCACCCTAGGGAACCAATGAGTTTATTGGGGTTTCTTTCCAGAGTATAGGTGAGGAGATACTGACAGAGGTGGGCTGACCCTGAAGTAGTCACCCTGGAAAGTTTTTACTCAGCATGGATGATGGACCCCCATAGCTGTGTAGATAGAACCCCCAGTTAAACTTACCCAGCCTCTGGTTCTCTAGCTCCTCCTGTAACCAGGAAGGCCATATACAGTTAGGGCATAATTGTATATAAACTGCTGTGAACTGGCCAGAATCAGATCGTTCAAGAAGCCTGTTGACAGATTTTTACAAAAAGGCAGCTGTTTTACCTGAATGACCCCATTTTAAAACATTCTTCTCTTTCCTGATACTTGAATTCTGTTTTAGCTGACAATATCTTTTTAGCATTACCAGGGATTCCAGCTTACTACAGGACTTCTTCTGTACAGGATTTTCTAATTTCCTTGCTTAGAATAATGGTCAGAATAAAGGTGAGCTCTGCAACTACAGTTGTGTAGACCATGGACTCATGTCATACTTTGGTTAGCCTTTCATGTTTTTGGTTTTTAAAAAAATGATGTGATGGGTAATTTTAATTTAATGGAATGGAATGGTGATTTAATGGATGTAGGAGGACTCAGCCCACTGTGTGCAGCATCAATCCCTAGGGTAGGGATTTGTCCACTGTGTCAGTGGACTTACCAAGCTGAGTACAAGCAAGCAGGTAAGAGTACATACATTCATTTCTTTTCCCCTGTTGATATGTTGTCATCAGATACCTCAAGCTCCCACTTATTTCCCTGCTACGATGGATGGTTAATTGAAATTATTAGCTAAACTAAACTCTATCTTTCTTGAAGTTGTCTTGTCAAGGTATTTTATTACAGTAACAAGAGTGTGACGAGAGCCAACTGTAAAATGTAAAAGTATTCAAGAGAAACACAACATAGGTAATGTGCAACTGAAATTAAACAGTTTCCTCTTTCCAGCGTCCTCTGCATGGTGTGTCCCTCCAACACTGAGCTTGCGTATAATATATTAAGGCAGCTTAGGAAGCTTTGTTAAAATTGAGTTTTGATATTGTATTCTTGGTGACTTCATGACATATTATATGTGATGGTCGGGTAATGTGATTGACGACTCTCCAGAAGAGGCAAACACCAGAGATTCAAATGGACATCTCTGTTTACACACCAGAATGGTAGTTTTGTTTCCTATCTTAATTTCTAGTCATGTGTTTCAAAAACAACTTATGTATAGTTCAAAACAAAGTGCCTTGTTAATTCTCTTTGGTTTATTAAATTATACTAGTGACAATATTTTCCTAATTAGTAACCATTTTAGTTGGACTAGTTTATACATATATGTATTTATATATGTGAATATATACATGTATACATAATATATAAAGTATATGTGTATACATATATACATAACATATATGAAGGCACAAAATCATTGAGATTAGGTACTTGGATTTGAAACTTAGTTCCTTGCTTTAACTGATTTGAAAAAAACCTCGGTTCTACATTACTGTGTCTCCCTGATAAAAGAAAAGCTAGACCAGTGTTACCTTACCCCAAGTTTACTTGAAAAGATCGAGTGAAACCATGGCTAAAGTACTCAATTATAGGTCCTGGAGAGATGGCTCAGCAGTTAAGTCCTATTTACAGAGACCCAAGTTCAATTCCCTGCACTTATGATGCCTGGCTCAAAACTGCCTATAACTGCAGCTCCAGGAATCTGTTGCCCTCTTCTACCTTTAAGCACCGACAAGTACATAGACACACACACGCACTCACACCACTCAGGAATAAAAATAAAATAAATCTAAAAGTACGGAATCACAGATTATTAAAATACCAGGTGGTGTTCTTTCCCTCTCCAAGACAGCCTTTCCTTATTGATAGCATGGGGGGGGGGGGGAATCCCTGTCCTTAATAAAATTTATTGAGAAATGTATGAATTCAGTATGAGCCTTCTAATTCTGACAAACAGAATATTGATTTTTGAGTTTGCGGCTGCAAATCCTCAAAATGAAAGTTTCATGGCCTTCCTTTCCAGTCGCTACTGATATATCTTGAGCAAACAAAGTCTGTATTTAATAGCAGCCTGCTAATTGGAAAGCTACACTAACTTAACACAGATGCTGCAAGTGAGAAGCTGCAAAGCAAGCCCGCTGTGCTCAACCAGCAACAGGATAAAAGCTGCCACCTCGCCAAGCTCCCCGAGATGAACCTGGGACCTTAAGGAGGCTGTGGCGCTAATTACCTTTAGCATGTTTAAACTCTAATTTCTCACTTGTCAGCGAAAAGCGGGGAACTCCTTATTGGTTGGAACCTGTCACACAGCAACGTGTGAAAAGTAAGAGGCGTGAAGGAACCCTCTAGACCCCACCTCCACTAAGACTGCTGAGGTTTTAAAAAGAAGATGACAGGCAGATAGAATTGTACTTCAGAGAATGGCATGGGGTGGGGAAGGGAGGCCCTTGGCTTTCATTATCATCTTTTCTCTGTGCATTCAGACTCATAGGCAAAGGCAGGCAAGACATGAATTTAAGAAAGCAGCCCTCAGATAGACATTAACAGTAATCAGTAATGCTAGTATGTGCAAATGGTGGGGCCATCACCAGCCCAATCTTTGGGAACATTGTGATCATCACAGGTAGATTCCCATGAATTTCCCTCATCCATCTGGACCAAACCTGGCTGTATCCAGACCAGAGAGGACCAGAATGAGCATTTGGTTGGTGCTGGATTCTACCCAAAAACTTTGTGCTTATACCTTTCCACGAGGGGACAACTGCTTTGAAAACAATAGTTAAATATGGTGTGTTTCTCTGTGTGTATATATAATGTGTGTCAGTGAGGAAAAGTGCAGGTGGATTTGTATTATATGGTGTGTGTGAGTGGTGTGTGTGAATGTGTGTGTGTGCATATGGGGTTGATGCTGAGTTGTTCTCTCAGTTACTGTCAACCTCACTATACAGTTTCACTTACATGTATTGGCACGGTATGCATGCACGTAGAGGTTAGAGGGATAACTAGCCAACCAGTTCTCTTCTTCCACCATGTGCATTTCAAGGATTGTACTCAAGACCTCAGGCTGGCCATCAGGTACCCTTATGTGCTGAGCCATGTGGCTGATCCATCCACTTCACTTTCGTTGTGACTTAGTCTGTCCCTGAAACTGGAGCATGTATGCAGACATTGTGTCTGTCCAGCAAGTCCCAGCGATCCTCCTGTCTCTGCCTCCCCAGGTCATTTTGTGACCATATTTTACAGGGCTTCGGGCCATTAATTTCAGGTTTTCTCATGCTTGCAGTTTTGCCCCAGGTCCCCAGAATTAACCCTTAAGCTTGAATACTATTAGAAGCTGATGTTGTTTGAGAGCTTGCAGTGTGCCTAGCCCAGTGTCAAGTGCATACTGTATTGAACGTTATCTCCTGCCTATTAGGTAGCACACTCATTTTTCAAGCATACATGTTGAAGTTTTAAAGTAATTTCAGACCCTGAAATACATAACACCCAGTAGCCACAGACTAGGACTTAAGAACAATCTGATTTCAGAGCCCAAGTCATGAGCATTTGAAAAACTCAATTGTAGAGCCTTGTTAAGCCCTATAGAGGGCGCTGTTTGGATTAAACTCACCCACAGCATTATCTGACACTATGATGAAGCTGGCAAGCACCAGGCCCTGATGCTGCAGACAGGTTTGCCCCTGGGGGAGAGAGTGCAGTGATTCGTGTAACCTGCTGTCAGGGTTATTTAAATCTCAGACCCAGCCTAGAATTTACCTTAATCATCTTTTATCATGTTCTCAAATAGTTTTACAATTTCTCTTTTCTCCGTGAAGAATTTTACATAATGAATTCAGTTCTTGGGCCTCCTCCTCTCTTGTAGTATCTGAAGCTCTTCTGCTTTGTCCTTGATTTAATAAGCTCTTTGACTATCCTATAGAAAGTTGGTATAGGAGGCAATCTTGTACATCAGGGATGTGTTTGAGTATATTCTCATATCCTGGGTAAATTGTAAGCCTGGTCAGACAGAAGGATGCTTCCATACCCGCCCCCACATCTATCTATTTAATACCTTTGGAATAAGCTATGGCCCATATTTAGTCCAGGGATATTGAAATCCATAAGGATTGTATCCTAGTTTCGATTTTGTTCTGTGATTTAAAACAGTCTGATAAGAAGATACTTAAGGCGAGATTGGTTTATTGTAGCTCACAATTCCAGGTTACAGTCCATCTTCGTGGTGGAGAAGTCACAGCTGGAGCAGCTTGATGCAGCTAATCATATCACACTCACACCTAACAGCTGAGAGAAATGAACACAATCATTCTCAGCTAGTTCTCTACTCTTACAGAGTCCTACATCCCAAAGAGAGAATGCTATCACCCATAATGGACTGGATCTCTTCACTGCTAAGGCTATGAGATAATCCCCTTCTGGCCTGCCTACAGACCAACCTCATCTAGAGAGCTTTTCATTGAGACTTCCTTTTCCTTTAATCTCAACTGCAGGAAGGTAGCAGTTAAAACTAACCCTTGCAGATGGTCTCAGTTCTGGGCAAGGTCCTAGTGAGGCCCAGGAGATAAAGTGTGGTAGCGTCTAACATCTGGAGTTAAATGTCAAAACTGTGTCTTCTGTGTTTTGGCTTTAAGAAGAAAACTTGTTGGTGTTAGCCATCTTTGAGAACTGCTCATATAAATGCCTTTGATTCTTCCCCATATTGTGGAGAGAAGCATCGTCCCTCTCTCTTTGGGGTTTCATCCCTGTGTCTGTTTTCTTGAACTCCCCACTTTGGTATGCTTCTGCAAGATGGGAGAATGACTGTCTTAAAGTAACTGCTATTTCCGTAAGAAGTTTGAATACCGTATGGGAAGTTTTTATGAAACTTCCTGTTCCCCAAAGGCTTTAATTATTGGGAAAAATCAGTTAGACATGATCATTAACGTGAGTGCTAAAGATTAAGAAAAAGACAGGCCATTGATAATGTTTATCTGTTTGGGAAGGTTAAATGGGTGCTCTGATAACATAAAGCCTTGGAAATCAGATTCGTTCTTCCTCTGAAATCCATATAGCTGTCTCCTGAGAGGCTCTGTCAGAGCCTGCCAAATGCAGAGGTAGATGCTTGCAGCTAACCATTTTACTGAGCATGGGGTCTACAATAGAGGAATTAGAGAAGGGCCTGAAGGAGCTGAAGGGGGTTACAACACCATAGGAAGAACAACACTATCAACCAGTCAGACCCCCCTGATATCTCAGGAACTAAACCCCCAACCAAAGAGTACACATGGAGCGACCCATGGCTCCAGCCACTTATGTAGCAGAGGATGGCCTTGTTGGTCATCAATGGAAGGAGAGACCCTTGGTCCCGTGAAGGCTCAATGCCCCAGTGTAGGTGAATGCCAGGGCAGGGAGGTGGGAGTGGGTAGGTGGGTGAGGGAGTACCCACATAGAAGCAGGGGGAGGGGTGAGGAGATAGGGTGTTTCCATAGGGGAAACTGGGAAAAGGGACAACATTTGAAAGGTAAATAAAGAAAATATCCAATAAAAGAAAAGTTTAAAAAAAAAAAAGAAGAAAACCACTCAAAATGATGGAAGAAAACTGGAGAATTTTAATAAGTTCGTCTTTTACCTGTCACAGCCTATTTTAAATGCTTTGAAAGTCTTGTGAAAACCTCATTTTATTCTGTCTTCCTTCCTTCCTTCCTTCTTCCTTACCTTCTTCCCTCCCTCCCTCCTTCCTTTTTCCTTCCTTCCTTCTTTCCTTCCTTTCTTCCATTTTGCCTTCTTACTGTATCCTAAAACATTCTCTGGGCAATCAATTTCAGAAGTGTTTCAAGGAGTCTGTCTGCCTTTTTGCTGCAAAGTATGTGGATTCCCACTGTTGAGTGGCTGCCCACGGAAATAAGGAAACACGTATTGTTGCCATTATCTGGATAAAGGAAACACCTGAGTTGGATGAATGAGGCTGCGTTGCTCTTAAGAATGGCAGTCCTGAGAAGTGATGAAGCTGTGGCAGCAGGACTTAACATCAGGTCTATTCATCACTGTGCTTTTCCCCTAATTTGTCCACAACGAAGATGCCAAGTGAGAGATGAGCAAGCCCCGATAAGTTTGGATGCAAGAATCACAGCCTGTTAGGTACAAGCAATAAAATTGAGGCAGCTTAGGGACTCCATTAAGTACACAGTGTTTAGGCATACCACGTCCCTAGGTAGTAGGGGCGCTGTTGAGGAGGGCGTTACACAATAAAATAATTGGGCTTGGGAAATCAACGGGGCTTCCATGGCCTCACATCTCCTTGTTGGGGACCAGGGGGAAGGAGATACACTCCCCAACACATACTTTTAGCATAAAAGCTACACTGAATGAAGTAGCAGGAAGTTTCTCACCGAGTCGACGGGCTGCCAATATATTTTGAATACTAAAAAACAATGGATATAATTAAATTTTGTACAGCTCAGGAAGGATTCAGGTCACGTCATGGCCTGGAAACGATCGCATGCCTTGCTACTCTCTAGGCATCCGGGTATTTGTTTGGAGCAGCCAAATAGAAATCATACAGATTTGATTAGCTATGGCAAAATCTACAGGGACTTGTACGCATGTATTGATGTTCACAGACTAGGTCCTTAAATAAAGCACCATTCCATGTGTTCCAGTGCTCAGGAATGAGTTAAAATATGCAGTGTGGATTAGCTTGGCTTCTTCCATGAGGCTTTTCAGACTCAAACTTTTGTGGTCCTTGGTTGACTATAACTAACAGCTCAGTGGTCCAGGTGTAGCTTCTCCTTGATCTTTTGAGGCCAGCAAATCTGCTATGATAATAACTTAGAGGTTCTCATAGTCCTTGTATTCCCACTCAGGAAAGATGTGTTTTGTTTTTAGTTATGTGTGTGTGTGTGTGTGTATGCATGTGGGTGTATGTAAATGTATATATGATCACAGTACACACAGATACCACAGTATGTTGTTAGATGCCCTAGAGATAGAGTTGAGACCATTATGAGCTGCCTAGCCTGAGAAGGGTGTTGAGAACTGAACTTTTCTATGTTGTGATAGTGTCTACAGTTCTTAGCTGGTGAGTCCTCTGTGGTATTCTCTCGCAAGGTTGTCATTGCTAAGTATGTAGCTCGGTTGGGAGGCTTCTTGTGTTCACCATGTAAATTGGGTGCGATATTATCTATCTATAATCCCATCCCTCGGGAGGATTAGAAGGACAGTGTCATGCTCAGTTATATAGAGGACTTGAGGATAGTTTTTGCTATATTAGACCCTGTCCCCAAAATGAAAGGTTTTCTTTATGCTTAGCATGTGTAGTAGTCGTTAGGAACTGATGTACTGAATGAGGGGAAAAAAGAATACCAAATTTGAAATTTCTTCCTATGTGACATTACTTTTTAGCTAACTATTTTTGTTCCTAGACAGACACACTCATATACATTCGTTACACGGTGATCAAGAAGTATTTAGTTTGCTATAAACTAGCTATTACCTTTTCTTTGACTATCAGTTTTCTCATAAAAATTAGAGAATATATAATTGACAAAATTTTCTACTCAACACACATATACACACTTATTATTCCTACTTGTAAAGACACTGTGCTAATCTTAGGTTTTTTTTCATTTTTGTGTCTGCACAAACGTATGTGTATATATATGTATGTACACACATGCATCATATGTATATTCATGCTAAAATACAATAGTTTTCACTCATTTTCTAAACACTTTCTGCTAATTGATAGAAAATGGTGATCCCCCATGCTCACCCCCACCCTGTTCTCCTTTAAGAGAATCATATTGCTCTTTGAACAAACCTAAGCTTTGCTCATTACGTTGTCTGAATTATAAAAGGACTTTCTTAGTTAACTCTTTAGGGGAAACTCGTGCTCAGCTAATACCAGATGGCTTGCCTGGATGTTTGGAGAACTGCGGGATGGAGAGACCTAGTGTATTCTCTCAGCAGCAGTGTACAACACGTGAATTGAGGAACACAGCCTGCCTGTTACATACTAATCCACTTTGCATTATCTTTGCTTTGTCTGGGGTGGGGATGCAAGAAGATATGAGAGAGGGGTGCAAAAGAAGAAGAGAGGGGTTGGTCTGTAGCTCAGTACAATGGGGTAACAAAGCAGGATGGCTTTGTAAATACCCAAGGATAGCTTAAGCGTAAAAGACGTAAAGATTTGTTTTTAAGTTACAGGTACATGTGTGTGCTGGTGTGTGGGTATGTGCATTTGTGTGTAAATGCCCTCAGAAGACAAAGGAGTTGGATCCCCTGAAGCTGGGGTTACTCATGGTGCAAACCACACCAGTTGGGTGCTGGAAGTCCATTCAGAACTTCCTGAAGAGCAGCGAGTGCTGCTACCCAGTGAGCTATCTCTCCAGCCTAAGGATAAAGGTCTTCATTGCCTTCTCAGTAATGGGAATGAGCTGCTAATTGTGCCAACTTTCCCTCGAATCCTTAGGAAACTGACGACCAGATGTCTTACGTACTGTCCCCAGGGCTATTTAGACAAACCCTAAGGATTTAAATCCACACCTTTTCCTTGATCATGCAGGGGAGGCACAGGCAACTGTGTAACTTCTGAGAGGGAAAAACTCAGTCCTGGCTAGCTGTATCAGGGATGACTTCTTGGGGGAGGTGGCTTCTACACTGGGCTTTAAACACGATAAAGTTGAACTGGATATCTGCTAGAGCAAGAACTGGAGGGTTCAGTTCAGCATAATGAACCTTAAAGGCCATCTGTTCTGGACCTCTAATTTGCAAAGGACGAAACTGGGATCTGGGAGGTTAGGCGACTTGCTGTAGGACATATGGCTAATTAATTGGCTTTCGATCTGTTCTCCTGGGTCCTTTGACCAGTGCTATTTCTCCACCGTTTATGCACACCAGCTTTCATTCAGCAGGCTTTTCACGACTGGTGCATAATGGCGTTTCCGAACGGGTTTCAGTCAGAAATGGAAACTTCCTCGTGTATCTGTGTGGGAAGATATTAGCTAGGACAGACTTGGGGCAGACATGGACAGGAGACATTAGGATGTCTACATTAGGACATGTAGAATGTTAGCTTCCTATCTTTTTCTATAATTTTGTTATTGCTTGTTCTGTTTCCTTTTATAAATACAAGCATAGAAACAAAAATACTGTGGGAAAAATGATATAACACTCTACCACCACATATTAGATTTATCAACCTCCTAAGAAAGTGACCTTGGGCCTGAGCCAGTGGCTCAGTTGGGAAAGTGCTTGCTAGGCAAGGACAAAGACTTCCTCTCAATTCCTAGAATCTACATAAAAAAAAAAAAAATCTAAGCTCGCCCATAATCTCATCAATAGTGAAGAGAAGACAGGTGCATCTTTGGTCCTTGCTGGCCAGCCAGCCTAGCCTAAGTGACAAGTGCCAGGCTAGTGACAAAGCTTGTTTAAATGAGGCGCTTAGCTTTTAAGAAATACCAGCTAAGGTTGTTCTTTGGCTGAGATGAGGAGCATTGTTAAATAAATAGGAGACCAGAAAGATGACTCAAAGGGCAAAGTACTTGTTGCCAACCTAATGACCTGAGTCCAATCTATGGGACCTATATAGTGGAGAGAAAGAATTGATTCCTGAAAGTTGTCCTCAGGCCTCTACATATATGTGGTGGCACAGCCACACACAGAGAAGTAGAATGTAATATAGAATATGTAGAAAACATTAACAAAAGAAAATGCCCTAGTTGGTTCTTAGATTAATGGCAGATATGTAGTGCTTTTCCTGCCCACTATGGGGGCTTCAAGAAGGTACATTAAGGCAGCAGGATTCTAGTGTAATACAAATTCTATGGCAGCTACAAATGAAGGTTGTTGTTTGGGTGGCATCTTCCGAGTTCTAAGCTGTCCCTTTCTTTAAAGCCAACCAGGCAACTTTTGCTTTCCTAATCAAGTAGTTTGCTCAGGCTCCCGAACTACTACGTAGTCAGTCTGGGATTTGGGTAAACACTCTCTGGAAATGCAGTTATCTTACCCTGATTGCTGTCTTTGAGTCCTCTTCTCCCTCTCAGATCTCAATATAGATCTGGACCTTGAAGTGTGACTTCCTTATTTTTTTTCCTTCCCTCTAGTGATTAAAACTAAAAAGCAAACCTTTCAATAAGTCCTGAGTCAGCAGATATACTCCTCTCTTTGGTGTAGGCTTTTAATAGACCAGCCAGATTACAGTAATTAGCCTATGTATTTCCTCATTAAAATGTCATTAGTGAAGGCTTTGTTCTTTCGAGATCTTCAAAATCCGGTTGATTTCTTCGTGTTGTATCATCAACTGTTTGCCGGAGCCAGGTGTTCATCTTAGGTGCCTAGGAGCAAGGGTTATTTTGAATTGTCCTACTTAGAAGAGGTGGTGTCTTAGTTGCTTAATTTAGTTAGTTGCTATGAAGAGACACTTAGACAATGACCAGTCTTATAAAGGAAAACATTTCATTGGGGCTGGTTTACAGTGTCAGAGGTTTATTTTATCATCATGATGAGAAACATGACTACCATGTTGGCTGACATGGTGCTAGAGAAGGAGCTGAGAGCTCTACATCTTGATCTTCAGGCAGCAGAAGGTACTGTGTGTCACACTGGGTGTTGCTTGAGCATAGGAGACCTTAAAGCCTGCCCCTATAGTGACACTTCCTCCAACAAGGCCATACCTCCCCTAATACTGACACTCTCTCTAGGACAAGCATTCAAACACAGGAGTTTATGGGTACTATACCTATTCAGACCAGCACAGGTGACCACAGAGAAGATATCAATATGCTGTGTCTTGATGATGTCTTTCTTCTATTCTGTGAGTCAGGACAGATTGTCCTTTCTCTTAGTATCTACATCTGGTTCCTAGAGTTTATGGGAACCTACCAAACCTGGATCTGTGAGGATAAACAATAAACAGCTCCCCCTTGCTTTTCTTGGTAGGACTGTGAAAAGCTGAAAAAAAACCCAACAGTAATAATAAACAATTCTATAATAATGAGCTTATTTCCCACTCTCATCACAAGAATGAAAATATTTGTGTTAGATAAAGCTGGAGAAATTGTTTAATCATTAAGACCACTGGATCCTCTTATAAAGGATCCAAGTTTGATTTCCTGCATCTCATGGTGGCTCAGAACGTTCTATAACTCTGATTGCACAAGATCCAACACCTCCTTCTGACCCTTATAGTAATATATATGTGTGTGTGTGTGTATACACACACACACACATACATGCATATATATACACATATAAATATATATGAGTATGTATGTATATATGTATATATATATACATGTATATATATATACATATATATACACACATACACACACACAAACGTGTAGGCAAAACACCCATATACATACTAAAAATAAAAAAAATCTTTAAAAAAATAGAATATAGGTATAGAGCCAGACCACTGTGAGTTGTAGCATCACTACATGTTAACTGACTATGCTGAGGCTTAAGGTTTAACATTCTTAGTTCTCTCTATGGGATTGTGCATAAACATATATTCCTGGAGCTTTTCTTCACATCTTGTACTACTTACTAGTGACAGGAGATCTCTGTGCCCAGTCTAGCTCATTTTAGTTTACAAATAAATGACAGAGAGGCCTGGTATTTTTATTAATGAGTGGCAGGCACTATGCTGAGTGGGTTCTGAGCTATTCTAACCCTCTATGGCTACTTACTTCCTAGACATTTAGTTTACAAATAAATGACAGAGAGGCCTGGTATTTTTATTAATGAGTGGCAGGCACTATGCTGAGTGGGTTCTAAGCTATTCTAACCCTCTATGGCTACTTACTTCCTAGACATGCGGTCTTTTACCTGCATCTGAACCTTGCCTTGGCTCATTCTGGCCTGTATGTGTCCTCATGGCTGCTCTCTTATTGTGACCTCATGGCAAATCTTCCTTGCTCTCCTCCTCCTCCTCCTCCTCCTCCTCCTCCTCCTCCTCCTCCTCCTCCTCCTCCTCCTCCTCCTCCTCCTCCTCCTTCTTCTTCTTCTTCTTCTTCTTCTTCTTCTTCTGTTTTTTGTCTCTCTTTTTTCCTTGGGACCCCTTGACTGGGACTGGAAGTCCTGCTTTATTCTCTTCTGCCCAGCTCACTGGCTGACCAGCTCTTTTACTAACTAATCAGAGGTGATATAAAACGATCTTTATACATCACTGAAACAGGAGATGCTCCAAATACCATAGCAATGCCAAAGTCCCACCTGAAAGGAGATGTCTGGACTCGGCAATCAGCATCTGGACACACCATGCACAAAGCCATGCCCCCAACAGTTGAAGGATGTACGTTAGGGGTCTGTGGGGCCTGTTTGGAAATTCAGTCATATCATGAGCATGAAGCTGAATTTGTATGGTGGAAAGTAGGGAGTCATTTGTTTTATTTTGATATATTCATGAAAGAAATCTCAACTGCTAACAAAGAAAAGACATCGCTGTGCCTTTAGATATCCAGATGAGGTGTCGTTCTTGGGAAGGTCAAGCTGTCGGATGTTGTAGGTTGCAGAAGACAACAGTGGAACAAAGGCTGCGCATGGGGTATCACCGAGGTAGCCATCCCTCCTCGGTCCTGGGGAAACCAGGTGGAAAAGCGGAAGCAAATGGCATAAGTTGATGCAGGTCATAAGTGAGTACGCCTGTTCTGGCCCACTGAATATATGCACATCTGTAAATTGCTTCTCAGATGTGCCCATCCAGTATGACCCTCTCACACACCTGTACTCCTTACAGCTGCTCTTTGCGGTCATTTTAGTATCATGTGTTCATAATTTCTCACAACTGTGTATGTAGCTCTGCTTTTCTAAAAAGTAAAGGGGTTTCCTCTTAATGCTGCCACTGTTCAGTGGAACACCTCTTCCATGTTATAGCAGTAATGACACATTAGGTCAGCCGAAAGAAAATAGAGGGTATGATTTTTAAAAGTAAAGACATAACTCATAGGAATATAACACTCTATTAAGGTGTAGAGATTGAATTATGTACCGTCTCTCTCATTCCAACCTTACAGTAATTTTCTGGCTGTTTGCAGCAAGACTAGCTTATTGTCAAGATGAAAGAACAGCCAGCTACCCTCTCACCCCGTTCTCTTCCCACTCTGTATTCTGTATGCAGATGTGGCATTTTTTTTTTAGTAAAATTTCAGCACTGTCTTCTCTCTAAAATGAAAGTGTTTCCACTCCACGATTAGCATCTGTTTATAGAATAGTTGGTATTCTCCTAATTAGATCCTGCACAGAAATAGAAAGGCTGCTATGTAAAAGGATAATGAATCTTTATTGCACAGTCGAAATCAGATTTGTGCAAAAGGCACTTTGAAGACAGTAATAAGCAGAGACATGTATTAAATCACCCAGATAAGACGTCCTCTTTATATTTTCTATTTATAAATGGAAATTATGACTGCCCAGTGGGTTCCAGATGACATTTCCTATTACCAGCAAAGGATTTTTAGTCTTGACCATAAAAGTTATCTAAATTCAAAAGCCTTTGTGGTTTCGTGGCTCTAAAGGACACTTCTGGAAGGGACCAAGGCTGGGTGGAGAGAGTCTCTTGTCGTTTCCTTTATGTGTGCACGCTGCCAAAGGCAGAGGTGGCAAGTGGGAGAGGAAAGGAAGCTTGTGAATCAGCTCTGATAGGATCTAATCAGGAAACCAGTGTCCACCTCCCACGGGCAGCAACATTTGAAGTCTTCTGCCTTGGCCCCTTGAGATCCAAGCTCAGGTCCTTCCTTATAAACTCTACCTGACACATTCTCATGGTATGCATTGTCCTGTGGCCAGCCTGGGATTCATCCCTATGCTAAGTTCTTGGAGGGGAGGTTTAGCTTTGACACCTTGATGTGCCTCTGAAAACAAGAGGAGGAGGAGGAGGAAGAAGAGGAGGAGGAGGGGAGCAAGAGAGAGAAGAGGAGTGGCAGTAAGAACATGAAGAGAAAAACCACAAAGGAGAGGAGGATAGGGAAGATGAGGACAAAGAGGATTAGCTAGAGGAGGAAGGGAAAGAGGCTGGAATCAGTGAAGAAGGGACCAGGAGGCAGCAAAAGTCAATGTCAGATGAGCTGCCAGGCATGGAGATTATAGCTGTTGAGGACCTTGGAGAGTATCGTGTGTCTTTTGTGTCTATTTTGCAGTCAGAGCTTTATGTAAGATGGCAGTCTCTCCTGGACTGTACTTAGTATCGATTTACTCCCAGGCATGCCAGACCATGTTAGCATTACTAAAGGAGAGGCTGCAAGTATTTCTCTCACCCCAGACATGAAGAATGTATCCTTTTAGCTCTTCTGTTCTCTTTTCCTTGCCTCTTGTCATTTTTTTTTCCCTTGCACGGCTCTCCCAGTCACACCTCCCTCTTTTTTTTTTTTTTTTTTAAGTCAGAGTTGTTTTTTCAAATCGTGATAGTTTCAAATTGTTCTCCAGACTGTTATGTTGGAGTGAGGAAGATGGCCCTGTGGGTAGTAACACTTGCTATTCATGCCTGTGGATCTGCATTTGAATGTGTAGCAGCAGTGTAAAATGTACGCACATGGTTTGTATGTGCATATAACCTCAGCATTGTAGGGGTTGACTATAGGAGCATCCCTGGGGCTTAGTGATCCTCATGCTCATTCCAGATCCTGTCTCCAGGGAATAAGGCTGGTAGTGATAGAGCAGGGCACACAGCACCCTACTTTGTCCTCTGCATTCGTATGGTGGCTTGAGTGACAACGGCCCCCGGAGGCTCATATGTTTGAATACTTGGTCCTCAGTTGTTGGGAGGATTAGGAGGTGTGGCATTGTTCATGAAATTGTGTCATGGGGCCAGACATTGGACCCCCTGCACTCAGCCTCCTCCTTAGGATTTTAAGATTCGAGTTCTCAACTGTTCCTGCTGCTGTGCTTCATTCCAGACTCTAACCCTCTGTTAACCATAAGCCCAGTTAAAATTTTCTTTATAAATTGCCCTGGTCATGATGTTTTAGCACAACAATAGAAAAGTAATTAATGTGATATGCGTGTGCTAGCACACTTATATGTACACCGTATACATCTACACACACACACACACACACACACACACACACATTTAATTTTTAATTAATTAACCTTTGCTCTTTGGAGACAGGGTATCTTGTAGCCCAGGCTGGCCTGGAACTTTTGTCTTTTTTCTATTACCCACCTTCACGTATGTACTATCTAGGCTGACTTTTCTTTCCCTTTTCATTTTAAAGAAAGATGAAGTGTTTTTTTTTTTTTTTTTTTTTTTACTAAGAAATCACTAAAATTAAATCCAGCAGAGTTTTTCTGATAGAAACAGAGTGGGGTAACAACTCAGACTTGTGAGGGAGGCTTCTGACATACAGGTGGAAAGGCCTTGCTGTAGGCTGATTCTGCAGGACCAGGATGTGTGCTGTGTCAAGTGTTCACCAGGGGAAGAAAACAATGCTTAATTTCGAGACCAAAAATACCACCCTCGCTAACCATTCTGAACTCTGCTGTTGTTTCCCCAGTTACTGTTTTGTGCTTTTCTGGAAGTTTGGGAAGACCAGTTGGCTGCTGGAGCCATACCATCTACTTATCGTCTCCACCGTTCATGAGACTGATTCATTTCTGCTATTATAGGGTGTGGGTAGGGAGCCTGGGATGAGCTCCTGGGCCAATTTACATATTTCCATGTTACCTAGCTCGGATGACATATGGCGACACAGAACACTTGGATCTATTTCCATTCTGCCAAATTCAATTTCAGAAAAACTTGGAATATTCCGATGTTTGTTTTGTGTGACAAAAGTTCTTAGATCCATTTTTTTTTTTTTTTTTGGGTAGACAGCAGTAATAGTGCTAGAAAGAATCTCTGAATTTCTAAAAAGAATATGGATCTGATTCCCTGTTTGTTGTTATCTTCTTTTAAGGGGAATATTGTGTTTGGGATCCTGTGACGTTTTATGTAAAAAAAAAAAAAAATGCCCATGTAGCACACTCAGTTGGAAGTGTATTTCATATATAGGAATAGGGATAGGGATAGATTGGATTCATGTGAAGTGATAGTGGATGTTGACTATGTATTTTTGATTATCTATCTATCTATCTATCTATCTATCTATCTATCTATCTATCTATCTATCTATCTATTTATTATTGTAGCTGTTTGTATTGGGGAAACTTGTGCTGTAGCCCAGAGATGAAAGGTCAGAGAGCAGCTTGCAGGAAGAGTTGACTTTTTCTTTCACCATGTCGGTATCAGAGGGATCAAATTCAGACCATCCGGTCTGGTAGCAAGTGCTTTTACCCGAAGAGCCAGACCACTGTCCCAAGTCGACAACTTTAAATATGTCTCCATTTTGAAAACCCCTACCATTGGAATCCTCCTGTTTCCTTTATGAAAACACATGTCATGTTCCTTAGGATATTATCATGGATGTGAGTCTGGGAAGCTTCCAGGAGGTGGCTCAGTTGATGGACAGCTGTTTTCTTTCAGGTAATCACAGCTTCTTTTCTGGTAGACCCTGGGAAGAAGACAGATAGTCAGAAGGAAATACCACAGGCATTGCATTAAAACGTCGAGGCATGAATTCTGTTTTCCCTTCTAGAGTGGCCTTAGAAACTACCCTAACTTCCACAGCAGGGAGTAGCTCAGTAGGTAAAGTATATCTGAGAAACCACATTCATTCCTTAGGACCCAGGTTATTACAAACAAACAAAGAAACAAACAAAAACAAGATGAAAACCAAACAATAACCACCACCACAACAACAACAACAAAATATCGAGTTGGAGAAATGTGCCAGCAGTTAAGATGCTGGCTGCTCTTTCAGAAGACCAGAGTTCAGTTCCGAGCACCCAAACTGGGTGGCTCACAACTGCCTGTGCCATCAGGTCTTGAGAATCCAGTACCCTCTTCTGGCCTCCAGAGGTATTGCACTCAGGTACACATACCCATACATAGACAAGCATGCACACAGGTAATAAGTAATGAGTAGTCTCGGGCTTGCTTTAAATCCCAACCCTGAGGAGGTGTGGAGGCAGTCAGATTCCTGGGGCTCACTGGCCAATAGTCAGCTCAGCCTATCTGAAGGCCCAGGATAGGGAGAGTCCTTGTCTCAAAAAGATAAGATAGATGGTACCAGAGCACCAAGAAACACCCTTAAGTTATCCTCTGACCTCCACATACCCAAGAACCGACATAGCCATGAGTCCATGTATAAAACTTACATTTTACAGAATTATTATACAGGTGACACAGAAGAGAAATCCAGGTGGCCCACGTAAGGGCACCCAGCTCACCGTTCAGCACTTGCTGGCCCATACTTATACTAATTTATTTCAGAAGTTTGCTGCTGAATCTACAGGACAGCTTATGGCATATCCACATGGAAGCAATGCACCTAATTCGTATTTAAAAGTCTTTGAAATACTCAGGCAGTTCTGTTTTTTTTTTTTTTTTTTGCAGACAGTATACTGTATCTTATGTTTCCTCCTATTTGCTGTGAAACAGAAGGCAATTTGTTTTGAACCCTGTGCTCCAAACTGGTGGCTTAATTAAGCAAGTTTATTGACTGTCTCTGAGGCTCTGGTTAAAGACTGGCAAACATGTTGCGCCTGTATTAGTGTTTCTAAGCAAATCAACGGAAGCGGCGGGTTTCCCACCCAGCTCATCCCCCACTTCTCCTCCCAAACTCATTCTTGCTCTGCAACATCTCACTTATAATCTGTTAATTAAATCACTTCACTCTGCTTTATATAATTTTTAATTTAGCATTCATTTTCAACTTAGCTTTTGGCTTCATTTACTGATAATAAACAGAGTTGCATACAACACATGTCCCAGCAAAACACCCAGACATACACATACAGATGCCAATAATTTTTTTCCAGCATGCCAGGCACATTAAAATTAAAGGCAGCATCTCCCCTCACCCTTTCCATTACCAAACGTGCACCCTGTTTGAATAATACATTCTCCCCGACCGTCTGCATTTGGCTAATGCGTAAAAATTATGAGCAGCATGTCACTCATACCTGTTTGAAAATTCATGGTTTTTTCCCAGACACAAGTCTATAGGAAACTTTTAGGATGGCCACTCACTTCTTTCTTTATTCTTTTTGTTTTTGAGGTATGGCCTCATGTGCCCTGTGTACCCACCCTGTCTTGGCCTCGCTGAGGGTGGTGACCTTGTACTCTTGATCCTCTAACTTCTCCCTCTCTAGGATCACAGGTGTGTACTGCTGTGTCTGCTTTATGCATTCCTAGGGATGGAACCCAGGGTTTCAGGTGGAGTATCAAGCACTTTAATAGCTGAGCTCTAACCCAGCTTTCGTCAGTCTCCACAGTGCTAGGATTATAGATTTAAGCCTCCATGCCCCAGTAAGAATGGTCAATCTGGTATCTTGGTTCTGTACTGTTGAGTGTGTGTGTGTGTGTGTGTGTGTGTGTGTGTGTGTGTGTGTGTGTATGTGTGTGTGTGTAGTATGATTTTTTTCTAGAATTCAAAAGAATATTTTTTTTCAGATAAGGTGTCATGTAGCCCAGGCTATCCTCCAAATCCTCATGTAGACAAGGATATCCTCAAACTTATAATGCTCCTACTTCCACCACCATAGTGCCTTGATTTGCAGGCACACCCCCCACTAACTGTTCATTCAGTGCTAAGTTTCATGATGGGTAAGTGCTCTAACAGCTGAGCTGTGTCCCCAGTCCCTTTTCCCACCCATATACTTTTTTAAAGACATGGTCTCTTTGTAGCTCAGGGTAGCCTGAATTTCACCCTGCAACCAGGGTGTCCTCAAACTTCTATCAATCTTCATGCTTACTGAAGCTCTTTGACTCATTGGTACAAGCAGTGAAGGCTTTCTAGAATTCCTCCTCTGTAACTTTTTAAACATGTGTAAACTCTGCTATGATAACTTAAAGTAAATTCTTTCGAGCTTATTTTTTTTACAGTAGCCTGAATTTCAAATATATAAATTCCCTGACTTACAGTGAGACCAGAGAGTTTTCAAGACTTTGACTGTATGAGCCATGCAGCTGCTGTCTTCTGAACAGCATAACTGGGATGTGGGTGCAGTTGCTAAAGTCCTCTGAACTAGTTTCTTTGGTTTGTTTCCATGTCTCTCTTGACCTAAGTTAGAAAAGTTGCTGCTGCGACATTTCCATGAACATCAATCTTTTGTAACTTTTCTTAACACTTGTCTACATTTGACCATATCCTCTGACTTCCTGCCAGTGAATCAGCAAGTCATGTGGTTTGTGCTTTTTTTGTTAGGCAGTGTGTGAATGATGATTGTGACTCAAAAATGTGGTCTCATCCCTTATCCTAGTTAGCTGCAGCTGTCCATGTGAACTGGCCTAGAATCATCTGATGACGTTTCAATTGAGGGCCTGTAGGCATCAGATTCAGCCTGTGGCCATGTTTGGAGAGGATTGTCTTGATTGCTATAGGGAGGCCTAATCTATTGTGGACATCCACATTCCCTGGGTAGGTGATCTACCCAGAAAGCTACTTAGAAAGCTAAGTGAGCATGAGTGTGTGAGCAAGGGAGCAGGCAGGCTTCCTTTTCAACCTTGTTGAGTTCCTGCCCTGAATCTCCTTGGTGATATGCTGTGACTAGGAAGTATAGTTGTTTTGTTTGAGCATTTTCTCACCGTAGCATATGAGACTAGAACCCTTGTGGAGGTGATATTCTAGAATAGGACGACATGCATTTTACAGATACTCACTACACAAGAACAGAGTTATGTCCACCATGGCTGAGCATGTGGGAACCCATGCTTAGACCAGCAATATTATTTACATCAAATGTCTTAGTTAGGGTTTCTATTGCTGTGATGAAACAGCACGATCAAAAAGCAAGCTATGGAGGGAAGGGTGTATTCAGCTTACACATCCACATCTCCGTTCATTATCAAAGGAGGTCAGGATAGGAGCTTAAACAAGGGCAGGAACATGGAGGCAGAAGCTGATGTACAGCCCATAGAGGAATGCTATCTACTGGCTTGCTTATCATGGCTTGCTCAGCCTATTTTCATATAGCACTGAGGACAACCTAGGGGGATAGCACCACCCACAGTGGGCTGGGCTTACCCCCCATTAATCACTAATTAAGAAAATATCCTACAGATCTGTCTACAAACCAATCATATGGAGACATTTTCCTAATTGAGGCTCCCTCGTCACAGATAACTTGAGGTTGTTTCAACTTGACATTAAACTATACAGCACACCAAGATTCAAGGGATAGCTAGTACCTTAATAAATATGAGGCTGTGGTGTACGTTGCGTACAGAGTCCTGTGTCCATAATGCAAACACTTGTTAGGATATCTCAAGTAGGTAAAGGGTGGGTTTCATGAAGCTAGCAGGATACTCGAATGTTAGATTTTTTATTCTTCAGGCAGTGAATGTAAGATTTTAGGTAATGACTGACTCAGTGGAGTTAATATACTTGAAAAACATCATGTTGAAATGATGGTGAGATATATACATTATACAAGGTAAATGGTGACAACCTAGTTAACCAAAGCAGGTGACAGTTGTGGAGATAGTCAAGGGTGGACTAATTTGACAGCCTTTTGTAGGTAAATGGACAGGACTTTTGATCAGTTGAACCTAGGTAAAAGGGAAAATTCAGGTGTAATGGGTCATGTGGTTTTCTGGCTTGAGCAGTTGTGTAAATGTTAGTAATTTTTCAGTTTGAAGGTGATAAAATACTTGTTATACCTACCTTGTGATTGTGATCTCAGAGTCAAGGGCAAAGGTCATCACTCATAAAACACATAGCATTGAGAGTCTTCAGTATGAAAGGTCTTCTGTTTCAGGTGGAAAAAATGAAATTGTGATTTTGTTTTAGACTCTTTAATCACTTTTGATAGCCACCTGCCCCACACTCTTAGTAATAACTGGCAGGATTGTTCATTGAAAATTTGACAAATTGCAAAATAATTTCAGAATTTGTATATTTTTTAACACCTCCCACTTTTGCATATAATTTGTGTGTGTGTGTGTGTGTGCGTGTGTGTGTGTGTGTGTGTGTGTGTGTGTGATGGAAATTTGTATGCATGAAGGTCAGAGGACTACTTACAGAAGTCAGTTCTCTTTTTCTAACAAGTGGGCACCAGAGATTGGAGTCACTGGGTGTGGCAGCAAATTCCTTTACACTCCAAGGCATCTTTACAGCTCACTCCTCTAGTGTTGTGCTAGTGCTAGTGTTGTATTCTATGGTTAAAAGAGTGTTGTGGAGTTTTCTATATTAGCATGTTGTAACTCTTTATGTTTAATCTGGTCAGCACTGGGAAAAATCTATGAGTCCTTAGTGCTGTAAGACTGGATGGAAGTCACAACCTTGTCACTTGATGAGTGATGGATGTGTTTCTTTTTAAGCAAATGAGCTGTAGCAGACATTTTTGATACCCACTCTCATTCCCTGCCTTTCCATTTCAGTTAACAGTGGCCCTTTCTCCACCTGACTGTCCCCATATTCATTTATCTACATGGTTTCTCTTGTCATTGAGTTCTGTTTTTCCCTAGGAGTAGTAGCAATAAGAGGGAATTGACTGTTATTTGGATATTCCTTAGACAGTGAATATTATGAGTTACTTCTTCACACGTTGGGTAATTGTATTCTGGAGTGTGCATTTAAACTGGCTTTTAAATTCTATTTGCCTGTGGTGCTAACTTGACCCTCATTCTATTCTCATACTTTTCTTACTTTATGTATAAACTTCTCAAAAGCCAGCTTTGGGGATAGCCTACACTACTTTTTCTTTATCTTTGGTAAGACTGTGTTTGGCTAGATGGTCACTTCTCTACTGCACAGGTCTGCGATGACCCCTAATCATGTATGACTCCCAGCAAGCATCTGTCCTTTAGCAAAAAGCCTTGGTAGAGTCCACACTCGGCTGTGTATCTGAAACCATTAGTTACGTAAGAGTCACAGGTACCAAGTTATGAGATTTCATTTTTTTCTGTAAATTACCTTTCATGGCTAGTTTTCTTTTTATTTTCTTTCTTTTAAATTTGCTTATATTTCTTTTTATTGTTTCCAACACTGTTTGGACATATTAATCTGGAGTTTTATTTGCCATGGTAGCTTTTATTAATAAGGAAAAATACTGCCTTGGCACTTAAAATAAGACAAAGGGAGAAAAACAAGTAGATGGAAGATAGTTTTGTATTGTTTGTCTCTTCAGCATTCCTAGATGTATGTTTATATTAGCCAAGGGCTCAAGTAACTCAGGATTTTCTGCTATCTGCATTCTCTCTCAGTGCACTGACCTGGAAATTAATGATGATCTAGGCAAAATGGTGAAAAAAAAATAACTGAGAAGTTTGGAAGACAGCTACAGTCTGGTGCTCATGGTTGAATGGAACATAATTTTCGTTCCTAGCCTACTTTTCTTATCTACAAGGACCAGAGAAGGAAATGTGTACTTACTAGACTCCCTTGCAGCTAGAATTCTGTGTGTGATTTAAATGTATTTGTTAGAGATTTTGTTTTCTCATTTTGTGTTATTTGTTTCATTGTGATCCAGACAGTATGTTACCAGATAGTTCAGGCCATCCTGTAATTCACTAAGTGGTTCTGAAATAGCCTATGGCCCAGAATCCTTTTATATTAAACTCCCAACTGCTAGGACTTCAGGTGATTGTTACCAAGGTAGGCTGTGAATCTGGGATAATAAAAATGAGGTAGATGTCATGCATCTTCAGCATTAACTGTTTTGTTCTTTTGTTTGTTTGTATTTATTTTTCTGACATACCAAATTGTGATTTTGTAGTTGTTGTTCAGTGGAAAGGCTTTTTAGTTTTTCAACTATCTACTTTCTGGATATCAAAGGACCTGGGTTTTTATCCTGTAAAGAATCAAAGTGAACCCTAGTGCATGCTGTAGGCCAGCCACAGAGAAAACCCAACTCTATGTGTCCTTGCTGCTTCCTAACCATACATATTATATTAGTTTTTCTTTTGTTACTGTGATAAAAACCAAGTTTGTTTATTTTGGGTTTGTTTGTTTGTTTGGTTTTTGATTTTGGTTTTGTTTGCTTATGGTTCCAGAGTGATAAGGTCCTCAATGATGGGAAAGATTTAGCAGTAGGAGCAGAAAGCATAGAGGTTCCATAACCTCTGCAAATAGTGCCACTGACTGGGGATATCACTATTGCTGTGTTTTGAGACATGATAAAATTAAATTCAAGTTTATATAACTATGAACTATGATGTTAGATCTGGTAACCAAGTAACTAGTGAGCATTATATGCTAAATGCATAGATGAATCTCATACAGAGGTGGCAGGGAAAAGAACAGAAAATACAGGATATTATCACAGTTTACACTTTAAAATATGAGTTCTAGACTCTTCCATGTGAATAGTCATTATGGATGACTTTATATGGCTGAAACCTGAGAAAAGATAGTCAGAGGTGACAGCAAATATATATGTGTTCTATAACATGAGAAGTTGCTAAATGTCTTTCACAAATTTATAATGTTATGCTTTGATAGAAAATCAGAACTTTTACCTCAATGGGGATGAAAGATTTTTTTTATTCTAGAGCCAAATATGAGTTACCATGGTTTGGGAACACAGGTTTAGATTACCTCAAACTCCATGTTCCAACATCAGTAATTCACAACTGCCTATAACTCCTGCTGCAGGGCATCCCAGTGTCCTGTCTGCCCTTTGCTAACACCTGCACATATGTGTACATACCTACATACAGATATACACATATTAAGGTTATTTTTTTTTTAAAAAAAGCTATTTTAAAGACAAAAATTTAAAGTTTACAGAGCGTGAGGAATGCCATTGAAATTCACTGTGTTCAGCTCCTGGGTGTGTGCTGGGTTGGACTTGTAGCTTCACAGTACCTCCACCTGCATTGTTCCTAACTTGTGATGTCAGCAAGGGGTATTTTCTTCTCCCTCCTGCTACAGAACCTCGACTTCTCAATGCAGAGAAGCAGGACAAGGTTTCTAACCTTTCGTTTTAGAACTCAGAGGATAGTCCCGTGATTGAGTCCCTGTATAATATGGTTTTAAAAAAGCAGAAAATTTGATTTGCTGGGGCCCAGGCATGCAGCTGAAGGTACTGTGGTGTAAGCCAGGGTCCGTGCCCTCAGGGTCTCTAATCAGCCACCAAGGCATGCATTACCACTTCCTGTTTTCCATTCATTATGATAATTCCCTACAAAGTCCCAACCCCACCTCCACCAATTATTTTTGTCTCAACCTTCTAATTACAACATTATATGACCATTCAGCCTGGCACTAATTAAATCATTACTTAATTCACAAAGTGTGTGATAATGCTGATGCTTTTTGTCAGCTGAAATTACAGCATGGTGCCTTGTTTTCTTTACTTTCTGAGGAGACAGGAAGGAGCAGAAAGGTTGTTCCTCTGTCCAAGGCCCCAAACTACCCTTCTAGTAGGTAGATGACCACCGTCTAGACCAGACCCTTTTTTGAAGAATGAAAAGCAATGGGAGGCGTGGCCGTTTGACTAAGCAAGAAAGGGCTCTGTCAAACAGGACTTATTCTGGAGCCAAATATGAATGGGTGTGGATCAGAAGCATTGATTGGTTTTCCCAAATAACAACATTCCAGCGAGGTAGCAATTTCATGAACAAAGGAAGTCATAAAACACCACACTTGGGGGCTGGAGGAAGTTTCTGGTTTATATTGGTCTTGCAAAGATCCCAGGTTCTGTTCTCAGCAGCCGTGTAGGGAGGCTAACAACCACCTGTAACTTAAGCTCTGTGGCAATCCACAGCCTCTGTCCTCCATGGTCATCACTGCTCAGGTCCACCTCCACTGACACCCACGTACACGTAATTTGAAAAATAAGAAATTCTAAAAACATACTTTTCAAACATCGGTGGCAAGCATTCTGTAGGAAAAGCAGGGAAGACTGGGGTCTCACGTGCATTCCAAGCCCTTGGATTTGTCAGTTTGGGTCTCTTTTGTCCACAGCAGAAGGTTTACCCTGTGGTCACAAAGGTGTCAGACACAGACAGAGAGGAGTAACAAACGGCTGTCACAGGGACTAATGACGGCTCAAGATAATTTGGGTCAGGACTTCAGGACGTGCAGCATTCCATCTGTGCCCCTCACGGAAGCTGTAATCAGTTTGTCAGCCTTTGTGGTAAGAGGTTCTTTCCAGGAAGTGTCCTGCTCAAGCGTGTAGCCTTGAGACAAGAAACCAGAGTCTCAACTTTTTCTTGGAAATACATTTTTGAAAAAAAAAATTAAATTTCACAGTCTCCCATTTTCTCCCATATTGTCATGTTGTTCTTCATTTTTTTTTCCTTTTTTTTTTTTTTAACAGACTAAAACGGTAACTTGTCTCTTTTCTTGTTTTTAAAACAGATTTGTTTTCCGCTCAATTAGACTTGTGATCCCAGGAACACAAAGTAGTGTTTTTCCCCTTCTGGAGACAGACACCGTGTGATGGGCAAATTGTCAGGATTAATTATACCAAATGAGGGAATAAGCTCTAACAGAGACCATCTCTCTCCTTGCTGGTGATACTTAAAAAAAAAAAAAGATACAATGAACATCATGCACGTTGATGGCAGGGTGGAACTGACAAGTGGCCCTATGCCATGATTTTTATTTTTAATTGCTAGTCAACTAATTAGCCAGAACAACATGTTATATAATGCACAAAACTGTCGCTCACGCTCTCTCCCATAAAAAAATGAGATATATGGTGTGGAAAAGTTCTTTAAGTGCTAGCCAAGCCTGAGGCGGGGGTAGGACAGGGAATTTAAAACTGTGAGGTCCATGTTCTGATGCCAGGGACTGAGGACGGTCATTGAAACCAGGAGGCTGAAGAGAGTTGAAGAAATCCTAGGTAAATAAGATGTACTTTATTCACCAGCACACAGACAGATGCTGACAAGCACCTAGACACATGCTAACACATACTGTCCACACATAGACACATACACAGGATGCCACACAGACCTTGGTGGGCACACATAGGCCTATACAGACTGGCAAGCAATGGCAGTAGGCTCTGACTTCCAAAGCCGTATTCATATGGAATGCAAACATTAGACAATATAAAACATGAGAATAGCATTTATCCTTAGTACTACATAAAAGGAGTATGGTGGTACCCACCTGCAATCCTGGTACTCAGGGGGTGGAGGTTATTCTTAGGTCCTTACTGAGTTTCAGATTCGCCTGGATCAAGCGACAGCAAAAGAAGTACACCCTTATAGAAACTTCGTTACAGCGTCTAAAATCCACATGTAATTGATTGCTTACTAATCAGCGGTGTTGCTTGTAGACAACAAACACTAAAACATCGGGCACACTGATCGCCACCAACCTTCTTAATTAGTGTTTCTGTGACTGCGAAGAACAATGACCCAAGAAACCTGGGGAGAAAAGGGTTAATTTGGTTTATGCTTCCACATTGTGGTCCATTACTGAAGGATGTCAGGGCAGGAACCCAACCCGGGAAGGAACCTGGAGGCAGGAACCAATATAGAAGCCATGGAGTAGTGTTACTTACTGGCTTGCTCCTCTTGGCTTGTTCAGCCTTCTTAAATAATGAAGAACCAGCAACTCAGACGTTACCACCAACAAACGGCTGGGCCCTTTCCTATCAGTTACTGATTAAGAAAATGCCCTACAGCTTGAATTTCATGGAGCCATTTTCTCAATTGTGGTTCCCACCTTTCAGATGACTCTATCTTGTATCCAGTTGACATAAAACGAGCCAGCACAATTGACCTCTTGTTCATTTGACACAGGAATATATCATTGTTGAGCCTTAACCTTCCTATCCTTATTCATCCACAAGATTACACATGAATATCAAAATTATAATAAAAAAGTTACAAATTTTATAAGTCTCAAAGTCCTTAAAAATTCAAACACTGAAAAAAAGCTCAGTCTCTTAAACATAATCTAAAGACTTAGTAAAGTTCCCTAGTTTGTTTAAAAGTTCAAAGGCTCAACTGTAGGCACCTGAAAAATAAAAAATGAATTAAGTACAGTCTTTCTTCAAGAGAGAAGTACCAGGGCACAGGCACAGTCAAAGCAAAGCAAAACCAAACGCCAGCTGTATAAATAATCCAATGTCTAATATCTGGGATTCACACAGCACCTTCTCCGATCCTCCAATACCCTTGGGTCATTTGTCTGACTCTGCTCTCTACAGCACGCACACCCAGTCTGCCAGGCTCCAGTCATTTCCATGGCACACAGGCTGCTGTCCTTGTTGGTCATCCCTTAGTACTGGCATCTTCAAGATGTTGAGCTATCTTGCTGCAGCTGTGCTGATGCAAAGGCCACGGACGAGTGCTGTTCATTGGCTTGCTCAGTTTTCTTGCTCTTTCTTTCTTATAGAATCCAGGACTAACCAGCCCAGGAATGATACCACCCATAATGTGCTGAGCCCGCCCCCCCCCCCCCACCAATCAGTAATTAAGAAAATGCCCTACTACTTGATCTCTGGAGGCATTTTCCCAATTGAAGTTCCCTCTTTTCAGATAACTCTAGCTTGTGTCAAGTTGATATACCACTAGCCAGCACAGAATTGATGCACTTAGGCAAGATTATGACACTTTAAACTATTTCTTGGATAAAAATGATTCGATCATGGCTTTTTCTGCTCTCTTTTCTTCTTAAATTCTTACCTATGTAACATGGCCATGTTCATGTAATTTCTTTTCTCAACTCGGTTCAGGACATGTATTGGTGGTCATAGTGCTGGGTTTTACACTTGTAATTCGTGATTAAAATGTCTATCAAAACCCTACAGTGGGCAAACACTATTAAAAATCCATCTCAGGGGGAGAGGGGAAAAAAATCCATCTCAGACCTCTGCAGAGTGCTATAAATACCAGAAGAACTATGAATGTTCTAATGAACTAGAGTAGGACTAGTCAAAGCAACCTCTTTATCCAATTTTACATGTAAATGTCTGTTCACCCGTGTCGTGGCTCAGCATCTGTGTACTTTATTAAAAGCTAATCTGCTTCTTGTATGATTATCAACTATTGTTCAAAAGGGAAGCAGATCTCATAGCTGGTTTCCAGTTCTTTGGAGAGCCTCATGCTCCAATAATAATTTTCTTAATATCCTTTCTGCTGTATTCCAGCTACTTTCTGAATAAATTAACTTCTTCCACAAAGGAATGTAAATTGGGTTACCTTGGTCCATTCATTCTGCTTTCAGATCTTTGCTTTAAAGGGATGCATCTTTCACTTCTTCCTAATAACACTTAGGAAAGTCCTGCTCTAGAGCTGGGTGCTAAGCTTGTGATATTCATTATTTTGTCAATTTCTTGAAACAATGCTGTCTTAGCTAGAGTTTAGTGCTGTGAACAGACACCATGACCAAGGCAACTCTTATAAAGAGAACATTTAATTGGGGCTGGCTTGCAGGTTCAGAGGTTCAGTCCATTATCATCAAGGCAGGAGCATGGCAGCATCAGGGCAGGCATGTTGCAGGAAGAACTGAGAGGTCTACATCTTCATCTGAAGGCAGGTAGCAGAATAGACTTTCAGGAAGGTAGGATGAGGGTCTTAAAGCCCACACACACAAGGCCACACCTCCCAACAGTGCCACTCCCTGGGCCACGCATATACGAACCATCATAGTCCCTGACTTTTCCTGTGCTTCCTTCTGTGTCAGTGGCCTTGATGGCCAGGGCTGGATGGATATCCTCACTAGGAACATCTGGCTGGGCTCAAGGCAGGGGAACTCTGAGCCCTGCTGCCCAGTGATCAGGGCTCTGCACCATGGCATCCCTACCCTACATCCTTCAGAACAGCAGAGGTCCAGATCAATATCTGCCACTAGGCAGAGCCAGTGCCATGGGGTCTTGGGAATGCTACTATATATTTAAGCACAATTTCTTTTTCTTATTCATACCGTTTTCTCTTTCACAAATATGTGTATGTGGTGTGCATGAATGTGTGTATGTATTCACATGCATACATGTGGATACATGTAGGTGTGGATGGCCAGGCTTGATGCTGGGTATCTTCCTCAGTCTCTCTCCAGTGTTTCTCCCTTTAATCCTGAGTTCACTGATTCAGGTCATCTTAGACAGCTCACTTCCAGGATGCCCTGTCTCTCTCTCCCTTAAACTTGTATTACAGGTGGCCTACCACAGCCATTTGACATCTAATTGGTCCTGACTTTTAAGAGATAAGCATTGTACCCACTGAACTGTCTCCCAAGCCTTGTTTTTATCTTTCTCGATTATTTTACTTGACTTTTCTGTTTGGATTTGTATCAAAAGCAAGTCTCTCAAACAGGTTTTGTTTTGTTTTGTATTTTTATTTTAATGTAATCTAACATTCTCTTCTTCTTGGGCTCCGTAACATAGTACATTTTTGACTAGCATGAATGGATTCATGCCTTGTTTTTGTTGTTGTTGTTGTTGTTGTTTATTTGTTTGTTTGTTTGTTTGTTTTCCCCAGACAGGGTTTCTCTGTGTAGCCCTGGCTGTCCTGGAACTCACTTTGTAGACCAGGCTGGCCTCAAACTCAGAAATCCACCTGCTTCTGCCTCCCAAGTGCTGGGATTAAAGGCGTGCGCCACCACACCTGGCTCATGCCTTGTTTTTATTTTTAAAATTCATGTGTTTGTTTTGTTATTGGTTTTCCTTGCCTTATTGTTTTGCTTAAAATAGTGGTTTTAGAGTGTCATTTCACCTTCTTCACTGTTTCTGAGTACTGGTGATAGGATTTACAATATGTATTAAACATTTCTATAGTCTATTTTACTTTCACACTAACTTAGTTAAGATGACCCTAGACACATTCAGGGTGGGCTAGCCTTCAGCAGTACTGGCTTAAGTTCTGATAATAGGCACAAACTTTTCGTTTATTTACAGCTTCGTGTCCCACCTTCTATGTTATCATTATTGTATATATTACATCTATATATCCTAAGTTCAACTGTGGATTTGTTTAAACACAAGGATTTAGGGTTTGTGAAATGTCTAGTTAAGTAAAAGTCCTTGCTGCCATTCTTGCAACCTAAATTTGATCCCGTGCACTCGCTTGGTGGAAGCAAAGAACCAGACCCCTCAACTTCCCTTCTGACTTCCCCATGCATTCATTCTGTGACGCAAACCCTCCTCAGTAATACAAGTATAAAAACTAAGACCACTGCCTCAGAGAACATAAAACCATGTGGATGGTTTTGTAACCCTGTGATCACTACATGCTTCCTGGTTTTGTTTTTCTCTTTCTTTATTTCTTTTATCAACATTCTCTCCCTTCATATAATTATTTTTAGATGTTTTGTGCTATGCCATAAATCTATGATTACTGTTTGAAGCAGTTGTCTTTATTTATTTGTTTATTTATTTATTTAAAAAAAGAGAAGTCAAAAGTGAGTCCTATAATTACCTACTTAATTGCTTTTGATATTGTTTATTTCTTCATGTGGATTTAAATTACTGTCAACACTCTAATTAACTTTAATAGTATTTGTAAGGAATTTTTGATGCCAATGCTAAAGAGATGGCTTAGCAGTTAAGAACACATACCGCTCTTATAGAGAGGACCTGAATTTGGTACCTAGATCCCATACAACCATCTGTAACTCCAGTTCCAGAGGATCTGACCATGTGTTTTCACCCTTTTCTTCCCAAATGCAGAGCAATGAGTAGAACATAAATACTGAGTGAATTAATACTTACAGATTTAAAATATGGAATTATTTGCTAGAAATGGGATTTTATGCTGTTGGTTTTTTTTTTTTTTTTTTTTTTACTTTCCCAAAATGCAATACCGTTTGTTTGTATCTCTTTCAAACAATACAGAATTAAAAAGCAGTTTTTAAATTAGATGAATCAATTAGCTTAAAAATGTCCCCCAATACAATGATTTCTTTGTTCTAAATGTCTAGAGTCACCTGAGATTCTTAATTGATAGATTGCCCAGATTAGATTAGCCTGTTGGTATGTCTATGGAGAATTGTCTTGATGATTAATTAGTATGAATACAGTCCACTCTTGGTGACACCATCCCCTTGGCAGGTAGTCCTAGGATGTTAAAGAAAGTTTGTTGACCATGAACGTGCCAGTGAGCTAGAAGGCAGTTTCCCCCCACCCCCACTCCTACCCCTGGTTTCAGTATGAAGGACTGTCTTTTGAGTTTTATCCCTGACTCCCTCAAAGAGTGCATTTTGACCTAGAAGGGTATGCCAGATTAACCCTTTCCTTCCCTAAGTTGCTTTTGGTCAGAGTGTTTTATCACAGGCTCAGAAAGAAATAGGAATAATTGTCGCTATCAGCGAAGTCCACATATACATCTGAGATCAGGAACCTGTAGAATACACTTGTCTAGTGTGAGCTCTCTGCAGTGATCTGTCTCCTGGTCTCCACATATACTTCTGTGGTAAGTCAGCTGTGGTCAGTCACCTCCTTTCATTGTAAAATGTCAGTCGTGTAGCAAAGGGCCCTTCATTATTCAGATAGATTCTCCAGACTTTGTATCCCTCATGTGAGCAGGGTTGAGCTTGTTCTCCACATCCAATAGGGTATCTCTGTGTCTTGAGTGACCAATAGGAATATTTGCATCTCTCAAACTGTATGTTTAGTGGTTGCGGAGCTGAAGAGAAACAGCATTTCCCAAGTATTTGATCATCCTGGGGCCCTCAATTATTTCATTGTGGTTTAAAGGGAGTCAGCTCCCATTCTTTTAAAACTTGATTACCTTTCCATTCCTTTCTGGCAAACAAACAGCAGCTGTTTCTCATTGACAGCGGTTCCACCAGTGAACAGTCCCAGAAACTGACACTATTAACTGTCCTGCTTAAAGGAGGACTCTGACTCACATGTGATCCCGCCGGTGTCCAAAGTGTAATATTTAATTGCATTTTCTTAATCTTTACCACTGTATTGCTAAGCTTTCTAATACCTTCAAAATACCAAATCTCAGGCTTATCCTAATTAAAGAATCTCGATTTAATCCATATTGCATGACAATTCAATTTGTTGATTGCTTTTTCTCCCCCCCTCTTTGTGAAATTCCCGTCAAATGTATTAATTCAACATGATGAATCCTGTATTCAACCCACTGGAGTGAATAATTAAAATTAGCTGATAAAACTTTCAGCAGAATTACTTTGTGAAATTGCTGAACAGATGTGTCATTTTAATGAAAATCCACAGACAAGCTCCTTCTCCCCCTCGGCAGGATAAAAATATTATCCCCTCGGCACACACTTAATTTGGTGGTAAATACACTCGGAGCGATTGCTGGAAGGGAAGAGAAAGCAACTTGTCACACTTAGTAACTTGATTTTTCCCCAGCATGCAGTAACAGCCATCTACAGTAATTCATAGTGCTCTATTGTTGCTGCAAGTCCCAAAGAGAACTTATTAAAATGCAATAATCTCCTATTTAAACAGAAACAATAACCATTAAATTTCCTGTGGATCCAAAATTGAGCACAAGCCCCATCTGGTAAGAGTGATTAGAGGCCTGATGAGGGAATTTAATTTGCAACATTCAAAGACTAAATCGGAGCAGATCTTGTCACCTGGGACTCCAGTGCTGCTTGCTGTCTTCTTAAAAAATCTCAACCTAAACTGAAAATGGAACTCAGGAGTGAAAATGTTACCCAGGGGCCGCCCAGACAGGATCGCGTTTCATTTTGTCTCCAGCAGGCCTTCTGAGCTGAGGGGATTTCACTGCTGTCTGCCCCAGCTTCCTTCCTAAGGTTTTTTGACAGGCCTAGCAAGGGGCTGTAGTTTCCCGGGAATGCCCTTTGCTTCTGTAACATGGCCAGCCCCCACTGGGCCTGGCCTGCCTGCCCCCTCCCTTCTCCCTCTTGTCTTTCAGCTTCCTCCTCCTCCCCTTCAGTCTTCTTGGGAACTCACCTTCTTATTTAAAGCACTAGGCCTTCAGCAGGCTTCTTTGAACAAGCTCTTTGTCTGGTGGTACCTATTCCATCTGGAGTCTGGAAAGCCTGCCTTTTTTGGAATTTGTTACTGTTTTAATTTAAGAGCTTGAGGGTTTGGAGTGATGATGATTCAGCAGTTAAGAGCATGTACTACTCTTCCAGAGGGCCCAGGTTCAGTTCACAGCACCCATATTAGGTAGTGCAGAACAGCTTGTAACTCTAGCTTCAGGGAATCCAACAC
Source organism: Mus musculus (assembly GCF_000001635.26). NCBI lineage: Eukaryota > Metazoa > Chordata > Mammalia > Rodentia > Muridae > Mus > Mus musculus. The sequence goes on along the minus strand of NC_000071.6, from coordinate 131,948,236 downwards.
CTCTAGCATCCATTGGCGTGTGTGTGTGTGTGTGTGTGTGTGTGTGTGTGTGTGTTTACATGCACACACACACTGGTTTAGGAGTCCTTGCACTCCTGTCACACAGTCCCAGGACACACCTGTTGATCATCAATGAGTAGACACTCCTGTAAGGTCTTTTCTGGTCACAGTCAAGCTCTGTAGTAATGCTGAGATGACTGGATGCAGAGAGGAGGAAACCTGTGAGATCAGAGCCCTGCTTCTTCCTTGCTAGTTGATACTTGGTTTCCTTTAGTCAGACAAAAACTCTGCTTTATGACTTGGATGTCTTAATTTTTTCCCTCTCCTGGGATCTTTGTTTCTTTAAACATCCCTCGTACACTCCTTGTGAACTCTTCCAAAACTGCCTCTCTCAGCCAGTGTTCTCTCCTCCCTCTCTTGCTCCTTTTCCTCCCTGTGACTTGGGGCAGGCCACATCATTCCCAGGTCGATCCCAGTACTTACTGTAGCCTACTCTTTGTTTTTTGTTTGAATGACATTTATTTATATCTGTGCATTCTTGCCACAGTACTCTTCTGGAGGTCAGAGGGCAACTTGTGGAAGCGAATCTGTCCTGTGGTGATGCTGAGGATTGACCTGAGGTCACCAGACCTGGCAGCAAAGCAAGTGTCTTTTTCTGTTGGAGCACCTTAATGGCATTGTTTTAGTTTTTTGAGACAGGGCCTCCTGTAACTGAGCTAGCCTCAGAGTTCTATTGTGCATGAAGAGGACCTTGAACCTTAGATTCTCCTGCTGAGAATATAAGCGAGCATCACCATCTCCTCCCCCTCATCCGGCCTTTGAGATCATGGTCTTCAGGTCTTTGGCTGAGAAGCCCTGTCTATCTCCTTCTCCCCTCCCTTTAAATGCTTATAGAGCTAATCCTATCAATTAATATCCAGGGGTGAGTGGGAAAGCCCATCCCATGAACTTTTCAAGAATATGTAAGGCAGTGCACAGAAGAAGGAGGTGGTGTTGAGAAGTTCGAGGCACGTCACCATGTCTGTGTGTATACATATGAGAAAGTGTGTCACTGGGGCAGGAACCAGAGAATTGCTGAGTGTTGCCATCAAAACCATGAGTAGGTGACTGGCGAGTGTAAACTCTCACAGGTTGCCTGAGCTAGCTTGTGACCTTGCCCTAGAATCTCACAGGCACAGATGACAAGGAGTGCAGACTGGTGTGGTGTTGCTAGAGATGCAGACTTAATGTAAAGCAGCTGCCCGGTGAGTGGCCCAGGCTTTGATGTCGGGTGCATCTGATGGTGAAAGTTCCTTCACTCTCGGGAGTCTGACTTCCTCAGGTTGTAAAGCAGTGTCTAATCACACCTTTATCATATGGTTTCTGCTGGGCTTTTTTAACTCGCTTGCCATATGGAAGAGATAGGTAAATTACAGCCATGCACTGGGAGTCTTGAGTATAACAGAGGTAATGAATCAAATACAGAACAAAGCCGGGAGAACTTTGCCTCACCCACCCACCACCCCGCCATGAAGTATTCCTTAGATACTGCCAGAAACACTTCTTTTCTTTTATTTATTTATTTTCCTTTTTTCCTGTGTTCACGCATCATGAGCATGAACGTGGAGACCTCTGGTTGATGTTAGAAATTGCTCACGTCATTTACTGAGACCCAGTCTCTCAGTCAAACTCAGAGCGTGCATATGTGTCTCTCTAGTCAAAGGATCCCATCTCTGTCTTCTGGGACTGGAATTACAGACGTTTCCCCTCCTCCCAACCCAGGAGCCACCGACCATTGACTTAGGTTTGGGGAGGTGGACAGATAGGATCTCTGGTCCTAACACTTGCATGGCAAACATTTGAGCCCTGTCCTAGGTTCCTCTTTTATTTCTGAGGTAGGGTCTTGATATATAGTCCAGGCAAGCCTCAAACTGTCCTAAGATCTGCATTGTGATGCAGTTCACCTCTTTCCCAAAATGTCTCAGCAGTATTTTCTTCCTGAGATACACCAAGTCTTTTTTCTTTTTTTTTTTTTTTTTTTTTTTTTTTTAAAGATTTATTTATTGATTATATGTAAGTACACTGTAGCTGTCTTCAGACACTCCAGAAGAGGGAGTCAGATCTTGTTGGGGATGGTTGTGAGCCACCATGTGGTTGCTGGGATTTGAACTCTGGACCTTCGGAAGAGCAGTCGGGTGCTCTTACCCACTGAGCCATCTCGCCAGCCCCCAAGTCTTTTTTCATATCTACATAAGATGCTGGGGATACAGATCAGGAGTACAGAGCCTGCCTAGAATCCACCAGTGAATGGCTGGGACATAGCTCAGCGGTAAAGTGCCTACCTAGGATTACATGGTGAAAGGACTGGAGAGTTGTCTTAGTACACCCATCAGGGCACTCACAACTGCCTGTCTTTGTTTTAGACAACACTAACAGCTACACATTCTTTCTCTTCCTCTGCCCCCATCCCCAAAACACATAAATCTAATATATTTCCCAGTGAGTGTTTGGGTGTGTGGCTCAGTGTTAAAGCACCTGCCTAAAATCCCCCAGTGAGTCTATGAGAATGTAATGCAGTGGTAAGAGCATTTTATAGCATGCCTAGGCCTTGGGTTTGATCTCCAGAATCATTGAAAACATTTTTTTTTAAAAGTTAGACTGCAGTAGTCAATTAATAGCCGATAATGGGAAAACCCACCAGTCATTCTGAGTCTTTTGAGGACATTCAGTTCCTCAAGACTCCATATTTAGCTTTGTTTCAAAGCTAACTGCACACCATTCTTAAAATGTATCATTATATTAGGTTTTGTTTTTAACTGCATATACCATAGCTATATATATATGTATGTGCTCTGAACCATTGACACCCCACCCCCACCCCCAAGTACATATTGCATCTTTGAAGTTTTGGTGTTTTAAACTTTTTCTTTGATAAACAAAAGTGTTTCTGTCTTTGATGCTCCTCTCATCCCCTCTGATTGGGTTTTTTTCTCCTCTCCTTCATCCCTAGCCACCTTGGGGCCCCTGAAAGGAAATTGGGAAGAGGGGCAGAAGCCTGAATTCCTTAATAAGTCCCAAAAGTAATCAAAAGAAAGAAATGCAATATGAACAAACCCACAAAACATTCTCCTGCTCCTTTGGGGGATATTTAATGCGGGGAAGGTCAGGCCTTTGTAATGTTAATTCTCCAGTCCTAAGAAGAAAGCCACCCGTTTTTCCAGGGTAATATTGCTGTCTGTGAAAAAGCTTTGATTTTGGAAGAAGTGCTGTTTAAACACACCTGCAATTCAAAGAGGGCCTGCTGGCCTCCAGATGCAGAGAGGCTGGGGGAAGGGTGGAGTAGGATGGACATACTTTCTGCTGGATACTTAAGGAATTCTTCTGAGTCTTCCAGGAGTCTGGTAGAATGTGTCAGAAAATGCTCTCTAAGCTTGATCCAGTCCTTGTCCTTTAGACACCTTGGTGTAGAATGGAAGATCCATAGGTACAGATGCCATTTTTTTTTTTCAAGATTGGCACAGGAATCCACTAAAGCAGGGCAAGTATAGTTACTATAACATCGTTATAGGAGCCAGGCAGATATTACTGGTTTACACTAAGCTACCAATGTGTGACTGACATCACTAACTAGTGGTGTTTGGGGAGGAGACTTTGTGGTGGGAGGCAATGTACCAACCCCCACCCCTAAACCCTACAGACAGATGTCACCCATGCCATGTGGGGATGTTTCTGTATTGTTGATTGCCATTGGAGCTCACGACGCCTGTTTTCAGTCTCCTACCCCCACCCTTGGTCTTTTCAGTCCTGTTTGCTGCTTCTTTCTCTACAATGCGTGATAACAAAACAAAGCTTTGTCTTTTTTTGTCAGGTGCAATAAAACCTGTTTAGGATAAGCAATTAAAATATTTTTTATCACCTACAAGTTATAAGACTTTTATGTAAATATTTTTATCTCCCTCACCTAATAAAACCTTTTTGCAAATCCTTTAATCCCTTTCAACCGAATGGTAAAAGTTTTGTTTCCACAAAGTCACCCCTGTCCAACCTCAGAATTTATGTAACTTAAGTGATCAGTTCCTTCCCTGTTTCTTTCATGTGTTTAGTTTTGGAAACAAAGTCTCACTATGTAGCCCTGGCTGTCCTTAAACTCATGCAGTAGCCCATGGTGTCCTCATACTTGCAGTGAACTGCTTGTCTTCTGCCTTTTGGTACTGGGATTAAAGATATATGCACCACCAAGCCACAGTCATAAAAGACTTTAAAAAACACACACACACACACAAAGAGTAAGACTAAGAAGTGAGTTCCTATCCTGTGTATTCGCCAGCTCAGTTCAGATCTTGGTTCCCCTTCAGGGGAAAAAAAAGAACTATTTTGCGGGGTTGTTTTCTTTTTGTTCCAGTTGTCCTAGTGTATCACCAAGATTCTTTATTTCTTACAGTACACAAAATGGTCACCTTTCCCCCCTTTTGTTTTTAAAAATGATATTTATTTATGTGCTTGCTTACTCATTTCTTTAGTTACTTGGGTGGCAGGTGCCATGGAGCAAGTGCAATAGCCAGAGAACAGAACCACAAACATGGACACGCGTGTTTCTCCTTCTATCATGTGAATCCTGGGGGTCAAACTCAGATCCTCAAGTTTGGTAGCAAGTGTAGACCACTTGTTTATTTGTTCGTTATTAACTTGTTTATTTTGGGCAGAATCTCAGTCTGAAGCCCTGAATGAATTTGAACTTGTAATCGTCCTTCCTTAGCCTCCCCAGTTCTGAGATTGCGTATGTATATATTTTCACAATAAATGGGGTGAAGCCCTGGATCACTTCAAATACCATTATCCCCTGTGCAACCGCAGAAATGCAAGTAGCTACTCAGTTATTTCATGTGTTCCTATCTTCCTCTGGTATTTGAGAGTTCTCAAACCCCTTCTGACTTCATCTCATTTAGCCTGTTATAGGAGCATATCTTTTTGTATTCCTAATTCATGTTTTTGTTTTGTTTTCAATTCGGCAAAATATCACTGTATCCCAAGGTAACCTGGAACTTAACGTTCTGCTAGGCCAGCATGGAACTCACAGGATTCTTCCTACCTCAGCCTTTCTAGTGTTCAGATTGTAGGCATGAGCCTCACTCCTGCATCTCCTCAGCTTAGCCTCTCTCCACTCCACCCTACCCTACTATGTGTGCCTCATAACACAGTATCAAAACTGACCTGTGTTGTCTACATAGAGTCTACTCTGCCAAATTTTTATTAAAAGAGAAGAGAGACTTCCCCCAGTAAAACAGAGATGTATGAAAATTACCCTCATTCTCTAAAGTAGTAAAGGTCACAGCAGTGGTTGCAAACCAGCGGGCTGTCTACTGCCTTATATATATATATGTATATACTCAGTCTTATCCCCTTTCTTATTTTACCCTCAGGCATTTTTATTTCTTGCACAGATGGTCTAACTCAGGGCTAACAAAATGTTTTAAGTTTTGCATAAATTAAAGCTAGAGGTCTCTGAATACAAACGTGTAGATTTTTTTTTAAGTTGAAAACAGCTATGTTAACATTTTTGGAAAAAAAAATATCACAGCCTCAGGCCAGCTCTCCATAATTAGGATTAGAGAGGGGAGCGGGAGAATGAATGAATTCATGCTAACGTCTGGGAGCTTTGGTGCTGTTCTCGGACTCCTGAGGGTTGATCAGGCTCGAGTGCTGATCAGACACAAGGATTGGGTGATTCAGGTGAACAAACAACTTTAGCAATATTATTTGTTGGGGTCATGTTTTTTGGGTTCCTTTGGGTTTAATAAATGGTTAGTATAGAAGCTGGCATAATGAAGTCCCTCTCATTTCTCCTCATTCTACCTTATTCCTGGGTCCCATTCAGGTTCAAGTTAGCTGGTTGAAAAAACAGATGGCCACCATGAAGCAGCCTGTTTCTCCCAACTGTGACACCATCCCAACCTCCTAACCGCCCCCCCCGACCCTCCCCAATACTGAGCCTACAAGGACACAGTGTTGGACTTTTTTTTTTTCCTCCTTGAAGAGGAATGAGAATGTGTGTGTGTGTGTACATGTGTGTTTGCAGTCCCCTCCAGTATACTTGACGGCATGGTGACTGGTTTGTTCTTGTCCAGGAAACCAGTGCTGCAGAGTTGACGAATACAGTGCCATGCCATGTCCAGAAGACAGCAAACATTTCATAACACTCACCTATTGGCTCTTTCATTCTGTCTACACGCACCCCTTTCCTCATTGTACCTAATTGTTGTGTAGATTAGTGCTATAAACACCCTGTGTAGATCACTTCTTCTCAACACTTTGGCCAGTTGTGAGTCTCTGTATTAACTGCCTCCACTGCCAGAGGAGCTTCTCTGAGAATGGCCAAGAGCTGTGCCACTTGATAGGTGTAGGTGTTAGAACACCATCTAATTCCACAAACATTCTGTTCTTCATATAATTGTGAGGCCACCCGTGTTGTCTTCAGAACCGTTCCTCCTTTGACCCAAACATCATCATCAAATGAAGAGCTCCATTCATCCTCTCTACTCTCCAGATCTGTTCCTACCAGGGCGCATTAAGTCACAGTCTGTGGCTTGCCATCCGTTGATGACCTCTGGTTAACTGTGGAGCCCTTTCCCAGAGCCTTGCTTGAGACCCGGAGTTGAACAGCGAAAATACCGCCTGTGCTGACCTCCTATTGTGTGTAAAGCCCTACGTGAGTGCTTTTAATATTAATTATTCCTCGCCGTCTGATGAGAAATAAAACACTCTGTGCTCACTTAAAAAAAAAAAATGCTTGAAAAATCCAAAAAGCACAGAGAAAAGTTACGTTGTCCCTTTGTTTCCTGTAGTTCTCTTGCGACTTATTTTCAAATTCTTATCCTTGCATACCTGTGTTTTATGTGTGAGCATTTGTGCACTTGTGCGTGGAGTCCAAAGCATTATGTTAGGAACACCTTCTTTTTTTGTGACAAGGTCTCTCATTGGCCTAGAGCTTCCCAATTAGACTCCACGGGTTTCTAGCAAGCCCCAGGGAAATCCTCTCTCCCCTCCATACTGCTGTTATTGCATGTGCACAGGAGCCTACTCCAATCCACATGATTCCAGAGTTACTGACAACCACACCTAAGTACTAATGCTTATAAGGTGTCTCAGCTTGTTGCTTATGTTTATGTTATGATAAAATGTCCTGCTGAAAAGCAACTTATGGAGGAAAGGGAGTATGTCATCTCCTATCTGGTAGACTATCATCCAGAAAAGCCAGGGCAGGAAGTCGGGGCAGGAGCATTGCTGCAGGAGCAATGCCTACTACTTGCTTCTCATGGCTCGCTCAGCCTGCTCAGGGGTGGCAATGCACTCAGTGAGCTAGGGATTACCACATGGTCATTAATGAAGAATTGGTCCTGTAGTTTTCCATACAGGCTATCTTATGGAGGCATGTTATCAATTGAGAAGTTCTTTTCAAATGACTCTGTGTCAAGTTGATGGGAACATGATCAGCACACAAGGCAAGCAGCTTACTGAGTGATCTAGCTCCTCCCCTAAACTCCATGTATTTCCTTATCCAGTAGAAATCAGGCAATAGATACATCATAATGGAAATATGACTCTAGATATCATATTTCCCTTTATTTCTTTTTACGTAAGCATAAATTTGTGGCATCAAGAAGTGTTTAAGGTAAAATGGCTTTAAAACTTGGTAGCTGTAGTTCTGGGGAGATGGTTCACTGGTTAAACTCTTCCCTTACAAGTGTGAGGACAGGAGTTCTGATCCCCAGACTCACTTAATCCCCAGAACAAGCTGGGTAGCAAGAATTTCCATATGGGTGAGCTCTGGGTTTGATTGAGAATCCTTGACTCAAGGAATAAGATGGAAAGTGATTCCCAGCATCAGCCTTGACATCCATATGCACACACACCCATGTGCAGTTACACGCCTTACACACATGCCCATACAGATGCATCTGTACATGCATACCTCATGCACAGCAAATTAAAAAAAAAGTAAAAAGAACCTTGGGTTAGCCTTTATGGAATTGGACACTGCTGGCCAGCATATATAAATTTCCTTTCAAAATAAAACCAGTCCCCAAATGAAATCCAGGAGCAGCCAATCCCATTCCCTGTAGGAAAGGGAATGTGTTTTTGTCTCACTGTATCTTACAGGAGTCTGTTCATAAATGCTCAGTTAACCAGCATCTCATGTTCCCCGTGCTTCTGAGAGAATTCACAAGTGGCTGAGGGGTAGGGAGCCTGACGTCGCGTAAGTACTGGCAGCACTTGATACAGTTGATGTGCTTCTTGGCCCTTTCATTCCATCTGCTTCTGCCTACTCAGGACGTGTAATCAGGACCACTTGGATCATATAAAGAGTGATAAATTTTCATTGAAAGCGAGTAATGCTTTGATCCTTCTCTGTGTCTTTGAGCTGTTGAGAAACACTAAACTTAGTTGTTAAAAGTAAGCACAAGGCATCCAGAAAAGATCACAGCTTTTTGAATCCCTTGACTTAGTAACTTTATCCAGGTAGACATAGTCCCCGTTTTTTGAAACAAAGTCTACTCAGCTACTGATAATAGCCTGATGCCCTTAGTCCTTGTTTGAGCACCCATGATGTATGCTGGCAGCATTTATAGATCCCTCAAAAGGGGGTTGGGGTGGGGTATTAGATTTGTGAGACCTATGGAAGAATTTAGAAGAAACTGATATCTTTATAGTCTTGATCTTTTATACTTTGACATATTTTTAAGTACTTTAAGTCTTTTTCTGTCCTCTGTAACATTTTATGATTTCTTCTGTAGCTGTAGTACGTATTTGGATGTTTCTGGTTCATTCTAAGTTGTATTTGTTTTTTAGTGTTAGTATAATGTCCTCTTATGTTTCTTTTATTTTTTTGCATATGCATTGTGTGTGTGTGTGTGTGTGTGTGTGTGTGTGTGTGTGTGTGTGTGTATGTGTGTGTAATGGGTGAGCAATGTCTGTTGAGAATCAAACAAGTACCACAATGTGTATGTGAATGTCACGAGACTCCATAAGTGGGTCAGTCCTCATCTTCTTGTTCAAAGCTTTCGGGCCCGCAAGATAGCTCAGTAGGCGAAGACACTTGTCACCAACCCTTAAGATCTAAGTTCATTCTGCATGACTCACGGTCGAAGAAGAGAACAATTAACATAAGTTATGTGACATTCCCATGTGTGCAGTGGCACATGCACCCACCACAAATATAAGTACATGTGTCAGTTTTTTATAAACGCAGTATTTCTTGTTATTCACCTCTATGTTAATCAGTCTGCCTGGGTTTCAGGCTTCCAGGGGTTCTCCTGTTCCTGTATCCCATCTTTGGATTATATATGTAGCCTACTAATGCCCACTTTACTTATCTTCTGGAAATTTGAACTCTTGTCTTCATGCTTGTTATGCAAAAGCATCACCCATATCCCCAATGCATAAGTGGTATTAAAAAATCATGCTAATAGAACTTTCATTTTTGAGATATGTACATTAATAAGTTAAACCAGATTCAATAATTTACTTAGCCCTGTTTACAGTGATCATAAGACAGAAATGACTCCAATATCTAACAATATTCATAGAATGTGGTAAGCTCACAAATCCAGCAAGAAAAAGGAATCAAGTGTGTTCCTTTGCTGTTTCATCAATGGTCCTGGAAGACATTTTTGTAAGTGAAAATGTGTTATGATACAAGTCTATGTAATAACACTTGCCTCCAGCATCCCACGTTGTTACAGCCAAGGAGACAGAGGAGAGGGGTTTTGTCAGGATCTGATGAGATGAAATGGGATATTATTATCTGATGGGTACAAAGGCTCAGTGTGGGGTCATGGGGATATTTCTAGCAATGGATGGGTGTTATAAGTATAGTCATTACTGTACACTTTATGTTAATACATACTATGATAGAAAATTGATGTGTTCTATAGTTTATTAGAGGAATGCATTAGGTACATAGAAGTAGCATTTTCTAAAGATTTATTTTATTATTTATGTATATATTTGTATGAGGGTGCCCCCAGGGAACAGAAGAGGTGTCAGGTCCCCATGAGCTGGCGTTACCGGCAGTTGTAAGCCACTCTGTGTGCATACTGTAAGACACACTGAAGTCCTCTTCAAGTGTCGTAAGAGCTTTTAACTGCTGAGCTCGCTCTCTCGTCTCCACTTGCAGATCAGAGTTTTAAAAAGCATCTTCATCTTAATTTACTTATAACATTTGATAAAATGATTAAATTGACGAGGGCAGGGTTCCGAAGCATCTCTAAAGTCTCCGATTAAGAGTGAGCCAAGGGTTTTTACTCTTTTGCATGTAGGTATTTTTTTATGTGAGTGAGGATGCTCTTTTCTGCTTCTGTTTTACTGAGATTTTGGTTTTATCATGAATCCTTATTGAGGTAGTTTTGGTGTTGCTATAGTGTCTTACTGAGACAAACCGCTAGGATTGATTTTCTAATGTTAAGTCAATCTGTAGTTCTTGGTTAAACACAAATTGATGGTGATATGTACTCTCTGTCACATATTGCTGTTTCAGTGTTTTGGTATTTTGCTCAAGATTTTTTTTATCTGAATTAGGAATAATATATTTTAAATTTTAATCACTTATTTATAGTAAACTTAATGGCATTTTATTCTGTGTGTGTGGGTGTGGGTGTGTGCATGTGTGTCTATGCATGTGTGTGGGTGTGTGCATATATGTTAGTTCATGCAAGTGCGTATGAGTATGCATGCATGCATGTATGAAAGTCTATAGGGCATGTGTTTAAGACAGAGGACGCCCTTTATAGTCAGTTGTCTCATCTCACTGTCTTGGCAGCAAGCACATTTACCTGCTGAGACTTCTCACCAACCCATAACTTTTTCTTAAATAGAATCTCATATTTGTTTGCTGTTTCTTCATACTTTGAATTCGTGGGTAGAACACTACATTTATTAGAGTCAGACTTCTAATTTATGTGAGAGACATGAGAAAAGCAATTTAAAAAGAAGGGTGTGTTTGTATTCATGATTTTCAATAGCATTGATAGTTTGCCTACACTGCCATTGCTGGCCTCCATTAAGGAAGAACACCATGGATAAAGGATGCGGTGTAATAGAACTGGCTGCTTCCCTCTTGACTGCAGAGAGATGCTGCCTGCAGTAATGGGCTTCTTTCTTCTCTCTCTTGGTCCTCATTGATGCTCTCAGTTCTTTTGATGGGACCTTCTAGGTTTTCTCTTTAGTTAATCCTCACTGCAGACACTGGCACAGGCACACGCAGAAGTGCATCGATCCATGCAAGTGAAGATTAACCAGTCACATTAGGTAAATCTTTAAAAGACATCGCATATGAAGACCAACAGGGCCCCTTATACCTCCATGGTGACACTGACTTTGGCTGCCCCGTGAGAGCTGTCCTTTAGTTTTTCTGCTCATCATTAATGCCTTCCTCACTTGGAACTAGTAGAAGCATTTTCAGATATTAAAAAAAATGCATACTGTACTTTTTCAACATCAAAATATTCTCCAGTGTTCTGTGTCTAATCATTCATTACTGCAATAACTCTAAAGATATTCTCCTTCCACATTGACCTGTTCTTGGCACTTTAATTTAAATAAGGACTCTGTCTTCAGATGTGAGATGATGTCTCATGAAGGTTTTAGTCTGTGTTTTCCTTAATGATCAGTGATGAGAAACACCTCTTTATATATATTGTTTCTATATTAGCGTGACTTCTTTTAACAACTCCTTGTCTAGGTCTCTTCCTCATTTTTTGCTTGGTTTATTTATTTTCTTGGTAGTATGTTGAGTTCTTAAGTGTTTTGGATATTTACCCTTCATTAGCTGTATGGCCTGCAGTTGTTGCTTTTGTGTGTGTGTAACCAATATCTGGATGCCGGTTTCATTTTGTTAATTGTTTTGTTTTGTTTCTGTTGATTTCAGTACCAAACCCTGGAAATCCTTGCCTTGACCAACGCCAGGCACATTTTCCCTTAGTATTTTCAGTGTTTCCATCTTGTTTGTCTTTAGTCTGCTTATTTGTTAATATTTGTCCATGACAGGGAATATTGTTCTTCTTCCTTTGAATGTCCTTTTTTCCTAACACTGTTGATTGTGCACACTGCGTGTTTTCTTGGCGCCTTTGGTCAATATCAGGCGGCAGGAGAGTGGGTGAGTTTGTTTCCAGGGCTTCTCTTGTTGATCATAATATCTATTTTCAGATCTCTTAATTTTTCTCATGAAATTGTATTTTTCCTTCTTTTAAATGTTTGCTTGTTTGTTTTTTTATTAGTAAGTATACAAAATGCTTGATATTTCTTAATGACATTTTCATACATGTATCTATGTATCTATCACCTTGCCCCCCCCACTCCTTTTTTCTTTCAAATAGTTCTGACTTGGTATCATGTATACACACACTCGCTCACACACACATATTCATACACATATATCATAATTTATATTTTTGAATATGAGGAAGAACACTCATTCTTTGTCTATATATGTCTTTCAATATTTTCTCTCTGGCTCTCCCCCTTCACGAATTTCAGTGTTGTTTGTGTTGTCACACAGTGTCGTGCAGCCTGGCCAGACCTCACTGTGCAGCTGAACATGGCTTTGAATTCCTGATCCTCCTGCCTCAGCTCTCAGTTGCTGCATGGTACTACCTTGCTTTGTTCTGATTTCTCTCCTTTTGTAGGAATTTACAACTCAAATGTTTGTATATTTAGAACTCAAATAATATGGTGTCCCCTTTAAAAAGATTCTTCCTGTTGTCAGGATAGATTTATGAATTCATATCTTTCTCCAACAGTCTTGACTTCATTACTGTGCTTAATAATGTTACTGTTCATATTATCACAGATATGGTCACTGTTAAGGATATGTAAGCGGGCTCCTGTGTCCTTGGGGTGTATTCCTTTCATTATTTTGAGTACTTTTTTCTAACCCAAGATGCCATTTTGTATCCAGTGTGAGTTAGCCCTGGAGTAAAAAAGGAAATTGTTTTCTTCCTATTTGAAATTGTTGAGTCTTTTTAAGATTCCTTTTCTTTTTGAAACATTAGCTCTACTCACCAGGTCTGAATAATGTGCTTGTTGTCTTAATCTTTCATCCTTCTGTGTGCTTACTTGTTTGCTGACATTGTTTTTAAACCACGAATTGTCCACTTTTCTTCGATTTGTGCTTAATTAGTCTTTGATTCATTAGTCCGAGAATGAAGATGCTGTTTATCTGTCCTTCATTTTTGTTTAGTTTTTGTTTGGGGGTCTTTGTTGTTGTTGATGATTTATTTTACTTTGTTTTATTTCTCAAGACGGGGTTTTGTTGTGGTAAATCTCCAACCCAAATATGCCCCGGCAATGAAAACACGACTCAATTAATATGAATACATGCTGTGCACCTAGATTGGGCAGATCTACCGCTACACTACCATCGTCCCCATCTATGAGACCCCTTAGAGCTTGCGGTTTCTCCAGGCCACGTGCTTCTGCTCTGCTTTTCTTCTTCCTCCTCCTCCTGTGTCCTCTCCCTCTTCCATTTTCTCCATCTTCTCTCTCCCCACCTTCCCGTTTTATCTGCCCAATCATCAGATCTCCTTTATTTTACAAATTAAGGTGGGAAGTAGGTTTACTGGGAATTACCTGAGTGCTGACTCATTCCTTGTTCACAGCCCCTCATAGGAGAACGGAATTAACATCAAATATAATTAGCCCCAGAGCTATCCACGACAGGGTTTCGATATGTAGACATGGCTGGTCTGGAAGTCTCTATGCAGACCAGGCCTGAACTCACAGAAATCCTGCCTCTGCCTCCTGAGTGCTGGGATTACATTCCCGTGTCACTACCCCTGGCTTGTTCTTTATATTTTAGAATAAGGATACCCTTGACAACCTGATCCTAGGTGCTAGGATTAAAGACCATAGACCTCTGGAAACTACCTTTTTTTTTCCCTCCACCATGCCAGGTTCAGGGTTTTGAAGCCTCTCCATCTAAAAACCAAGGTTGAGACTCGTTTATGGGTCATTTTGTCATCATAAAACATTGAAAGGGCTTGTACTGTTCTCAGTGATAAAAGTCAAGAATGGAAATCCCCATGGCAGCCTTCTGGGCAGGAATGTTTCCTTTCCCCTGGCAGAGGGTAGGAAGGTTGTTACCGCTCCTCTTCCTTCTCCCTTCTCTTCATCCTCAGGGTGTCTCCTAAGGTTCGTATCGTAGGGGCTCTGCACTCTGTGTTCTTGTTGCTTGGTATATATATACATACACACACACACACACACACACACACATATATATATATATATATACATATATATATATATATATACATATACATATATATATACATACACACACATATTTATATATACACACATATATATATATTCAAGTCTAGAAATAGTTGTTCGAGCAAAAGGTAACAAGTTCTGCCTCCATCCGTTGATTTGTTTAACTTTCTAGAGTTGCATCCCTTCCTAACCAGCTTCTATGTAGCGGAGTGACTGTTTCACAGTTTACTTTATTTCCTTCCACATTATTTCCAGTGAGGTATTGGCTTATTACCTATTCATCCAGTGGCTAAGGCTAAAAACAGCTGTGTTCTCGACCAGCCCTGGGCCCTAGCCCTATAATCTGAATCAGAATATTCTGTAAAAAACGCGAATTGTGTCCTTTACTCACAAAAAAAGTAAATACTACATATGTATATGCATACATATGAATGTTTTATAATTGAAACAATCGATTCCATTGCATCCTTTCTTCAGATACTCCACAAGCAGATTATTCTCCCTTCTTAAGTGAGATTAATATTTCATTATTCCGGAACGCTCCAGAAATAGCTTGTTGTTTTTGCAGACAGCATCATGAATTTTGGGTGCTCTGTAACCTGATCAAGTTGGAGAGCTGCTGATGCAACTAAATATAATCTCTTGATGATGTTCCTCCTTGCTCCGCACTTTGCTGCTCCTCTGCCTGCCTTCCCCACTCTCTGGGCCCTAAACTTCATCTGTCTGTACAGGTTCCAACCCCGAAAACATTTTAACAGCTGCTCATTCCCCTGGGTAGTTTTCCCCCTTGTTTTCCTTCGGGTTATGTTGTAGCCACTCATTGCTCATGAGCTCCTTAAGAGCACGCCCAGATAGCACCTTGGCTGTGTGCGATCTTTCACGGGAGAACTGCCTCACATTCTAGAGCACGTGAGCCTTCCATATTTGTTGGAGAAAATTAAATGGTAAAAAATACATAATGCAGAGTTGTAATTTTTTTTTCTGCTGAATTCTCTTGGCATTTGAGTGTCTGTTAGTTGGTTATGTAAAAAAGTGTGTCTGTGCTTGCCTGTGTGTATTTGTGTGTGTGAACATGAACATGCTGCTGTGTGTGACGAGATCAGAGAACCACCTGGGTTATCAATTTTTGTCTTCAGTATTGTTCAAGATCGGGTCTGTTGTTCATTTAGTATTGCTTCCCGGGATTCTTCTGTCTGTGCCTTCTATCTTCTTGCAGAAAGATTGGCATTTATATGAGTTCTAATGTGTCTGGCCTTTCTGTGGGTTCTGTGAATTCAAACCCAGGTCATCAGACTTTAATAGGAAGTTCTTATATCTACAGAACCATTTCTCTAGCCCACATATCAGTGGTTTAAAAAACTAATAGTGTGATATGCATTAAAGAGGAACCTGGGGTTGTTATTCATGTGTCAGAGGTGGAAAAAAAAGGTATTCAGATTGTAGCTGAAGTCCTTGTACTGTACACAGTTAAGTGACTGGGCAGGGGTGTTATGGCTTACTGTCAGAAATACACTGTGGAGTTCAGTGGGCCCACAGCATCACTTTGATCACCTTCAGAAAACAAGTAGTTGAGATGAGAGATCATTTGCAACAGGAAGAAAAAAAAAAACAGATGAAGGGCAATGGAATATATTTGTCAGATGAAGAGAAGTCAGATATGTCGGGGTTAGAGGTGGATTAGCAAGAGTTGGAGAAACTGAGTATGGGTGAAGGCAGTAGGGGTCCTAGTTAGCTCTGAGTGTAGGCTTTATAAAGACTAGAGTCACCTGAGATAGGAGTCTAAACTAAGATAGCCTGAATAGGATTGGCCTGTGAGCACATCTATGGGGGATTGTTTCAGTTAGTAATTGATACATCAGGGCCCAACCGTCTGTGGGTGGCACCATTCCCTTGAAAGCCAGTTCTGGGCTGCATAAAAAGCTAGGTTAGTATAGGTCAGTGTCCAAGACAGCACACAGCATTCCTCTAGTTTCTACTTTTAGTGTCTTCTAAAAGTTCCTGCTCTGACTCATCCAATGATGGGTAATCTGGAAGTAATAGTCTAAATAAACCCTTCATCCCCTAAATTTCTTTGGGTCAGGGTGTTTTACCATAGCCATATAAATCAAACTTGAACAGGGGTAAGGAAGAACAACGTGTAATGATGTATGTGCTTGAAAATGTCACAATGAAATGTGTTGCTTTGTGCACTAAGAACAACAAGAAAGATTTAATGATGAAAACAAATTATCTTTCCCTTTTTTAAGTCCACGTTCACATTCACATTCCAAACCCAAGCCCCACCATAAAAAGATTTTTGTCTGTATGCCTCTGGCATGCATAACACTTTTCCCAGCTGTATTTTATAGTTTTGTCAACATGTAATCTTTTCTTTTCAGAGTTGGTATCTTGATAATATTCTTCAAAAACCTCTTGTAGTACATTCTGAATTTTCCCTACTATTTACAGAGGTGAGTGCCTGTGTGTGTGTGTGTGTGTGTGTGTGTGTGTGTGTGTGTGTGTGTGTGTGTACGTGAACATATGGAAGGCAAAGATTAATCTTGGTTATCATTCCTCAGGCACCATCTACCTTTAGTTTTTCTCTGTTTTGTTTCATTGTATGTATGTATGTATGTATGTATGTATGCATGCATGCATTGGTGTTGTTGATTGATTTCTTCTTTGTCTCTTCCACCTTCCTTCCCTTCTTTCCTCCTTTGTGTGTGTTTATGTTGTATGCTTCTCAGTGTGTAGATGTGCACACCTGTACACAGATGCAAAGGCCAGAGCCAAACTTTAGGTATTTTCTTCTATCAGTTTTCATTTAACTGTCCTGAATCAGGATTTCTAAGTGACCTAGAAATGTACTGTTTAGGCTGACTAGCCAGACAGCTATTGAAATCCATCTATGTGTACCTCACAGTGCTGAGATTATAGGAACTCTCAGCTATGGCCAGCTTTTTATATGGGTGCTGGGAATTCATACTCAGGTCCTTTATGCTTATACAGTGAATACTCTTACCCCAAAAGACATTTCCTTAGTGTCTATCCAATTTGTTTTTTTGAAGCAGGGTCTCTGACCTGGAGAGTGAGTCTCAGACATCTTCCTGTCTCCACCTCCCCAGTGCTGGTGGGGTTATAAGTGCATGTCATTATGTAGGGCTATTTTTTTTTTAAACCAGGTTCTTGAGGCAATGAGCTCAGGTTCTCATGCTTGCAATGAGGGCTAATTGGCTTGAGAGCTTCCAGATTCTCCTGTCTCTGCCTCCTATCTCCCTGCAGGAATATTGGCATTATAGATCTGTGTACTTGTTTTGGTCTTTTTGAATGAACTCTTACCCCAACCCGATGAGGTTTTTAATTGTGGGAGGGATCAGCCCATGCATTTTCCCTTGTATGTAGCTTTTTTTTTTTTTTTTTTTTTGGTAAAAGTGAATAGACCTAAATATTGTGGACCAGGGCTGTTCTGAGATGGTGCTCTGGCATAATGAATATGTGGGGGCTCTAATGATACTGTCCCTAGATGTTCTCATGTAAGCAGACGACTGATAATGAGCTCTGCGTCATCAGCAGAAGTCACACAAGAGGAATCCTGATTACCTCCACAGGGCCATCCCGCTCCACGCCTCTCCTCTTTGATGTTTCTGTAAATGACATTTGGATTTTGAAGGGAATATTGTGTGTTAGACTTTTAATTAGATTTTCTGTGTGTCAGGATAATTATGTAGGACTCCATCCCCCTCGCTTGGCTGTGTATGGACCCATAAGTATATCAAAATGGGCTGAAGGGACAGACAATGAGGGTCACCCAAGTGGTGATGCAGGTGACCCTTCTGTCGTGGCCTAGTCTTGAAGGAGTCTTACAAGAGCTAAAGGTCTGGAGTCTCTCCTTAACCCCCAGCCATGAGTGACTCTGAAGCTGCCAGAGACCTCATATATTTTACATACTCTGTAATAGCAGGCAGCATCAGAGTAAAATAGGGTTGTCTGTCCAAGCCACATGAGGGTCCCGAAGGCTAATCTTCTACAGTGAATTCAAACCTTGCTGTGTCCCGGTACACACACATGTGCCCTTTGCTGGTATCCCTAGAGATGACTTGCCTTCGTGTCCTTAATACCTGCTCTGTTTCTCCCTGCCTGTCCTGTCTTTCTTCTCAAAAGTATCTGTTGACAAGGCTGGGCTGTACTATATCATCTTAACCCCTCCTGGCCCTTGGCTTGGTAGAAAGCTCAGGCAAGAGGACTCTTTCATAATTAACTGACCAGTCTATCTCTGAGAGTTCTTTCTATGTGGGAAACCAGCACTTCTCTGTCTTTTCTGCACCTCATTAGAGCTTCATGCCCAACCTCTACATGGCCTTTTGTTATCTTCCCCCTGCCTTTTGTTATCTTCCCCCTGCCTCTGTGTGTGTGTGTGTGTGTGTGTGAGAGAGAGAGAGAGAGAGAGAGAGAGAGAGAGAGAGAGAGAGAGAGAGTGTGTGTGTATGGTGTGACTAGGAACATATGTCACAGTTCACATGTGGAAGTCAGAGAAAACTTTTAAAAGTCACTTCTCCCCTTCCACCATCAGTTCTTAGGAGCAAGCTTAGTTTGACAAGCTTCCACAGGAAGCGCTTTTGCCCACTCTGCCATCTTACCAGCTCCCACCTTACATTTTAGATGGGGTATCTCAATGAGAACTGAGGCTTCCCCTTCAGGCCTTTCTGGTTGCTACAGGGATCCACCTGTCTCAGCCTTCCCTGGTCCTGAAATTCCAGATGCACATCACCAAGCTTTAGCTGTTTCAGAAACATTTGGTGTATACTGATCACCATCCTCTGTGAACACAACGCTCCAGCCCCATAAAAGGATTGAGGTATGCTGGAACACTAGCAGGATAGAGGGTCTTCATTCATTTCTCTATGGGTGTCCTTCTTAATCCCAGTCCTGGCTGACTTGAGCCAAGATATTTAGCCCGGTTGTTCCTCTCCCTGTCTCATGTGACTGCTGCCCTGTTTCTGTTTAGCAAGCTGCTATGCCAATTTTCTATGCATGTTGTTACATACCCAGCTCTAATTCGACTGCCATCTTGCTCTGGTGAGACGATGATTGCTTATGGCAGGGCCGTAATGTGTTGTCAGCACAGGTTAGTCGCTTTCTGTTGGCAATGGTCTGACATTGCCTGAGACAACAGCGTCACTGTGAAATGGTCTGACAGTGTTGAGACTGGAGTTATGTTGAACAGTAACAACTGTAGAGGTCAGGAAAGGGCATCTGAAAGGAGCCATGCTCTCAGGGGACACGTGGGGAGGGAATGCTAAGCAGGACAGTGGCAGATGACACGAAAGAGCTCCTTTTCACACAGTTTTTGTAATCTGTCTTGTTGTCTGTGAATAGCATTGATTCCGCTGCTAATAGAAATATATTTATGACTTCGAATGAATTCTGCTGTGCATGACCCTGTCCAACACCCTCTGAAATCCCCTGTTTGCCCTCTTGCCTGCCCTATATCATCTATCCAACACTCCTCCCCTGCCCCTGACATTCCCTGGAACATTTCAGAAGGTTCTAGAGATAGCTAAAGTAGGTACTAATCCTGCTGTAATGTGACCCTTTGGGCCACTTTCATGAGGTTTTATTTGAAGCCTTTATCCAGTGAGGACCTGACAACCATGCTGGACCACTCTTCAGCCCACCTTTAGTTATATGAGGACATCTGAGAATGCAACATTGGGTCCCAGCCAGCCTGTCCCTGTGTGACCCTAGCACTCTGGAAATGGAGGCAGGATGATCCCAGCACTCCAGAATTGAACAGATTTCAGAGTCATCCCAACTACGTCAAGAGTTTGAAGCCATCTTTGCCTACTTTGAGACCCTGACCCAATACTTCTTTTCTCCACTTCCATCTCCCCAAATTCTAGCCAGGCATGTGACAAGAAATAGAATTATTATAATATGAGCTTTAAAGGTAACTAGAGACTTTTCTATAATGTATAAAACAGAATGCTCTTAACAGTCTTTTTAAAATATTTGTGTTGTGCAGGTATATGATATATATGCATATATATCTGTGAATGCATCTATATTTGTATCATGGTAAACATATAGAAGTCAGATGTCAATATTCAGCATCCTATTGTTTGAGATGATGTCTTCCCTGCTACTCTATATGCTGGGTTATCTGGCCTGTGAGTTTCAAGGGAAGGTTAAGTGTGTTCTCCCTTCTGGCTTCATTCAACTTCGATTATAGATGCATGCTACCATATTCAGCTTTTCATGGGTGTAGGGGATCTAAATTTAGGTCCTTAATATTTACAAATAGTTTACCCATTGAGTCTTTGTCTCAGCCCTGACCTTAACCATTACATGATAGATTCAGAGTTTTGAATAGCATACTTTCTGGTTGATATTGGAGCACTACAGCTCCATCATTTATAAACGAAAGAAACTTATTTCATTATGGAGACTGAGTAGGCCAAGAAGATGGTTCCTGCCTCTGGAGAGCCGTGGTGGAAGGTTGACGAGATAGACAGTAGGAATGAGAAAGTGAGTGGAATTGAACTTGCTCTTTTTTGTCAGAAATACTCATGAAATAGTTGCTTAATCTATTCAGGAGGGCTGTGATCCACCACTGGATTTCCTCTGAATGTTTCTGCTTAGTACCGACGCTCTGAGGATAAAAACTGACACACTCACCCCTCCCAACATGTGTGCATATTTGTGCACTGACGTATGTATGCCTTTGCCTGCATGAAGCTGAGGTGGACAGAGGACCATGTCTGGTATCTTCCTCTGTTGTTCTCTATTTTTTTATTGTGTGTATGTGTAGGAGTAGGAAATATATGTCTTGGGGTGCACATGTGTCCGTCAAAGGTGTGTCCTGGGATGCACATGTGTAGGTCAAAGGACAACGTATGTGAGCCAGTTCTCTTTCTATCATATGTTTCCCAGGAGTCTGCCGGCCTTGGCAGCAAGCACCTTCCATTTTTGAGGCAAGGTCTTCCTGTAAAGCTGAAGGTCTCTGTTTTTGTCAGACTCGTTGGTCAGTGAGCAACCCTGACCCCCAAACTTGGATCCTCTTGTCTCACATCCTGCTCATCATCACTGGGATTACAGATGTGTTTCAGTATGCCCAGAGTTCTTATGTAAGTGTTGAGGAATTGGACTTAGATCTCTAGCTTGCTCTTGCTTGCACAGTAAACAGTATCTACCCTCTGAGCCATCTCCCCAGTCTTTTCAACATGACATTTGAAGGGATGCTCATTTAAACCATAGTAATATTTACTACTAGTTCTCTGGTTCCAAGAATTTCTTAATGTGGCCTTGTAACTTGCTCAGATAGTGCCAGCAGGAGACTTTGTTCCCTCCTACCTCATTGCAAGTCCAAGATGATTCTATGGTTTTTCCTATTCTGACTCACCTTACTGAAGCTCACTGTGATATCTGATTCCTTCTTACAAGAGCTGGTATGGAAAAATCAGAACACTTTTAGGCACAGCAGTGACCATGAGAGCAACTCTGAAGGGGCAGTAAATCTGCAGTTATATAGTTAGTTATGGAAGAAAGCAGAGAGCTTAGTAACCCAGTATGTCCCTTACTTTACCAAAGAGGTTTTATTCTGTGACCTGATACCTTTCCTCCCGCAATAGCTAACCTCTGCTATCATCTAAATCCACATCTTTCATTTCATACACCAATCTGCAGATTAAACTACAGTGACTCCATGCACAGACAGACAGACCTGAGTGCATGCATAGGCACAGACAAACTGACACATGTATACACGCATGCATGCATGCACAAACACCACTCGGTTCTTAGATGCAGTTGCCTCATCAGTCCAGAGCTTTGTGATTGAACTGACACCCAGTGAATGTCATTGGCCAAGCTCTTCATGTCAACAGGCTGCTGAACCCTTTGATAAGGGATATCATACATTCTGTCCTCACCATCTTAAACCCTTTCTCAGTGATGGCTCTGCCAGATTGCATTACAGCCCCCGTGTCCAGGCCGGGGTTATGGTGTTTGCGCCAGAGTCTTTGATAGAGTGATGCATTGGACACAGCACCAGCAGATGCCTCTTCCTTGCTGACTTGCTTGACAGGAATTTGCTGAGAAGGGAGTTTTAGACTTCATCTCTACAGAACAAAGTGATGACATGATGCCAAGTCTAATCAGACAGACTCCTTAGAGGTCTTCACTGACTTGAATCTCACAAGGCTTCCAACTCATTTCTGTCTAGGGTAGGTTGTTTGTGTGAACTCTGAATAAATGTTGCTGATGTAAGTGTGTGTGTGTGCGTGTGGGTGGGTGTGTGTATTCTGGTTAACACTACAGGAAAATAACTGTTTCAAGTTTAAAAAAAAAAGAAAAAGATGAACCACTATTTGAATGGTTCCTCATTCAAACCATGATGGAGGAGGTATATTCTGGCCCAGCACTGTCTTCATTAAAGTTTGTAGTATTTTCTGATGATTTTTTTAATGTATCCTACATCAGGATAAGGAATAAGGACTTCTAGTCCTCAGTTTGCCCAAGAGAATTACAAGCAGAGCCCCCACACTTGAGCAGTGACGTTTATAGGATCCAAAGCCAGAGGTAAGGAAGTGGTGTCTGTCTCCTCTGGGAAAGTTTTCTTAAGTGCAGATGATAGTTTTTGCTAAGCACTGAAACGAGGTTGTTGATTCACAGTAACGTGGATGGATTTCAGAAACATGGTGAGTGCAGTAATCAAACACAAGCAAGTACCTTCTCCATGAGCCCACGCGTATCAAAGTTTGGAACAGATTAATGTATACTAAGAGTTAGGCAGTGCTAAGAAATTAGCTTGGGATGTGTGTGAGCTCATGTGCATAAGTATGCAATAAACATAATTGTTTCACTGAAAGTCATATGTATTTGTGTAAGTGTCATCTGTGGAGATCTAGTTGATAGCAACAGAAGGATTTTTTTTTTACCATGATACACTCAACTAAATTGTTCCCATAGGCTTTACAAGCAGCAATCACTTAAAACGGTGAGTCACTGGTTGAAGTTTTACTTGTGAATGTGAACTGCCATTTAATCTGTTGTCTATAAGGGTATGAGATCTCAAGTGGTCGTCCTTACACATCTACACATGCCAGCAACATCAAATTGGTCAGTGGGAATCTCTGTCTGCCTGCCTGTCTTTATATCTATAGTTGAAGAAGAGGCCCTGGGTTTGAGAGGAATTGGAGGACACATGGGAAGGGTTAGAGTGGGGATAGGAATGGTGTAGAATATTATAAACACAGTGTTCGTACATAAAATTTTCAAAATATTTTAAATAAAAATCCATCTTTAATGAATATTTACATGATATAAATGGAGAGATTGGTAGAAACTCAGTATTGGTATTTTTAAAGTAAACTGAAATAGGTCAGAATTTTTATCCCCTTGAGGAAATTTCACGTCTGATTAAATAGTTTACATAAACTTAATCTCTTTCTGCTAGATGCATTATAATCTCCGACATTATTCATGTAGCTATTCCTCTGTGAACCATAAAATGTTCATTTCTGCAAAATGAATATGAAGCTCAAAGCATTAGTGGTCTTAAGAGCATAAAAACTTTATTGCTTTGTGCGTAACATTTTTCAAGTAACTTTGGAGAAGCCTGAAACAAATTTTGCATTTAAATTAATGGGAGATGTTTTCCATCTGAGGGAACTGGCAAGGGAGCAGCAGCCATAACAGAAATCCCCCAAGGTTAAAAATGTAGAGCTCTCCATTCTTCCTGGAGCTGCCTTAGCAGAACAATCATTTCTCAGCATGGAAAGGTATCATAATTGGTCTATACAGTGGCAATACGGAAAAACGAGTGTGCTTCAGAGAAAGCTAATAGGACTCTCCTTAATAATTTCCTTCAAGAGCCCGAATCGCAATGTATATTCCACCCAGCTTGAGACAGACAATTTGTTTCTGTAAGTTCTTGTAGAAGTAACCAGGGGTCCATGCTGTTTATTCATTTATTATTTACTTTGTCTAAAGACATATGGCCTTGCAGTGTTCTCTGGGAAACTGATCTTGCTGGTCATGTTGCTCTCCACACCCGGCTCTTCCCCTCTTTAGTTATGTCAGGAAGAACTGCAGCGTTATTCATTATAGAGGTGTTTTTGTATTCATACTTAAACTTGTGGCCCACTTGTGTAGGTTGGAATTCTTCTGCAAGCTGTTGCCCCCAAATGGGCCTTTATCATCATTATCAATCATTATGATTGTCTCTTTTTCAGCATATTAGTACATATTCCTTTCAGTAGCATTGTGTATTGTTTCCAACTCTCTCTCTCTCTCTCTCTCTCTCTCTCTCTCTCTCTCTCTCTCTCTCTCTCTCTGTGTGTGTGTGTGTGTGTGTGTGTGTGTGTGTGTGTACTAAAGTTCTGGACTCTAAGAATCATGCTGGTTAAAGGCCCGAAAAGAGGAGGCTTTGAATATAGAGCAATGTGAGAGGCAGTTTTATCTTACTTGAAGAATTGACCATTGTAAAGCCACACCTGGTTGGGATGGCTACTTGTTTCAGTTGCTAGGGAGGCTGAGGCAAGAGGATCACACATTCGTGGATTGGCTGATCTGTAGGGTGAGTTCAAGTCCAACTTGGGCAATGCTTTACTGTGTTTCTAAATTTTGAAACTACTTCAGGAAAAATTGGGGATTAAACTCATTGGAGACGTACTAGGATCCTTTAGTAGAGCACTAGAATCTCCCAATGAAGGTTAGGGGCATGGTTCAGCACTAGAGCATTTGTCTAGAATACTGTAGTAAGGGGCTACAGGTATGATTCAGTAGTAGAGCACTTGTCTAGAATCCTCTAGTGAGAGCAAGGTTAGTGATAAAACACAATCTAGAATCTCCTAGTGAAGAACTTAAGTTGAGGTTCAATGGTAGTGCAACTTCCTGGTCTTTTTTTTTTTTTTTTTTAGCCCTCCAACGGGCTTAGTAGTAGTGTTGCTTGGAATCTCCTAGTGATGGACTAAGAGGCAGCGGGCAGTGGTTGAGTGACTGCCAGAATATGCCATTGAAGGGCTGGAAGAATGATGTAATGGTAGTGTCACTGCCCAGCTTATTCAAGGACCCTCAGTTCTTTTCATAGCAACACAGAGAGAGAGGGGAGCCGGGGTGTACAGTTCCTTCCTTGGGGGTTACAGGAGAATGCCTGGGATGATAGATAAAGGGTAGTGGTAACGTGGAGGAGGAGTGTTCAGGTCCTTTGGTTCTTGTGAAGTTATGACCTAATCCTCAAAGGAGTATAAATAAGTTGAAGGTAAAGTTGTTACCTGCTCTGGCAGGGACTCTTTTCTGAATTCTTGCCAGACTGTATTTAAGATGACATTTCCTTCTGTTTAGTCAATATTTCCAAAGTGTAGCTACTTTCTTGGGACTAATGGTATGTATATATGTATGTATGTATCTATGTATGTATGTATCTATGTATCTATCTATCTATCTATCTATGTATCTATGTATGATTGATTGATGGTAGATATTGTTGCCATAACTGGTGTACTGGCTGGTTTTTCTGTCAACCTGACATAAGCTAGAGTCATTTGAGAGGAGAGAACCTTGAATGAAAAACTAAGTCTACAAGATCTGGCTATAGGCAAAGGAACCTGCTGGGTGTTTTCTTACTCAGTAACAGTGCTGACCTGAGACTATTGGTCCTGGGTTTTATAAGGAAGCAGGCTGAGCAAGGCTGCAAGCAGCACTCCATGGCCTCTGCATCAGCTGCTGCCTTGTTTCGGTTTCTGTCCTAAGATGTGGCAGCTTAAGCCAGATAAGCCTTTTCTTTTTCTCCAAGTTACTTTGGCCACGGTGTTTTATCACCGCCGTGATAACCCTGAGCTAACTGGAGAGCAGCAGGGCCTTCCAGTCTTTGCATCTAAAAATCCAAAGGTCGAGGGTGAATTCATAATTAGCAGTTGTCTTGATTGCTAATGATCTGGTGCAGCAGTGAGGAGAACCTGAAGCGTGGATGCTTCGTATGTCTTCATCCTGCCTCTGGCAGGATCCCAGCGAGGTTGTCCCCACAAACCCATTGAGTGCACCGGGACAGCTATTCCTGGCCAATTTTCTTCTGACTTTAGCCCGTATTCTTTCTTTCTAATATAATAAACTAGTATATTTTCTGCCTGGCTATTTGCCTATTAAAAATGAGCTATCCAGTGAGAAGTTGAGATTCGACTGGGGAAGTAATCACAGAAGGAAAGGAGCTGCTATTTTGGCTTCATGCCTTCTCTGTCTGAACTAGGGAATGAGAAGCCGAATGAGGTTCCCCTCCCTCTCCCTCATCCTTCCCTTTTTTCCCTCGTTTCCTCCCATCCTTCTCTCCCTTCCTTTCTCTCTTCCCTCATTCCCCTCCCTACTATTTACTCTTTGTAGTCAGTTATCAGATTCCACACTTTTTCTTTTTTTGCATTTTCTTTTGAATGTTGATGCTTTGAGACAGTCTTATCTAGTGCAAGCTGCCCTGGACCTTGCGGAGTATACCAGGCTGGCCTTGAATTATTCTAAAATAGCATTGAGTAGTTTCCTTTGGTGTAACAAGAGTCTGGGATGCAAAGGCCCATACCCTGCCCTGTGGAATCACCTGTGAGCACAGCCCACATTTCCTATTTGTAAGTTGCCTATTGTTTGAGAGTATGCTGAGATTTCTTCTTAAAAACTCTGGATTTTCACGTTGGCGATATGGCAGGAGCTCAGCTAATGCTATCTAGATATGGTACTTAAGAAAGTAATGCTTGTAAGTTACTCTGTACTTTTTTTCTGTGTCTGCAAAATCTACTGATTTGTTCAGTTATAGACGTCTTTATATCAGCTTCCCTGCCATTGGAAAATTCATTTTGAAGCCCCCTATCACCAAAGTCATGGCTTTTCATTACCAGAGAAAAACTCTAAAAGTTTCTTTTTGGTGTTGGTGTTGTGTGGTGTAATACCATCAAAAAGAGTTTCTTATGTTGGAGAGACGGCTCAGTCCGTACAGTGCTCGCTGTACAAAAACATGAGAACAAAGGTGAGTTTGGTCCTCAGAGCCTGTTTTTTAAAAAGTCCATGCCTGTGGTCCTCTGCACTCAGAATACAGGAGGGTTCCCAGGTCAGCCATATGAGCCTAGGTGACAAGTTTCAGGTTTAAGTTTGAGACCCTGTCTCAAAAAGGGAGGTAGGAAGTAGTGATTGTGCACACACACACACACACACACACACACACACACACACACTCTGTAGGACCATTCCTCTAAAGTGCTTTCTCCGAGTACTGACACCACATGCCCTTGCATGAATGTTCATCCCAGGGAAGCCACATCTTTTTCCCAGGACGATGAGATTGCAGAAAGCCAGCTGACTCTGTTGTCCCCTCACAATGTGCTGACAGGATAATAGGATGTGAATGAGCCTTGGAATGCCTTTCTCGTGGAACAGGGCTGAGAGGGGACACAGAGGCGGGCAGCTCCACAGCCTGGATTCCCTTAGCCATGTGACAATGATAGCAGTAAGTAGATGCGACAGTTATGAATGATCCTCTGTCATGTACTCCAGCGTTGGGACTCAGATAAACTGACATTGCTGTCAGACACCAGCTATGGAGTGCCTGGACCCCCGATGAACCTTCTAATATGGTAAATGGGAGTCTTAATTCTTCATTAACTGGAAAAAGGAGATTTGGCCATGTAATTTTCTCCTTGCTGCCTGTTTTAAAGATTCCAATAACCCAGCATTTACAGTTGACTAGGCAGGGATTGCTTTTTCCCCCACACTTGCAACACGCAGACTGTGAAATCTGAGGAAACGCCGCTTAAACCCAGACTTATTGCCTTGGTTATCTTTAATGACTTTGAAATGTATTGGCCTCATTATGGAACAGTGCAGTTATCAATTCCTCTAATTAGGTGATGCACTCCCATAAGAAATTTAGCATTAAAGCACAGAAGAGAACTGGTTAGAGGCATCCATTGCCAGCATCCCTTGTCTCCATGATGAAGTGAGGCCGCTGCCTCTGTATCAGCTCCCCTGCCTTCAGCCTCAAGCTCCTCCGAGAAGACTAGAAGGCACACCAGCAGGGGGTTTGATCGGGTTTTTGTTTTGTTTTGTTGTTTTTGGTCTTTTGTTGTTTTTTTTTTGTTTGTTTTTTTTTTTTTGTCTTTTTCCTATATTATTTAATCTGGTCAATAGCACTTCCAATAACATTTCTATGACATTTGAGAAAATCTTGATAATAAACCCAATGCCCTAGCAATAAATGGCCTGAGAACTCAAGGCCTGTTGGACATGAGCAGTTTCTGCTAATAGGCTATATGTTCCCACCCCTTCCTTTCTTTGAATCTAACTCATAGCTTTTGACTTGAGGGGATTGAACCTGAGATCTGTCAAGTGCTAACCACTGTGTGATGAAACAGCTCCAGCCTCTCACCAGGAGATCGTAGGCTGACACGTACACTACTGAGGTATACCCTCGGCCCCTCTTTGGCTATTCCAAACATGTGTACAGCTGAGCTACATCCCCAGCTTTCCTGTCTACTTCCCATTTTGATGCAGTTTTTCACTGCATTGCCTAGGCAATGTCTCTGTATCTCTTTCTGTCTCTCTTTGAACTTTGCATTTTCCTGCTTAAGCCTGTTGTTGAGCAGCTAATGGCAAGCTTCCACCACCACATGTACGTTTTTTTACCCCCCCCCCCCACGAAGTCAGGACTTTACGATCATTACCACTGGGCTACCTTTGTAGCCCATCACTGTTTCTCCTGAGCTACTGAAGTTTCTGGGTTGGTTTTCCTATGTGACTCTAAATTTATTTCTGTAAGTAAACTTGGCAACAAAGACCCTTTAAAGAATAGATTTTCCTGTCTGTCTGTCTGTCTGTCTGTCTGTCTGTCTGTCTGTCTGTCTCTGTGTCTGTCTCTCTGTATCTGTCTCTCTGTTTCTCTCTCCCTCTCTCTCTCTCTCTGTCTCTCTCTCTCTCTCTCTCTCTCTCTCTCTCTCTGTGTGTGTGTGTGTGTGTGTGTGTGTGTGTGTCTTTTGTGCCACATGTCCAGCCAGAGGTCAATGTTAGCTGGCCTGGATGGGCTCTCTCACTGAACCTGAAGCTCACTGGTTATCTGGAGTGACGAGTAATTCGGCTTCTCCCCATCCTGACCCTACTGTCATTACCATTTATTCCCAAATATATACTATAATTTACTTGTCAGCCCTATATAATAATATATAAACTCCACAATGTATTTGTAAAAAGACACAGAAGCACATCAGGTTGTTCTCTGTCCTCGCCTCTTCCTAATCATGATGGTTCTTTGAAATACCTTCTTTAAGCTAGCTTGGTTATCATGAATGTAACCAATGTCTGCTATGTTGGTCTAATGCTCCAGAAAAATGAGTATGGCAGACTTCTCCCCAGGAACACTTAAACTAGGCATTGACTTCTTCACAGAGGATATGCAATTGGTTTTAGCTTTTAAAGGGTGAGTAAGAGGACCCTAGAAGGACTGAGCAGAACTCTCAAGACTAAGACTACAGCATGGGGAACTTGGAGTGGTCTCGTTCACCAGTCTCAAGGAACAGCCAGTTGTAAGTCAGTAGTCTGCGTTTCAAAATGATGGGATGAGATTAGCAGTGGCTTGATGAGAAGACCTTTATCAGAGACCCTAGGGGGTTAAGACAGTTCCACTTGGGCAGCCTGGACCCTCTGAAGGAGCTACAGCTGGAAGGTGCTCTGGGGTGATTGGCCCTTCTCCTGTGGGGAAGGATTTCTTGGAAAAGGGATGGAGAATTGAGTCAGGGGGTGTGTCAAGTAACATTTCAAGAGCCGCCTAACTTCTTCTGCCCCTCAGACTACTTACTAACTAGCAGGCATCCAGATGAGCCATGCTTCTGAGAGGCAGGCCTTTGAGCCAACATCCCAACGATTCTTTGAGTTAATGAGAGGGTGCGTGGAGGGAGGGCGAGCATCCTTACCCTGCTCATCTTTTTAAAGAATTGTGTTGGGCTCTAGTGCAGACACAGGCCCTTCAGCACCCTTTCCCTGAGTGCTGGACAGGCAGCTGCTTGCAGATGAGAGATGAGAAGGACTCTTCCTTGGGCAGGGAGAAGGCAGCGGGACCCTCATGCCAGTTGCTGTTCCCAAACGTAGCCTCTCCTGAGAAGTGCCCTTAGCCTCCTTGTGTCTTCTCTCTTGCCTGGCTTACCTCCAAGCAGTCAAGCTCTGAGGCATTGTGGGCCTTTCCTTTTTTCCTGTCATTTACTTGAAGATTCGGATTTGCTTTGAGAGCTTTAAGAATTACAACATGGCAGGAAAAAGAAAAAGAAAAAGAAAAAGAAAAAGAAGAAGAAGAATAAAGAGAACCTCGTGCATTTGTCTTTGGAAACAGTCCACTTTAATTGCACCTTCCCTTTTGTCCTCCCTACCCCCAAGCCTTACAAGTTTTTGATGTCTATTCATTATTACAGGGACTTGTAGAAAAGGCAGAATCTATCTCCCTTATCAGCAGCCATACCTTTTCCCCCTCCTCCCCTTTACATTCTCTCCTTATCACTTGCAATTGGTTATTTCTGGGGTATTATTACTGTAGTTACCTCAAGGAAATTGATTAAAAAAATACCATGACAATTTCAAACAACAGAATTATTGTAGTGTTTTTTTTTTAAACATTGCTCTGCATCAGTACAGGATTTGTTATTCGTCCCTGGTTATTGTAGAAATACTCATTAAAAGCATTTCCCTCCAGAGCTGAATCGTGCCTTTCCCATCAGCCACTGTTTCTTTGAATGGGCTTGCCCTGGTCTTTCATCAGAGAAACACATCACCCATTTCCCGTCTTAAAAAACAGCAATTATGTGGAAATACCTCCTGATTTATTCGAGCCAGGGCCACTGGCCAGTGTGAGTCAGTACAATTTATTGCCAACTGTCACTTTTACATGATAGGTCTGTAACAAATACCTGCCGCATATTGTTAAATTAATCTTCCATTTAAAATTAATGGAGTTAGACTCCCCAGGTTCAATGTAATTTCGTGTTCACGGGCAGGGAAGGACTCACACTGCATACAGAATGAGATGAGGCCCAACGCCCTAATCTTTCATCACCTTGAACTCGAAGACTAGGACATGTCTCAGCATCGACTAATGAGATGGAGACCGAGTCTCTCCTGAGGACGCTGGCTCAAAGAGGCTTTTCTGCCCAGAAATAGCAGGCTCCATCTTATTTTAATAATTCCTCAGATATGACAAGTCTGATGTTGTGTGTGAAAGAGCCAGGCTTGGAAAAGAAATAAAATGAATTTTATATCATTACTTCAAAGCTGAAGTCAGAGGAAGTATGTTGCAATAATAATAATAATAATAATAATAATAACAACAACAATAATAATACAGGATGTGTTTTAGTTATAAAATACAGTAAGGAGGTGTCTCATTTTCATTCATTGGAAGGCACAGTCACCTTAGATTTTTCTACTGTATTCTTGCACCCATTCATACATTAATCAAAATAATGTGAATGAAAACAGGAACGTGTTCAATAAACATGTAGATGAATATATCAGACAGAAGGTGTCACTCTTGATGGGCTGTGTCACAAAGAACCCCTGAAAGGCTCATTGCTCTTTTTTGTGATTTTGTTTTTCCTGAGACAGGGTTTGTTTTTCTTCTATGTAACAGCCCTGGTTGTCCTAGAACTCGCTTTGTAGACCAGGCTGGCCTCAAACTCACTGACACTCTGATTGTTGTCTGCTGGGATTAAAGACGTGGCATCTTTGGAGAAGATCTCTCTCCCCAGTTACTCAGAGTGACAACTGTTTTCTGTAGAATAAATGGCTAACGCAGATGATGCCAAACTGGGTTCTGTGTGAGTGTGTGGTGTATGTACTCACTCACAGATACGCACGTGTGTGTGTGTGTGTATGCAGGTGTCTACACTCGTGTAAACCTATTTTCATGCATGTGTGTATAGTATACACACATAGGGACCAGAGGATAAACCCTAGTGCTGTTCCTCAGGCATCACCATCCTTGGTTTTATTTTTGAGTCAGGGTTTCTCCACAGCTAGAACTCCAGTAGTAGGCTGGGTGACAGGTAGCCAGTCCCCGCTGCGCCTTCCTAGTGCTGGAGTTATAAGCACCTGCCACCACATCCTGCCTTTCCCCCTCCCCCACCCCCACCCCCTCCACATGGATTCTAGGAATCAAACTGAGATTCTCATGCTTGGGAGGAAAGTAACTGAGCCATCTCCATAGCTCACCTTTAATTTCTTAATCATTTAAGCAAACTGAGTGGCTTTTATGTCTCATGGAGAAGCGCTAACAGTGGGTCTCTGCTTTTACACATGGTTGTAGCCCTGGCAGCCTAAGGTGTCTGTTCCTGAATTCTTAGGGAATATGGAACACCAGGGACCATTGGATCTTTTCTTCAGTCTAAAATGGATGCTAGGGAATATTCAAAGTAGATTCTTTTAAAGACAAGCAGTAAAGGCAGTGGAAGGGCACGGTGAGGTAAGCCCTCCGCCTCTGTTGCTTTCTCTGAGTTGAGGTCTGCTTTGTATTACTTCTGATTGTCTCAGACAGGACTTCTGAGTGTGGACAGGGCGTGAGAGATCTGACTGATAATGATGCCACATGTGATCAGTTCTAAAGGATGGATGTCTGTGATGGTTGAATAACAATGCAAAAAACACTTAAAGCCATTGATTGTGTACTTAAGTGTGGTTAGTGTGATAAAATGATATGTAAGTTTTACCACACCCAAGCACACATACACACACACAGGTACATAGGCAGATACATATTCATACATGTGTACACAGATGCACACATATGCACATGCCACCCATCTACACATACATGCACATATACCTGCATACATATATGTATCATAGATATATATACAGTTAAACAAACCACAGAAATATATACATACATACACACAGAGACACAAACACACAACCCACATACACATTCCTTTGTACATGAAAACACTTCCAGACATCAGGGTCTTCGTCCTTTCCTTCGACGCATACAGCTGGCATTTGACTAGTCCCATATCCACTTTAGACTGATGTTTTTGAATCTGACATCTTTTCCCTTTCTCATTTCATTTTTCCCCCTGACATTTGAGTACCTTCCATATGAAACTTATTGGAGATTGAAATTGCTCACAGCCAAAGAGGCATTTTCATGAGGTACTTCTAAGAATACAAATATGACATATTCGATAAAATGCCTAGAGAGTATTAAGGGCAATATAAAATCATCTCATATTTGTAGAAACATAAAAATAATTATTATTTCACTTAAGTTATTTTATATTCTTTCTTTTCTTTATACTCTTTCTTTGTAACAAACTCATTCAACTATTTATTTTTATTAAGATGTTTATTGATTTGTAATTTAAATTATGAATGTGCATATATTTCTCTCTCTGTGTATGTGTGTGTGTGTGTGTGTGTGTGTGTGTGTGTGTGTGTGTGTGTATTGTGTGTATGTATACAAGTAATCACAAAAGCCAGAAGAAGATATCTGATCCACTGGAGCTAGAATTGCAAGCACTTGTGAGCCACACATTTTGGGTGCTAGGGTCTGAACTTGAGTCCTCTGGAAGAGCAATACACATTTTTAAACACAGAGCTATTTCCCCAGACTCTTCATTTAAAAATTTCATTTATTTATGAATAAACTTATGTATTTTGTTTAGCGGGGAGTAACACACTTGCTATGTCTTGTGTATGGAGCTCAAAGGACAACTTGCCAGAGTCAGCTTTCTCCTTCTACCATGTGAGTCTCAGGAAAAGAACTTAGGTCATCATGACTGATGACAAGCACCTTACCTGCTGAGCATCTTGTCAGCCAGCCCAGGCTGACCTAAGACTCCCTATGTAGCTGAACATGACCTTGAACTTTTGATCCTCCTTCCTCTACCTTCCAAATGGCAGGGTCATGAAGGTATGTCTGGCATCAGGCTCCTCCTTGGGAGAGGGTTGCTGATGTGGTATAGTTTCCGTCAAATGAGAGAGAATTTGTTAAAACTCAAAAGTGTTCCGGTGGAATTTGCTTTCCTTTCTGTCTTTTCGAATTGTATTGACAATAATGTGTTTAATCTGAGTCCTGGGGCTCTGCACACTTTTTAGTAAGCCCCTTCCTCCTCTCTGTCTACATCCCTAATAAGCCCGGAGGATCAAACTGAGAGCACTTGATTCTGAAATCACAAGTTTCTGCCCCTCACAGCTCATTTGACGGGAATAAAAGTGACTGATGTTGCTCTCCCCTGGACCCTTTTGTTCGACTCCGCTGTGATTATGAAGCCTGTTAGCTGAAGTTACATCCTATTTAAGAGCAGTGCTTACTGGTAATGGGGGCCAAATGATTTTTGGAAAGTTCAGACATACCGGACTCCCCACAGAAATGAATTCAGCTCTGAAGGTATTGATGCAGACCCGGAACGAAGCCGCTCCAGTGGGACTGAGAGAATTGTGCGCCATGCAAGAAAGGAAGGAATAGTGGAATTAAAGATCAGACAGACATTCTGCTCAATGGCAGTCCCCTCTGAAGTTCATCACAGCAAGTTAATCAGGCTCAAAGAGTGTCACCCAGAAAGACATCGCCTGTCTTGGTGGTGCAAAATGGGGTGATTTAAAAGATTGTTTGTTTCTAATAATTAGGTTGGACTCCCTGAGAATATGTTCCTGGGTGTGGGCAGGTGTGTGTGTGTGTGTGTGTGTGTGTGTGTGTGTGTGTGTGTAGGGGGTTAGTAGGCAGTTTTTCTTTGTATACCTATAGAGGCCAGAGGCCTGCCTCAAGTAGAGGGTGTCAGCCATTTCTTATTGCCCTGAAACTTACTGGGTAGGTCTGGCTGGCTGGCAAGCAATTCTCAGGGGTTTTATCTAATCTTTGCCTCGCTAGTACTGGGATTATTGTGAAAGCACTTCTTCTAGCTGTAGTGTTTCCCACACTTCTCTCTTAAAGTGAAACTGAGAAAAAAATCATTTTGAAGTTGTAATACAGGCAACAGCTCTGAAAGAGGCCCAACTACCAGGTATGGGTTTCTTTCACATGCGTGGTTTCCTAGGGATTGAACTCACGTCCTTGCGCTTGCACCACAAGTACTTTGCTGACTGAGCCATCTTGTCCACCATCTAGATAAGCATTTTAAATGGGGAACCAGTCAAGTTGATGAAACAATCATGCTTTGGCTTATCCTAGTATAATACATAAAACCCAGAGGACTTTTATATATAGCCTGGTCCAAAGGGGACATGCTATCCCAGAAGCCTTAGTTCTATGCTTTTTCTGAGGATTCAGTGTCCCCAAACACAAATATTTTCACAACAAATACATTAATATTTTCATTGGAAGCTACATAGCATAGCAGACAAGTTCTAATGTATCTGGGATCATATCACCGGTTTTTTGTTTTTCTGGTTTTTTTTTTTTTTTGCTGTCTCTCTTTATTTATGTGTGTGTATATGTCTCTCTGTGTATGTGTGTGTGTTTGTGTGTGTATGTGTGTGTATATCTGTGTGTGTGTATTTTGTGTGTGTATGTATGTGTGTGTATGTGTGTATGCTTGTGTGTTTACATGTGTTGTGTATATGTCTTTGTGTGTGTGTGTGTGTGTGTGTGTGTGTGTGTGTGTGTGTGTGTGTGTGTTTGGTAGAGCAGGTAGAATGCGCAGGGCTACTGAATGCACCCATAACTTCCTGAAACATGCCACTATGATTCCTTTCACAGCATGGGTCCTACATATGAAAAAAAAAGATGAATCAGGATTACTTTCTAGGTGGGCTTTTCTAACCTGCAGTCCATGAGCCCCCCACCCCACCCCATTTCACTTACTGGCTGCAGGCAAATCCCCTCTTTCCCATGCCCACTTTGCCTGAGTGATCAGGATTCTGTAACAAAGCATAATTAACTTTGCAGTATCTAAGCAACACGGGTCCTTTTCATGGTTCTAGAGGTAGGGAGCTCCATGATTAGTATACTGTCAGAAACAGTGTCTGCTGGCTTTAGTCTCTCTACTTGGTATCTAAACTCACCAGGGCCTATTCCATAAGGGCACTCACTGATGCCATTCACAATGACGCCCTCCTTGTGACATAATCATCTTTCCCAAATGATCCTACCTCCTGATGCCATTGCCTTGAGACGTAGGAACCTAACATACGAAGTCAGGCAAGATAGCTGTTTCAAGGGAAGCCCACCAGAGGCCACCACATGGACACTCTGTAAGCCAAAAGGCCAGTAGCTGCATGAGGAACTTGCCCAAACCATGCTTACAGCCCTTCATCTTTCATGCATAAAATCCCACTTGTCACAAGAAGTAGAACTAGATAAGCCCAAAAACACAGTTCCTGCATACATGGACTTTCCTAGAGAGAAGGACTAGGTCTTTGATGGGTGAGGTCTTTGTTCCTGTTTGGCAGGAATTGGGACCTGCCTGTTAGGTTTTAGGTCAGAATGATGCCTTTGACATGGTCTCAGTTGTACTAAGTTCTGGGGAATTGTTACATAGCAACACATATTAAAACCCAAGTGTCACTGAGGATCATGGCAGACACCCAGGCCTCCTTATGCTGACAAAAGTAATGCAAGAAAGAGCCCTGGTGGGATGGATTTGGGGGAGAGGGCACTGAGGGGCTGAATGGGGTTGATTTAGATCAACTGTTTCTTGCCCCAGGAACTGTAGAGATGGCGCTGTAGGTAAGAGCACTTGGCACTTAAGTGTGAGGACCTGAGTTCAGACCCCAGCACCCATGTAAAGGCCGGCATGGCTTGTAAACCCACGGCAGAAGCAGGATTGCTGGGACATGGTCGCTGCCAGTTTAGCTCGTAGTTCGGTGAGAGTCCCTGTTTCGATGCAGTGGAGGACTGAACAGGACATCTGACATTCTCCTCTGGCCTGTGTGTGCACGCATTTTTAAACCTTTGCACACTTACTGTACCTTAACCACATGTGTATACCACACACTCTTAACACACACAAATAAATGCCCCTATCCTTCGGCGTGTTAGCTTTCAATATCCATTCCTGTATTTTACTTTACAGGAATCATGATGATGTTAAACATTTATGATATTAAAAATAGTCATGCCAGCTATTGAAATTATTCCAACATAGATGCTTTTGTGTGAGTGCCACATAAGTTTTTATGCTGTCAAGAAGGGCACATGCCATTTATATACTATATTAACAGTAGAAGATGGATTTGGAGTCCCCAAAAGTCCCTGACAATACCACCCAGAATGTTACCTTGCGTCGTGACTAGAAATACATGGATGGATATCCTGTCATTGCTGTGGAAATTGTCAGATAAAGGTGGGATGGGAGAAATTACTCTACCCACAGACAACAGTGATGGCTTTTCTTTCGCTTATGTTTTCTTCAGTGAACAGAAGGATAGGTAGAACTCACTAAGTTATTTACCTGCCCTCCCCTCAGCATCAAAAGAATGAACTGTCAAATTCTGTTTCATTTCATTGAAGGTGCTGTCACTTGAAACATGTAATTTTATGTTATCTGCCACCAAGAAAATGCAGTAACAAACGTGCATGCAGGTCGACAAGCAGGCTCAGTGGATAAAAGCACACTCCGCACAAACTGAACAACCCCAGCTCCCTCTCCAGGTCCCAGAGTGGAAGGAGAGGACTGACCTCTGGGAGTTGTTATCTGACCTCCACACAGGCATTGTGGCATGTGCATGCCTGTATGCATACATACATATCATGAACACACACATACACAGTAATAAAACCTATATACCATTGATCTGATTTTAAGTTGCATTCCAATGTTAAGAATGTTAAAATGTGTAAAATAGTCCTTCTACCGTGTGGGTCCCAGGGATCCAGTCAGGTTGTCAGGCTTGGCAGCAAGAGCCTTTACCTGGTGAGCCATCTCCTTGGCCCACACTCACCGTTTTAAACCTCATATTTTCCACATACCCTTTAACGTTGCTGTTGCTTTTTTCATAGAGCTCATTTAACATGATAGGGATCTGGAGACCTCGGTAGCTCCAGTCTTCAAAAAGGGAAAGTGGTCAGACACAGGAATGCTGGTGGACCTCAAAAACTGAACAGCGGCATCAGAAAGGAAGGCAGAAGCGTTCATTCTGTAGCGCTAGACCTGGAGGAGTGGCTCAGTGGTTAAGAGAGCGTAGTGTTGTGAATGGAGCTACACAGATGGATGTCCAGCTGCCAGCACTCACTTGAGGCCCGTCACAAATAACTAAGTCCAGTCCCAGGGGTCCATCTTCCACAGCACTTGCACTCCAAGGCAATCACATATATACAAACAATTAAAGATAGAATGCACCTTCAGTTTTTAAGGAAGACGTTTGTTATTCTTAGCATGCCATACCTACCTCAGCCTCCTGAATACTGTGATTATAGGCATGTACCACTCACTGTGCGTGGTTTATAATTCTCTCTTGTAGTGGTTATCACTCCTCTGTGAATTCCCTCGTCCATATTTTACTTTTGCCATTTTGTAGTTGATTATGTGCTCAGCATAAAACAACACAAAACTAACAGTACATATAATAATATTGGTGTCATATGCTAAAGTGCTTAATAAATCATGCATGTTCTTTGATAATTCTTGTGACTGAATAAAATAAGACATAAATTTTAAGTGTTTATGTGTTGATAGATGTTTAGATTGTGGCACCTTTTCACTGACTAACAGGCCACCATTATTTAGTTTTAGTTACATCCGATGGTCATTTCAGGACCAAATCTTAGGAACCAGAGAGTTGGGTCAGAGGCTTAAATAGTCAGTCATTACAAATGTTTAGTATTGGCCTTTCTCTCACCATAGTCACTATAACAGGATTTCAGATGTCTTTCCTCACAACAAAACCTGACTGTGTTTTTAATCACATTTTGTTTTGACATTTTACAAGTTATAGTTGACCTTGAATACTTTTGTACGTGTCTAATGTTTGCAGCATATTTTTTCTACAAGTAAAAAGAACAGAAGGTCAGAAGTAAAGTTCTTAACAGACTTTATAATATATCTACCCAGATATCCATGAGGTTTTAACGAAATTCGTTTAAAGTTTTTAAGAGTTTAAATTTCATAAAAGTATTTGTGTGTTTAAAGAAGATTGTGTAGGTTAAAAAATAAAATCTGGCATGGCTAAGAGATGGCTCAGAGGCTAAGAGCACTGTCGGCTCTTCCAAAGGTCCTGAGTTCAATTCCCAGCAACCACATAGTGGCTCACAACCATCTGTAATGGGGTCTGGTGCCCTCTTCTGGCCTGCAGGCATACATGCAAGCAGAACACTGTATACATAATAAATAAATCTTTTAAAAAAACAAAAATTTGTGGCTAGGGAAATTGTTAAGTGCTTAAGAGCACTTACTGATTTTTCAAAGGGCACAGGTTCAATTCTCACATCAGGCATCTCAAAACCTTCCATTACTCCAGCTCCAGGGAATACAAACACCCTCTTTATGGACACCAGACACACATGTGCTACACATACACCCATGTGGACATTCACTTGCACATAGATAAGGATAGATCTTTAAAACTAATACGGTCTCTGTAATGTGGAGGTGGGGTCTAGTACAACCTCTGTTGAATTGGTCTCCTTTCCATCACTAGAAAGAAATTTCACCTTGGAAACCTTAAGAACCTTTCTTCTCCCTGCTCTCCTCTCTTCCTCTTCTTTGACTTCCTCTTCCTCCCTCCTCTTCCTCTTCTGTCTCCTCTCTCTTACTTCCTGTTCCTCCCCCTCTGTATTGGTTAGTTTCTGTCACCTTGACACAGTCCCCTTGGAAGAGAGAACGTCAGCTGAGGAATTTTCTCCACCACCTTGGCCTGTGGGTATGTCTGTAAGGCATCTTCTTCATTAATGATTGATGTGGCAAGGCCCAGCCCACTGTGGGCAGCATCATCCCTATGAGGACCTGGGTTGTATAGAAAACCAGGATGAATAATTCATGGAGCAAGCTGGTAAGCAGCATTCTTCCATGGCCCCTGCTCCCGTTCCTGGCCTGAACAGTGACAGACTGTACCTGGAAGTGTAAGATGCAATAAATTTTTGTCCCCTTCAGTTTCTTTCCAGTCATGGTGTTTATCAGAGCAACACCAAAAATTAACTAAAACATCTTTCTTTTTCTACTCTTCCCCTTCTTCTACTTCCTATTCCTCTTCTTTCTCCTCCTTTTCCTTTTCCTCTTCCCCTCCCTTGTATTCTCCTACTCCTCTCTTTTGTGTTCTTCCTCTGTCCCTTCCTTTTCCTGTTTATCATCCTCCCCCCTCTACCCTATCCTTACCCTGTCCCCCTCCAATTACTGTGCTTCTCTTACTTAGGGTTTCGGTTGCTGTTGTGAAACACCATGACCAAAGGTAACTTGAGGAGGGAAGGGTTTAGTCTACCTCACTCTTCCATCACTGAGAGAAGTCAGTCCAGAAACCTGTGGGGAAGAACTAATACATAGTCAGTCCATAGAGGAATGTTGCTTACTGGCTTTTAACTCTATGGCTAGTTCAGCCTGCTTCCTAATGGCACCCAGGACCACCAGCCTAGGGTTAGTGCCACCCAAAGTGAGCTGAACCTTCCCCCATCAACTGTCAGTTCAAGAAAATGCTTCTCGGCCTTGGTCACCGCCAATGGGAGCATTTCCTCAAGTGAGTTCCCCTCTTCCAAAATTATACCGATAAAGTTGCATAGTATGAACCTGAGTGGTTTTTTTTTCCAGTGACAAATTAGGTGTTTTCTTTGTGGACCTCTGTGGTTTCAGAAGCTCTTCTCATTCCAGTCAGCTTGGAGATTGTGTTTGGAATACATTAGTAGTTCTTACTCAACAAATAGCTGCGTCGTCTTTAAGAACTACAATGATCCAGTAACAAGATGTATTAAATAATTCCCACTTGGTAATTATATGTAATGGGGCAAAATAAAGAAATTGGTAGGATGAGTACTCAATTATTAGGGAGTAGGTTTTTATTGTAAGAGATAAAAGATATGCAGACCAGAGAGAAAGAGAAGTAGACTGGACATGGCCAGGAAACTGGTCATGACCAGGACTGTTTGCAGTACAAGCGAGAGATCTTGAGAGAACATAGCCGGGGAGAAATGTGGAGTTGGTGATATAGCAAGAGATAGAAAATAGAACATTGTGGGAGAGAATAGCAAGAATTGTAGGTTATAAGGAGGATGAACAACTGGGGGAAGGGAAGAGCTAAGAGTCTAGCTTGGAGTTTGAAGTATGTGACAAACACTTATGGGTGGGGACTTAGGGATCCTGGAAGCCAGCATGGGCTTTACTATGCAACTACAGGGACATAGCCATGTGTCCCTTCTGACAGAGGTAAGGGAAATGACCCCTTTTGGTGGATGGGGCCTGGTTTTCTAAGCTTCTGAGGAGTGCTGACTTTTACCTAACTGCTGGTCATCCTCCTGTCGTCAAGCCAGAGCTCATTTCTGAACACATGCACACCCTGAGACCTAACTAGTCACAGACCACATCAGCTCCCAATACCTTAGACTCTGCCCTTTTGTCCTTCAACCCCACCTCGCCTACTGGGCAGGGTGTGTTTTGTAGTAGGCAGGACAGTTTCCAGCAGTAGAAGCCAGGCACAAAATAGATGTGGTTAAACACGTGCAAACAAGTTCCACTGTGCAAGACAGTGAAGTTGTCCATTCTCAGCTTGGTGTGTGTTCCCTCCTTTAAAACTGAAGTTTTCCTCAGCTGTGTCTATGTAGCAACAGTATCTTCTGAATCCCTTAAGGATCTCTGTCAGGAGCCTTGGATGTGATTCAGTTGGTTAAGAGTTTACCTACTGTGTACAGAAGCCTATAGAATACCAAGTATGTCAAGTGTGGCGGTGTGTGCTCTCAAAGTCTCAGCACTTGGAAGGTGGAGGCAAAAGATAGGATCATCAAGTGCAAGGCCACCCCTGGCAGTGGAGGAAGTTCCGTACCAGCCTGAGATACACACGGGACCCTGTCTCCAAGGACAGGGATGGAGAAAGGAATGGGGGAGAAAAGAAGAGCAAAAGTTAGTAGTGCGGCTTTTCT
Organism: Mus musculus; assembly: GCF_000001635.26. NCBI lineage: Eukaryota > Metazoa > Chordata > Mammalia > Rodentia > Muridae > Mus > Mus musculus. Next base: position 131,906,007 of record NC_000071.6, on the reverse strand, counting down.
TCAGCTCATTAGCGAGTGATGGGAACCAACATCATGAAAGTTAGGAGGATCCTTTAGCAGGCCAGGCTCTAGGCTGCTGGCATTCCGTGACCCACCCATCTGCTAGGATTTAAAAGTCCCAGATTGAAATCAGCGTTCTCATTCAGAAAAGATGCAGAGTAGCATCTATGATGAGTGCTTTTCTCACTTGTGCATTTAATATATGCGTTTCATTTCTAATTGCCTGTGTACTTGCTTGGACAAGGATGTCAAATAAGTCTTGAGGATAAAGAAGGGTAGAGAGATGCGAGGAGGTGCCTTTCCTATCCTGTCTGGGGAAAGAAAAAAAAAAGAGTCTCTTTGTTGTGGTTGGGTTTTATTTTCTTGGAAGGATGGATGTGGTGTCACGATACAAAAGCCTGCATGTGGAAGGCTAGTGACAGTGCTTACGTGTCAGCCTTTGGAAATCCCAGTGGTATGTTGCTCATCAATGTTCCCAAATGTGTTGATTTGAATCTAGCTCAGAATCCGTTGAAGGGAGGGTTTTCCTGCTTCTTAACCAAGCTAAGTAATCCTCTGAAGAGGAGACCTGGAGGGAAGGAAATACTGAGCTACAAGTGGCTCTGAGGAGGTAGAAGCCCCTGGACCCCCACATCTCTTCATGAGACTTTAATCAAAGATGTTCTTTGTAAATGATGTAATGCTTGATGCCAGTAGTAAAAGCACTTGCTGTGCAGGCCTGATGACCTGGATTCAGTCTTCAGAATCCGTGGCGGAAGGACTGAGCTGATTCCCCAACTTGGCTCTGTCCTACACACACTATCACCTATACACACAATTATAATGAATTAAATAATGAAAATAAACTTTAATACTTCATGGTCTGAGAAACATATCTCTTAGCTGCTAAAAACCCTTGCTGTTAGAAGCATGAGGCCCCGATTTTGAGTCCCAGAACCTACATTTTTAAAAAGCCAGGTCTAGTGATCTCCACTTATAACTCAGTGCTAGGGACCTAGAGACAGGCAGAGGGCAGCTAAGGAAGCTATTTGAGGTTGACCTCTGACCTCTACTCAAGCACACATATTCCCACCTGCTTTCTCCCTGTCTGAACATTTTTTTTTCCTCCTTCCTGACTTATTTCGGAGCTGACCGGCTTCTTTCCTCTGGGTGTTGCTAGCCTCTAATTACAGATTTATGGAGTGTCCTAACATAAGAGGGGAGGAAGAGAAAGAAATAGAGAAGGTAGAGAAGAAACTCTGAGCAGGCAAGAGAGGGAGGAACAAGGGAGGAGGGGGATGAAAAATGGCTAAATGAAGATGAATGGGTGAAGGATGAGCTAGGGAGGCTGAAGGGGAGGAGAGCTCTGGAGGCGAGCTTGCCGGGGTGTCGTACAGCAGCGTGTGCTGGAAGATCTCCAGCCAAAGTGGTGTAAATCAATGAGAAGTAAATTAATAGGCCATCTCGAAAGTGGGACTCGCTCATTTAAACTAAGCATAATACATCATGAATGACGGAGATTCCTTCGACCCTCGGGGCATACCTTTTGTCTACCTAAGACCCAGTGGGCTGTGCTGTTACTCACTTCAAGGGTAAGAAGACAGAGGACATTGGACATGTCTCCTCATTTGAGCAATGTTAATAGGGAGAATCTGAGCAGTATAGAAACTCATCAGACTCAAGGGTTAGGCTTTGATGTGCAGTTTCAAAGGCAGTGTTACACATTCCAGCACTCCCCCTACAATTGGTGAATCGCCCCTTAAGGAAGATTTTGAAGGGAGCTGAGGATGTAGCACAGTGTGTAGAGTGCTTACTTAGCATGCACGAAGCCTACATTATCCACAATCCCATAAACGCAGTGTAATTTCAGCACTTAGAGATGGAGGCAAGAAGATTGGAAGTTCAAAGTTACAGGGCATGGTGGCACACACTTTTAGTCTGGACCCTCTGGAGTAGAGGAAGGAGGATGGATCTCTGTGAGTTCAAGGCTAGCCTGGTGTATATAAGGAGTTCCAGGCAAGCCAGCGTTAGATAATGAAACAATGAATGAATCAAAAAATATGTACAAGGTTTTCTTTGGCTAAATGGTTTTGAGTCTGGGCTGCATGAATTCTGTCTATACGTAAAGGAAGAAAGAAAGAAAAGGAAGAAAGACAGAAGAATGCAAATAAATTCCTCATAAAAGACTTCTCAGCATGTGTTGTAGGAATGTCCAAAGACCAATTTTTGACTTTCTTCATAATTTAGTCTCACTTTTTTGTTTTTTTGTGGAAAGGAAAATAAATTATATCCCAAGTCTATAAGACAAATTGCCAAGGATATTAAGTAAAAATGTATTATCACTGGCTTATTAAAGTTTGTATCAGAAGGCACTCTGAACGCTTTAGATCACCTGGGATCTTTCTTTCTATTTCCAGGTACAAGAAGTTTATCCTTAGAGAGGAAGTGTAGACAGCATCTAAAAATAGAAAGCATTTTAGGAAATTTTAACTCATGTTAGGATTAAGAAGTTTCTTCTCTGTTGATTATGTGGGTAAAGGCTGTAGTCGTATCTGGCCACTTTTGCTTGATTGCCAGCTCTCTCTGATAAGGGTGACCTGATCCAGAAGTCAGACCAGCTCCCTTTTCATTTCCCGTGTGTGTTATGCAACCATTGCCATCCTCTCTTTTCTCGATTCCTGTATCTTACCTGAGGTGTCAGATATTTCAACAATTGCCTCCTGTCTGGAATTATTTGGCAGTTAACTGTGATTGGGCATTCCTTCTAATAAATTAGATTTATGAGAGTGCTGCCTGCCAACAAAGCTCAGCCATTATACAGTACGTATATTTCCAATGTGTTGCTATAAGAATCTACTTAGCCAAACATAATAGGCTGTTAAAATAAATGTGAAATAACCCATGCCATATCTAGGTTTTAAAATCATTAAACTAAAGCTAAATGGTCAGTGTTTTACATGTCTCCATTTTCTTTATTTACACTGAAAGGCACTTGTTCTGTGGGACAGTGTATACCTTATGTCTACAGCAGATGTATGAATCTGGCTAAATCTACATCTCTCCAATGGAATATTCTTGAATGCTAAGCTTTTGGGGGGGAGTGGAAATGAGTGATATAGCAGACATTCTGTCCTGTCAACCAGCATTCTCTGCCCCAAAGAACAGTATGTTCTTGTGTTAGATCTATGCTACCTTTCATTATTCTTTTGTTTAAATAGAATCAAAGGATATTCCTTGGGCAGATTTGAGGACTCTATAAAGAATCTCATCTTCGTACTTATTATTATAGTTCTTTTATCCCCATAACTTCCAAGGAGAAGTCTGAAATAATTTAATACAAATTTAATAAATGTGAGTACTAGAGGAGAGAGTTGAGGAAGTGACTTGGTGATGCGTGCATGCTGATATAGTATTGCTAAGGTTAATTATAATTGGAACTCAGGTGTCTGGGAATGTAGCTCAATGGGTAAAACCACTTGATTTGCAAACGTAAGGGACATAAGTTCTAGATCCCAGAACCCATATTTAAAGGAAAAAAGAAAAAAGAAAGAAAGAAAAAGAAAAAGAAACAAACAGACTAAAGGTTTAGCTTATCATGACTATAACCCCAGGATTAGCAGACAGCAACAGGCAGATCTCTGAAGTTTAGTGGCCAGTCAGACTAGCCAACATGGCAAGCTTTAGGTTCATTGAAAGACTCTGTCTTGAGGTAGTAAGGTTGAGTGTGATAGAAGACATCCTTTGGCCACTGCATTCATACACATGTACTCATAGTCTCACACACACACATACACACACACACACACAAACACTACGTAGATGACATAGATAAACCACAAACATAAAATTTAAAAGTGGCACCTTGGTTTTTGATAGCTAGCAATAGAAGACTGTGGTGACATCATTTTTAAAACATTAGTTGGCTGGAAGGATGAACATGGAGAAACAATGTTGTTGTTGTTTTTTTTTTAATTCTAATCTTTTAGAAAAAAAAACATATCACTTTAATTTTAGGACTGTGCTCAAAGATAGCAGGGATGTCCTCATGATGCAGGTTTTCAGCAAATTCAGATTTGGAATTCATGTTCCTGGTCTCAATCCTAACTTCCCTCTGAAGAGTAAGTAGAGGCATCACTTTCACTCTTATGCATTTTCAGGTGAAATGCATCATACTTTGTTCATCCTGTTCGTACTCTATCCCAGTGATGGAGTCATTTGTAAGCTTCCAATATACAGCAGACTGACGAGAGAAATTCTTTTATATGTGCTTGTATGCACCAGAGGACAAACATTACCTTGCCAGTCTTCAGGAGCTGTCCATCTGGTTTTTTGAGACAAGGTCTCCCATGGTTCTGGGACTCAACAATTAGGGCTAGGCTGGCTGTTCAGGGAGCCCCAGCACTGGATTCAGTGATGAACCAGTCTAGCCAAATCACTAAGAGACACTTTCTTAGAAAGAAAGACAGAGGGGGAGGGGGAGGGGGAGAGGAAAGAAGGAGAGAGAGAGAGAGAGAGAGAGAGAGAGAGAGAGAGAGAGAGAGAGAGACGTGGATGATCTAATTAGTCCCAATACTCCAAGGCAGCTGACATCAGAACTCCTTTGAGTGAGGGAGCCACAAATGTCCTTATCCACCCCGTGAAGCTTCTGGTAAGCAGAGAAGTTTCTCAAAGTTAAAAAGCCCCATCCTCATCTTAATCCCATAGGCTGCCTTTGTACACACTGTTCTTATGTCCTCTCTCCCTATCTCATCTGCTTAGCATCTTCTTATCCATCAAGATAGTGACACCAACTCTCCAGAACCCTCTTAAGCTAAGCTTATGGTCGCTGAGCTCAGATAGCCCATACGTTTAGACCTGGGTCCTTGGGTCTCACTGATGGCATAGTTTGAACTGGGCATAGTTTGCTTTTTATCCTTGCTTCTATAATCAGCGAACCTACGATGCTCTGAGGATAAAGGTTAGTTAGTATTGAGCACCCTGGAACTTATAGGACCCAGTAAGCCACTTCCACAGCTCCATTCAAACCCATTCCTCCCAGCTTCCGCTCCTGCTAGTTTCTTTGGCTCCTTCCTCACTCACTGGGAGATAAGCCATCCCACCATCTCACACTCAGGTGCTCTAATCCTCAGGTATTTCAAGGTAAATGTGAGAGGTAAGGGAGGGCTTTGTTTGAATGAGGCATCTCCACTCAGGTGGTGTTGGTTCCTGTGGTCTCGAAACTTTTCCCTCATTAAATCACAAACAGAGGATGTGGCTCTGCAAAAGTTAAACCCCGTTCCTGCCCTGAATACCTTATGTCTCCTCTCTAGCTGATACTCTCTCCCTTTCTTCCCTTAGAATGCCTATAGATGTTCTAAGCTCAGAGACATTGCTTTTCTGCCTCCCCCTACAACATCAGGGCATCTGGACTCCACCTTCCTTCTCCTGGTCTTCAGCATCGTGGCTCATAGAAGATCTGACGCTCACATTACATTATGACTTAAAAATTTGTAACGAGGGCTTATGAGACAGCTCAGTGGGTAAGGCCTGGATCCACATGGTAGAAGGAGAGAACTCACTCCTGAAGGTTGTCCTCTGAACTCTGTGTGCTCACACATACACACTCACACACATACACACAAGTTAATAAGTAAACAGGTTTTTTTTTTAAATAAAAATAATATCCTTTGCTGCATCTTTGTGATCCTATGTAAGGGACCAGTGGATGACTACTGCTAGATGCCCATCATAAAAGCAGGAATCTAAAGCTTAGCAGTCCTTCCTGGCTCCCCTAAAGTACCCTGCTGTAGAGTATGCTAGCCTGTGATGAACACACCTTAGTTTCTCAGTACGTTCTTCTCCACATTGCTTAGACTGTGTATATATGGCAGAACACAGTGTTTATGTGAGAACAATGTATATTATTTGAGCCTTGGCTGCAGAACCTACCTGGAAATGGGTTTCACAGTTTGCATAATTGCCTTCTCTTTGTGTTTGCATAGATGGCATTACATGGCTGGAAGATGAAGGCAATTATAATTTATTATGCTGTAATTGTTACCTAAATGTTTTTGAATAAGCAAAAATCACATCTGTTTAGGAATAAGTTGCACAGCAAGAGAATTCCCTGTGAAATGAGTGCACGTTCTCATATTCTGTAACTGTACACATAAAACAACGTATTTATTTCCCCACCGAGTCCATTACATTCCCAAGTCAAACTGCATCTTCTCTTCCCTTCCCATATTAAACCCTTTGATTTAATGGAGGTTTTAACTACTGGTTCTTTAGGGAATTTTCAGTAGGCTTCGTGCAGATTAGGTTATTGGAAAGTATAGTTATTTGCTTGTAAAGTGGCAGTTCTGTGTCAAAATTGATTTTCTCTGGAGCCACAACAGTAAAAAAGATAAGTCTCTGCTTTGCATCCAAAACACCCTGATGCTCCTACCATGATCTTTTTTTTTTTTTTCCTCTTTTCCTCTTGCTCAGCACCATTCAGTCACAAGCTGAGTTAGGCAGCTATGAACACAAGTAGCTAGAAGGACCTTGATAGACAGTGGTGATGGTAGACAAGGCTGCTGGTGCATTCTGAGTGTTAATGGTCAATGACAGTCAGAGTTGACAAACACCATTTTTCTCCTTCCTAATTAAATGACAGGTTACATGCACATAAGCCCAAGTCTATAGAACTGTAGTATGTAGAATTAGGGTATTATCTGTCTTCCTTCCTTCCTTCCTTCCTTCCTTTCTTTCTTTCTTTCTTTCTTTCTTTCTTTCTTTCTTTCTTTCTTTCTTTCTTCCTTCCTTCCTTCCTTCCTTCCTTCCTTCCTTCCTTCCTTTCTCTTCTCTCTCTCTCTTTCTCTCTCTCTCTCTCTCTCTCTCTCTCTCTCTCTCTTTCTTTCTTTCTTTTACCTATCTATACATACATCTATTCATTTAACTGTTTGCCTCTGTCTATCCATTTACACATCTATCTGTCTATCCATCCATCTAAGTTTGTGTATCAGCAGAGTTCTGTAGCCCAGGCTAGCCTATAACTACTAATGAGCCAAGGATGACCCCAAGCTTCTGAGCCTCTGGCTTCTATCTCCCAACTGCTGGAATTAAACCATATAACCAACTTTTCATCTGTTTTTAATATTTTGTTTTAAACTTTGTTTTTGTCTCTGTATGATTATCGTGCTATTTAGCATGCATTTATCTGCCAAGGCTAGAAGAGAGCACGGGATCACTCTGAGTTTGACTTACAAGCCACTGTGACCCCCTCTATGTGAGCTTTGAAATGTGAACCCAGGTCATCTAGAAAAGCAGCCAAGCTCTTAACCGGTGAGCAATTTTCCAAGCCCACACTGTCCACTTTTTCTGCCACCCTGTCAATCAAACCCAGGGCCTTCTTTATGTTAAGTGAGCACTTTACCAACTGAACTACATTCCTAGACCTTGTTTCCATGTTTAAACTGTTTCATGAAGGTCCTTTTAAATGTCTCACATGGTGCTTTACAAGAAAGGTCCATCTGTTAAAAACTATTCTAGTGGCCTCTCCAAGATGAGTATGTGGCCTGGAGAAGAGACTCGGTGTGCCACTATAGTGCCTCCTAGGCAAACATGAGGCCTCGAGTTTTCATTCCCAGCAATCAAGGAAAGCCAAGTGTAGCAAGGATCTTCTAAAAGCAGGCTCATATCAGCATTGTTGGCTTAGGTAAGCAATTCATAATTGAATTGTTTGGAAATCCTGGCACAGCTCTGCTCAGCTGTCCTCAAGTTCCTGTGCAAGTCTGGAGACGTGCTTGTGAGACTTCACAGCTCTTTGTGAAACTGATTCAAAACTAGTTCTTCCAGTTTGAAGTGGAGGAGACTTTGAAAAAAAGACAGGGTGTGGCTTGCTCACCCAAGGTTGCCAGCTCACAAACAGAAGTTCAGTGGCTTTACACATACTTAAAGCAGACATTGAAGCATATATTGCTGGGCATTCTCTGGCTGGTTGAAAGAGGCGACTTTTATTCCTGTAGATTATTTGTTGCTACAAGGCCCCAAGAGACATAGTCTTGGAAGAATAGTGATTGTATACATTAACTTCCATGTAGCTATGTATGCCAATCCATATGAGAGATATATGGTTCAGACAAGAAGGAACTATTAAATCACATCCCAGCTTCTATTAAACCTCTGCATTGATACCCGGGCTCACCTTCTCCTTAACCCAAATTAACACATGCTCTTAGCAGTCTCCAATCTAAGGCAAGTCCCTGAGATGATCAAGTGACTGGGAAGACAGGAGAGAAGAAAATTAAAATAAACGATAGGGTGACCTCCTCACACCACTTGTGGTTTCTCAATTAACCGGAAGACACCCAGCTCCGTGCTGCTGTTCTTGCAGTAATAGGTTTCACCTCCCCATTTAGTGCCAAACCACACGGGTGCCACGCACAGACACAGACACCTCTAATCAGATTGGCAGCAGATAGAATTAAACCATTAAGGCAATTAAGCAGTTCTTAGATAACATTTGATCAGTTCAATGAAAATGCAAATGCATTCTTCTCTTAGAGAAGTAAGTTGACAAAAGGTCACTAGGCATCCTATAATCTTCCTAACTCTTTCCCTAGTGGAGATTGCAGTGTTTGCGTCTCAGAGCTGCATGGATAGTACTGTTTTTTTCTGAACGCACCAGCAGGAACATTTTTATGGGGTTAGATATACCTGTGTGTGTAGTTTTGGGCATGGGAGTCTGAGCTGGGTAAGTGAATGGATATGAACGGATATGACCAACGACACCAACACATGGCCAGTTCACTGGTATAAAGGAACACTGTATGCCCCAGCCTCGAGATACTTCCGGAATGAGCCACTTTTTCCTAAAGACCGTTCCTTTTCCACCCCTCTGACCTGTCTTAATATGTTCTTCATCTTTTCTTTGTGCTCCCAGTAGGCTATGGATTGAACTTGATCCACATGGCTTCTTTATTTAGGAATGGCCTCTTCCCATGGTCTTTAAGTACAAAAGGACCCTGCCCCGCACACTTGGAGGGCAGTGTCCACTAGCACACAGCTCTCCTAATCTTATTTTCTAGGGGTGACAGAATCTAGCTTCTTTGCACCCCACCTTACCGTGCCCAGTATCTTTCCTATGCTGGAAATTTGTGACCTTTTAGTTCATGTCTTGAGAGCTCTTCTTCCCTCTCATGGTGAGGCCCAAGGGATCTGTAGTGTGTTCCTCTCAGTTGCCTACAGAAGGAAGGAAACAGTTCCCAGTTGGTGCTGTTGATTGCTGGTCCCAAGTGAGTGTTACTGTGTAGAAAGGAGCTTGGGTTGATCTGGGACTGGGAGAGTGGTGCTTGGGTAACCACACACACACACACACACACACAAACTCCTGCTTCAATTAGGAAAAAAAATCATGTAATTACCTTCCTGGCTTCAATGTTTTTCTTGAGCCATGCTTCCTGCATTTTGGTTCTCTTACACAGAAATTCAGAGGGGAAGCAGAGACGCTGTTCCAACTCCCTTGTGGGTGTCAGTAGTTTTAGATAGAAGACACCCCAGAGAATGCCTTCTAATTCAGAGATTTATAAAGGTCACTTTCTGGCCCCCAGTACTTTGCTGAGAATTGAGCCTTTTAATCTGCTGAGCACATTTCCTCCTTGAACAAGAGCTGTGTTGGTGCCCAATGGCCCTCTCCTCTCTTCCTCACTCCTTCCACACAAGCACTACCAAGGATTTTTTTTTCTCCTCTTCTTTTAGACAGTTTCACTGCCTTTTCTTTTTCCTCTGGTATGAGGTAGTAAGGGGATGTACCCATAGCTTCTTTATAGCCTAATCACATTCTTCACCAGGCTCTATTTTATATCTCCTTATAGGGTAATGGTTTGGGACTGCTGGACTAAGCTGGCATGTTACCCTTCTGAGGTGTCATGCACTAAGGTACATGTCTTGGGGCATGCCATTTTCATTTAGCCTTTAGTCCTGCACCCTTCACTACTGCTGCATGCAGCAGCTCCTACTTTGCTACCCAACACATGAAAATCCTGCAGATCCTATTTTCATCAGAAGCAGGGACTTTTCTTTTTTACTTAGCACTACCCCAGACTAATATCATGCAATCTATGCAGGGAAGTCAAGGTGTCAGGAGCTTAAAGCAGGCGGTCACATTGCATCCACAGTCAGGAAGCAGAGAGAGGTGAGTGCTGGTTCTCTGCCTTTGTACCATCCAGGAACCCAGAGATGGGGAATGGAACCACCCATAGTGGACAGATCTTTCTGCTTCTGTTAACACAGATATTCCTGACAGTTAACACTAACCTTCACATATACTATAACCATTTCCTAACTTTAGTGTATCTCCTATAGACTTCCTTCAAACTTGTTAAGTATATTTCGCTATATTGATTTTTAAAGCTTATCCAGGATGCTGCCCTGTTATTCATTCTGTAATTTATCTAACCCATCTTCAGATACTTGGATTTCTTCACTCCTTCATCATTAATAATGTTGTTTTTCAGTGATTTTTTTTTCAAGACAGGGTTTCTCTGTATAGCCCTGCCTGTCCTGGAACTCACTCTGTAGACCAGGCTGGCCTCAAACTCAGAAATCCACCTGCCTCTGCCTCCCAAGTGCTGGGATTAAAGGCATGCACCACCACCGCCCGGCCAGTGATTTTTTTTTTTTTTTGAAGTATGTTTCTCACAAGATCACTCAATAAAGAGGAAAGAAAGCCATTTTAGAATGTGCTGTCAACTGTCATGTTTCACTTGAGACAGTGTCCTGGCTTATGTGGTCACAGGTCTATCAAGGTGCTCACTGAAAAGCCACACACACCTTTTTGGTTTCCCCTTTGTGAAACAAAGAGTCATTATACCATATAAAAATCAGTTCTTCTTCATGATTTATAATGATTTAGATTCTCATCTTGGAGTTTATAAAAATATTGAATCTGGACTCTCTCCAGTTTCTCTCTTAGTAGGAAGGCTCAAGTTCAGTAAGTGATTCTGTTAGAATTTTATTGAGTACAGATTTGGATTTCTAACATTATGACAAGGAACAGACAAACAGTCAATTAACTAATAAATTAATATATCTGTTGAAACTTGAAGTCCTACAAGGATTTATCTAAGCCATTAAGTAGACATATAGAAGGCATGGCTGCTTTCGTCTCCATAGAAGTAACTGTTGGCAGAAATGATAGACTGTGTGTGGAGATTGGATTGTCAAGTAGCTAGTGTCTGGTTTTCCACCATTTCCAGCTGCTGGTAATTGTGTGGGTATAAAAGCTTTTAAAAAGTGGTAAACAGGAGTTGGAGAGATTGCTGAGGTGTTAACAGCACATATTGCCCTCACAGAGGACCTGAGTTTGGTTCCCAGGACCCGGGTCAGGTGGCTCACAACCACCTGTACCTCTGTCACACTGAGATCCGGTGCTCTGTTGTAGACTTTCCAGGATCTTGTGCTCACATGTATATTTCCACACAAAGACACACACATACATGTGTGTGTGTGTGTGTGTGTGTGCGCATTCATTTATATGGATATATAATTTAAATGTAAATACTTGAAAATTAGATAAACATCCAGTAATCTTAGCTTCCATGAAGGTCTGGGTTCCATTTGCAGCACGGTATAACCAATTTCCAGGTGCATTGTGCACACCAATAATCCCACCATTCAGTCAGGAGACTTGATAGTTCAAGGTCTCCAAGTGCTCAGCTACATAGTGAGTTCAAGGCCATTTTGGGCTCTAGAAGAACCTCAAAGATAACAAATCAATACAATTTAGCAGTATATGATTAGGATGGCCTAGCTCAAGCTGTGGTTCAAGTTATAGTTCTGAGTATATCCTGCGTATTGCTCTAGGCACAACCACATATCACATACCTGCATATTTTCCTCGTATTCCACTTAACACCAAAAGCTCAGCTTACTTTAAATGCTTGGCAAGTGGTATAGTGAACACGGTAGAAAATCATTATTCCATTGTGTAGTAAAACCCATGAATTACATCTAAAATGTTACTGCTGTTTTTATGTGGTCTTTAAAGACAGGGAACATGAAGGTTTACAGTTACAGTAAATTTATTAAGTAGGTGCATCTGTAGGAAACGAAGCTATTTTTCTTTCAGCTCAGACCTCTTTCATAAAGAGCACACCAACTCTTCAGTGATTGATAAACATAGCTCAGTGTGGCAGTGTGTTGCCCCTGGTACTGTTCTGCCCATACCACAGGGGTAAAGAGATTGGAAGATTATAGCCTTAAGGCAAATAACTTCACATACATTTTGTCATTGTGTGTTGTTGGTTTGTGAGGGTGTATATGCATTTGCTGAGGGGTAGGTGGGGGGTACAAATGCTACAAATATGTATGCATTTGTAGGGCAGAGGACAACGTGAGTTGTCCTTTTTTAAATGACACCCATCATATGTTTTGAGACAGGGTCTCTCATTGACTATCGTTCCCTGATTTGTCTAGACCATCTCCTCCTTTCTCTATCTTTCCAGCAGGCCACCAGACCTCCTTTCTTGCAGTGAGCTCACATATGCATGTGTGCATACGTGCATGCATACATGTAATAAGTCTAGGAATCCAATTCACGTCCTCACGCTTGCAATGGACATGAGCTTAACCAGTGAGCCCTCGCTCAGTTCACATCGTTTTAGTTAAGGATTCTAGAACCTCCAATACTAACTCAGAACTGTTTCTTCGTTTTTGCCAGAATGATGGTTTGTGGGAAAGGTAAAAGGTTAATTGAATCTACTCATGGCTGCTTCCTAGCTAATTAAGTAGTCATTTGAAATAAAAGGAGGGCAGAGTACTGGTTTCAAGTTCCAGTACCATGTGACATGTGGCATGTGCCTGTGTTTCTAGCACTTTTATTAACAGGCAGCTCACCAGAGATGTCCACTGAGATACGGTTATACCAATTCAAATTTTTTATTCCAGTCAGCTGGAACTGCACTCAGGTACTTGGGACCCAAGCTTATGGCTGAATGTTTAGAGTAAAGGGTTTTTTAAAGGCAAAACCCACATTCTGGTGCTTTGCTCCAGAGTAAGTGAGGCCCAAGGTTTGCAAGCAAGCAGTTTAACAGAAACTAAGGTAAACTAGCTGGGCCACCTGGACCCTGGGTTCTTGGAATAGAGTTGGGTAATTTTTTCATAAAATTCTCCATCAAGGGAATGGAATTTGAGTCATGAAATGCCCTAAGCAAGAATGTAAGATGGAGGAACCTCTGTTACTTTCTTGCTCTGCAATGCTGGGGAGGTGGAGGCAGGATCAGCAATTCAAGGTCATCCTCAGATACATAGAAGTTTGAGCCAGGTTGAGTTATTGTAGAGTCTTGTCTCATACATAATAAAATAAACAACACAACACACACGAGGAAGGGAAGTGAAAACAGACTGTCTTCATTTGGATGGTAGAAAGCTTTTTGCTTGTGACCTAGAAGTGATGTGCGGTATTGGATTGGAGCAGTGATTCTCAACCTCCCTAATGCTACAACCCTTTAATTCAGTTCCTCATGTTATAGTGATCCCCCAGCCATAAAAGTATTTTATTGCCACTTTATAACTATAATTTTGATACTGTTATGAATTGTAATACAAATATCCGATGCGCAGGATATCTGATTTGTGACATACACACACCCTGCTCCCCCACCCCACCCCACCCCCCCCCACACACACGGGGGGGGGGGTCCTGATGCACAGGTTGAAAACCACTGGCTTAGGGACTCTCAGGTTCAGGCGTGCGTGTGGTGGGGGCGAATAGAACTAGACGTAGATCGGGGAGTAAATTCTTGGCTGAACCCTCCGTGCTTGCTTCTTAAAAACAAATGGGCCCAGTCCAGGCTGAAGACTGCAGGTGTGAGTAGACAGACCCCATCTGCCCTCCCTCCCTCCCTCCGCTCTCATCGGCTCTGAGAATAGCATAGGAGCATTCGTGTGAAATCTAACTCCAGTACCACCTAGGCTCTCTTTAGGTGTGCAGCCTCCCAAACTCCACTGGTTCATGTCCCCCACACCCTGCAGCCTACCTCTCCCATCAAAGGTGATTTCATTACCTCTCTTTCTTTGAATACTTGTCATGCAGAGATGATGTTAAGACTGTAAATACAGCTAGAATCAGATGCCTTTTAAGACACAATGACAAGCGCCTTCAGGTTTTGTTTGGAAGTGAAGCTCCCTAAGCCTAGATTATGTTTTGCCAATCTCAAAGCAGTTCCTGAGGGCCCGCTTCCTCGGGCTGGTATTTGAGCTGTTTGTCTTGTCCCTGTAATCCTTGAACTGTTCTGAGCCTTGAGCTGGTGGTTTGGTAGAGACCAGTCTCCTTGATTGTTCGGATGTCATGAGATGAATGAAGCGTGGAAAATGCAGAGACCCCTTTCTGCCTCCTCCTGTTCCTCCACTCTTGGTTGTCATGGTTAATATAGCTTCGCTGCAACCTAAGGCTCAACTTTGTCTCCACAACTATGTTTCCAAAAGATTTCCGTTTACTTATGCAAAGTGTTTTTAAAATAGTGTTTTTGATTAGTTATTTAAGAATTTCACACAAGCAGACAGTGTATTTTGATCATGTGCCCCTCCTAACTCTTCCCAGACCCACCTTTATCTCTAGTCACCGCCCAGCTTTGTCCTTTTTTTTTTTTCCATGAAGGCCATTGGTATTGGAGCTATTGGTATATTCATGTGTCATAGACAATGCGATGGAGTGTGGTCAGTCTCCCAGGAACCACACTCTTAAGGAAAGCTGACTGTTCATATTCTAGTACTCATCGTCTCTCGGGTGGGGTGTCAGAGGCTCCTTATCCTCTATGTAAGTAGATCGGATTGCTCTTCTGCATGCAGCTGCAACTGCTGTGGTGTATGAGCGCATCTGTCCTGTCAGGTGTTCCACTTCTCCCCAGCCCTTGCTTTGTACAGCCCTTGCTTCTCCCTGACCCCTTTCTAAAGAATATTTATGACTCTTTCTGGGCTTTCGGGTATTTCTAGTGTGGCTGATCCTATCATGACATAAATGGTTTGAAACTGTGTGGTGACTTCTAAAGCCTACTCTCTCACAGGGATTCGAGGTCGCATGTCTTTGGGAGCAGTTTCTGGCAATCTTAGCATACCTTGCTACTTTGGAAGAATGCATCCCATTCCCCTCCATTTGGAGAACTGCTTGTCATTAAAAGAAGGTGTGAGGCTAGTGAGACTGCCCAGTGAGTAAAGGCTCACAACGCCAAGACTGACGACTTCCAGTAGATCCCGGTAGATCTCTGGAATCCGCATGGTAGAATGAATCAAGTTCTTAGGTTGTCCTCCTGTATCCACATGTGTGCTGTTGTACATGTCTGCGTGTACACACACACACACACACACGCACACAGTTTTTAATGTGATTACAATTTTTTAAAGAATGACGTGGTTGGAGGGAAGACTGCCTACGTTTCCTTTCATTTCCTTTAACTTTCCATCCACCGATGGATAGAAGGACCCTGAACCTAGAGCTGGAAGATCAAGTTTGGGACCAGTGACTGTTTTCAATGGGCTTCATTGTTACATATTTACACATGTATCTGAGAATATTTGGTTCATATATACCATAATTACTCTCTCTTTGATACCTCCCCACAGGTTCCCATCCCCCTCCCTCCTTCCCTCCCTCCTTCCCTCCCTCCTTCCCTCCCTCCTTCCCTCCTCTCCTACCTCTCTCCCTCTCCCTCAATAAATCTTGACTCACATAAAAACATGTAGTACTATTCTTTTCCCTGCTTTGTCCTTTGGCTGCCTCACCTTTTTTAGACTCCATATTCCTGCATAGTCTCCAACATCTTAGAATCATGTTTGTTTGTTTGTTTGTTTGTTTGTTTGTTTCTGTGACTAGATACAACCAAAGGGCAGTCTGTGAATTTGTATTTTCGAGGTTGAGGGAGAATGTAGCTTAGCTGGTAATGTACTTGTCTAATATACGTGAGACCTTGGGTTTTAGCACCCAGGTTGCCTTGAAGTCTTATAGTCCCTGCACTTGGAAAGTCGAAGCAGGAAGACCACCAGACCAGAGTCATCCTCAGATACATTAGGACCTGGAGGCTAGCCCAAGACTTTGTAGAAAAACAGTTTTTTTGTAAAACTTTTTGTGTATTGGTCATCAGTGCTGATGTCCATACATTCAAAGATATGGAGTCTGTCTTCTCTTTCTTATCCAAAAAGGAATAAAGAACATTTACTTGCGTCTTAATAATAGAATCTGAACGTATTTAATAGAGGCAGTGATTTGGCCTCAAGCTGAGTTTAGATTTGAAAAAAAGCATGACAGCCAGCCCACAAACCAATTAAGGATTTCTGAACTGTCAGAACATGTCACGGAGTTCTTTCTCTGTTCTTCACTGACAACCCTCACAATACAGAGAAAATTAGATCATATAAATATGTTCTCAGGAAAGATGAGGTTTATCATAGGTGGCAAGACTAAAGGTGGGTGTTCAGCTAACCCAGGAAGTAAGTCAGAGTTTCACAGTATCACAATCCAGGGTAAGGAAGGGAACTGCCTCTTGGAACTGCTGCTAGCCTGTTAGATGTTCCATCGGGTCCTACAATGTAGCCAAACGTCACAGGGTGTGGGAGTGGGAGTGGCTAGGGTGACTTAGATCTTAATTTTATTTAGTTCTAAATCAGTTTCTGAACAGGCTACATATGCCTTAGACACTATAAGTATAGAAAACAATACATTTTTTGGCACACTTTTCCATACATCAAGAAATATCCCCAAATATCCTAAACACCTGGGAGGGGTTTGCAGAGATAGCTCAGTAAATAACGTACTTGCTGCACAACTTGAGTTCCTGAGTTCAAATCCCAGAAATAGTAGCATGCATTTGTAATCCAACCCGTGTGGTTGAGAGGGAATCTAGAGATAGGCACAGTCCAGAAACTCATCGGCAAACTATCCTGGTATATATGGCATTATAAGCTGGGACTTGTATTTGAGGAAGATGAAATTTTTGCCTTTTGTGGACTGAACCATGAAGCGAAGCATATGGGAGTTTGCTGAAATATCGACTGTTGAGTGTTCAATCAGTCCGGGAAAGAGGGAGTCTCTGTTAAGGAACCGCCGCGGACATGTCTGTGAAAGATTGCCTTGAGTGATGATTGATGTGGTGGTGCAGCCCAGTCATCCCTAGGCAGGTAGCCCTGAGCTCCGTAACATAGCTACCTTCTTAAGTCTCTGCCCTGACTTCCCTCAGTGATGGCTAGTGATCTAGCATTGTGAACCGTATTAAACCTCCCTCGCCGTTTAGTTGTGTTCAGTCAGAGTTCTTTCTCCATACAGAGTAGCTAGAACAAATGCCTTTGGATATGGAAGGGAAGCCTCACCAATGTGACAGTCAGCCAGCCTGACCCTAACAACATTGAGCTTCACATCACAGTAAGGATAAAGCTGAGAAATGGGCTGCAATTGGCACGCCTCCTCACATACCCAGAAATTCATAACCACACACAGGAATTGATGAGCTCACCGTAGTTTCACCCGTGGTAGATGCTGCCATGGCTGGGATAGCTAGTTAGTACGGGTGATATCAGTCAGCCCCAGGGCCTGCCTGTTCTTCCTCTCACAGATTCATGGTGAGAGAGTTGTATGAGTAGTGTCACAGCAGTGGCCTTAAATTGCAAAAATAAAAAAAAATAAAAAATTCTGAGCCTCATAAGCCAAGGCATGGCCCAGAATTCATCAGCCCTGCCTATCCACCCAGAGACCCTGGGATGGCAGGGCTGTGAATGTGAAACCCAGCTACCCTGCAGTGGGGCCACTGCTGCCAGAATGGACTCCCACAGACTTCATTAGCTGCATTTTAGCACTGGAACCCACACCTCTCAGAGGGTGCGAGCCATGGTCCAGATAACGATGGCCCTCCAGTTGTTATAGGTAGACCCCATTTTCTTTGTAATCAGGAGGTTGCTTCCTCTTCCTGTCTCTTGTTAAAATGATGAGTGCCGTGCATTCTCCTACTTACATGGCCCTTCAGCTCTCAAGACATGACGAATGTTCCCTTCCTTTCTCTTTGTAAGCCTTTTTAGTGTGTGTATGTGCGTGTCACACATGCATTCACACACATTTTGTCTCTGTTCGTGTGTGTCTGTCTCTCTGTCTGTTCTATGTGTGTGTGCAAAAGTAGGCCAGAGGTTGGTGCTAGGTCTTCTCAATTGCTTCTCAATCCTATTCTTAATTTACTTTAAAAATAAAATTTAATACCTAACGGAGTGCATGTCTGCATGTGGCTATATGCAGGTGAATGCAGCTATCAGTGAAGGGCTGAGATCTGAAGTCTCAGATGTGTTGGAGCTAAAGTTACAATCATTTCTGAGACATCCAACATGGGAACTGGGAGTCGAACTTGGGTCCTCTGCAGGAATAACGTGTGCTATTATGCTATCAACTGCTGAGCCATCTCTTCAACCCCTCTGTCTTAGTTAGGGTTTCCATTGCTGTGAAGGGACTCTGTGACTAGGGCAACTCTTATAAAAGAAAGCATTTAATTGGAGCTCCTTCCAATTTCAGAAATTTAGTCCATTATCATCATGGCAGGAAGCATGACAGCATGCAGGCAGACATGATGTTACTGGAGGAGCTAAAAGTTCTATGTCTTGATCTGAAGGCAGCAGAAGGAGACTGTGTACTACTGCATTGGGCACCAAACCCACCCACACGATGACATACTTCCTTCAACAAGGTGACACCTCCTAATAGTGCCCCCTCCTGTGGGCCATGTATTCAAAAACACATGAGTCTATGGGGGCCATACCTATTGAAACCACCATATTCTACTCTCTGGACCCCATAGGCTTGTAGACATAACATTAATGCACAGTGCATTTAGTTTATCTTCAAAGTCCCCACAGTCTTTCTCAGTCTTAACGAGGTTTAAAAATCCAAGATTCAAAGTCTCTTCTGAAATTCATGCAATCTCTTAAATGTAATCTTCTATGAAATCAAAATCAAAAAGCAGATCACATACTTTCAACATATAATGGTTCAAGATATACATTACTATCCAAAATGTAGGAAAGGGAACATAGTGGGGGGAAAAAAATGGACCAAAGCAAGACCAAACACCAGCTGGGCAACCCTAAACTCTGCATCTCCATGTCTGATGCCAGACTCCTCTCCAAATCTCCAACGGCTCTCCGCTACGTTGACTGCAGCACACTTCTTTCTTTGGAGCTGTTTCCAGTTCCTATTAGCAGCTCTCCTTGGCAGGTATCCCATGGCTCTGGCATCTCTAATCTCTAGGGATGTCCAAAGCAATCTAGGCTTCATCTTCACAGCTTCACACAATGGCCTTTTTTGGTTTCCATGCAGGGACACACCCATCACATTCCCAGCCCCAGCAGCTTTCCAGAGTCAAGGTTGAAGATTCCATAACCCCTTTCTTCTATCCTTGACTCTAAAACATGAACAGTGTGGCCAAAGCTACTCGGTTCTACTGCTTGCTTGGGGCTGGAACATGACTCCCTCATTCAATCACATCTTCATCTACTTGCTGTTTTCAGTGATCTCTTTCACTGTCTAAGCTTGGTTGTCCTGGAAATTGTGCTGGAGATTAGGTTGGCCTTGAACTCAGAAATCTACGTGCCCCTTTCTCCAGAGTACTGGGATTAAAGGTGTGTACCTAAGTTTTTCTCTAATTCCTTGTCACAAGTTGGCAGTTTAGCTGGGTGGGATCTTGCCCTGAGGTCACCACTCTCTTACTTCTACTTCCTGGTGCCCCTTTAATCCTTAAACCATCCTTTTCCAGTGCAACTAATCCAAACCTCTTCACTTTAGCCTCAGGCACACTGTTTGCACAAGGGCAAACGGCAGCCAGATTCGTTGCTAATATATCAGAATAACAGTCTGTAGGTCACATACTAACATTTTTTTCTGAAACCTCTTGAGCCAGGCCCTCAGTGTTCAAACCAACCTCAGCACCACTGTCTTCCATGTTCCTACTGGTATAGCCCTTTACGGCCTGCTTAAAGCAGTCCACCGCTTTCTTTCCTAATCCATAGTTCCTAAATCCATGTTCCTTTGAACAAGAGCTTCATCAGGCCTATCACACTGATGCCCCAGACGCTGGTACTAAGACTGTTTCTCTCTTTTTTTTTTTTTTTTTTTTTTTTTTTTGAGGCAAGTTCTCTCATTGATCCTGGAGCTCACTCATCCGGCTAGCTAGTCAGAGAGCCCCTCTGACCCTCATGTTTGTGCTGCGTAGTGCTAGGATTTCAGATGAAGGCTACTGTATCCAGTTTCAAATGTGGGTGCTAGAGATTTAAACTTAGGTCATCATGCTGTTTGTGGGAAACACTTTATTAACTGAGCCATCTTCCCAACACCCCACCCACAGATTATGAATAGACACAATATGCTATTATCTATCATATATTAATATATCAATGTAAACAACCAATAAAGAGGCTAAACCCTCTTTTACAAGCTACAAGTCATCTGAAAATTCTTTGGGGAGTGATCATACCTAACTAGACTCAAAGCTGGCAGAATTAATACTAGGTAGCCCTACCCTACAGTCTGCCTGTGCACAAACACAGCCATTCTTGCACGTTTCCTTTCTATCAGCCCAGGTTCATGGTTGTATGCCTGAAGAAATCAGATATCCTCACACTTTACATCTGATATTGATGGCTGCTTCTAGCTAGGCTAAAGTACCAAGTTTTTACAAATTTTCACACTTACCACTTTTGTTGTGTCTATTACGAGTTTATCATCATCATTACTCTGTGTGTGTGTGTGTGTGCATGTGTGCCTTGGCACTTGTATGGAGATTACAGAATATCTTCCAAAAGTCAGTTCTCTTTCTACCATGAGTGCCAAGGACCAAACTCAAGTGGTTAACAAGGTGCAAAGCGTTTCTTTACCCAGTGAGCTATCTCCCCAGTTCAACCTGTTTATTTTAATGGATTTTTTTTTTGCTTCCTCCCTGCCAGTTCTGGAATTATGAGTTAATGCAGGCCCATTAGTTGTTCCTAATGTCAGAGAATTCCCAGCAGTTCTCCCACTGACCCCTTAGGACACCATTGTAAATTCCCAAATGTTCCCAGTACTCTATAGAATTTTATTCTGTCACTTCCTTCCTTTGACCATTCCCTTAGGTTTCTGTCAATGCATATCAATTCTTGGCTGAAAGCTCCATTGATTGAATAGAGGAGGGAAAGGTCTAGAACGCTGCATGTAGTTAAAACTCATTAATTGCAGAATGAATATGATGCGAAATAGAGCAACCTAGCATGTGTGAGATGGAATGCAAAAAAAAAAAAAAGGAGAGCTTGAGTGAGTAATGGGTGACTAAGCCAAAACTGGACGTTTATGAATACTATCATAGCTACTTTTCCTTTGATGGTGATAAAATTCAACCTAACAAAAGCAATTTAAGGAAGGAAAAGGAGGAGGGGTGAGGCTTTGTTTATGCTAGCTTACTGTGTACAGTCATAGCGGGGAACAAGCTTAATGCAGTTGGTCAATTCAAACCAGAGTCATGATAGCAGAGAACAGGGAATGCTTATGGTCATCTTGCTTTCTTTATCGAGTAGAATCCAGAATCCTCACCTAGGGAGTGGTGCCACCCACAGTAGGCAAGTTTCACACCTCAGTTAACTGAATAGAGATACTTGCTAGAGGCATGAAGCTGAAAGAAGTTCCTTGTTGAAACCTAGTGCAAGGCTAAAATCGGGTTAGGAAAGCACCGGATTTCTTTGTCTTTTATGTTTTCCCCACATGGTGTTATTGAACCTGTCCTCTATACCCGACCTTCTCCATACCCAAAGCAAGAAACCAGTGTTGTTTCTGCATCAGTCAACGTGCCCTGTGTGACAAGGCCAGTGGAATGAGACTCAGTATATTGAGTGGCAGGTCCCCAAGGAATGCCACTGGGGTGCCCTCCCTCTGACCTGTTTGAAACTGAATGTTCACTTTGGAAATAGTTGCTGCTTGGACAAGACTTTCATCCTTACCTTTTTTAAGCAACTTTTTTTCCTTGACATAAATGGAGACTTCTCCTGTGCATATATGCATGTCTACAAGTACATTGTCTATTTCTTTCATATGTTTCTTGTCACTGCATGGCAAGGCCTTAACCTTTGGATGCAGATTTTTGAATCTTAATGAATTCATCATGAGCTGTGAAAAGGTGTTTGTCAGGATTATTATCCAGGAGATAATAACTGCTATCTCGAGTACTTACTGGTTGGTCACAGCATTTTAACACTGCTTTTGTTTCTGTTCTGGTGCTATGATCCAATACTCAGAACAAAAGCAACCTAGAAAAGGGAAGAGTTTATTTCTGCTTATAATTCCAGGTCACGGTCTGTTAATGCAGGAAGGCAAGTCAGGAAACTGAAGGTAGGCCTTCTTGCTGATTCGTTCAGCATTGTCACTGACCAAGCACCAAGGAACTCACTTCACAGAGAGAAAGTTGAGCAGGAGTCATGGAGGATGCTGTTTTCTGGCTCACTTGCCAGCGTATGATTGGTGATTCAAAACCACTTAACTAGTCAGTGGTGCCACCCACAGTGGGATGTGCCCTTTCATATCAAATACCAGTCAAGATAACCCCCTACAATCATGCCCATCTGATGTAGACATTTCCTTAATTGAAGCTCTCCTCTCAGATCCTCTAGGCTGGGCCAAGTTGACAATTAAAGCTAACGAAGACAGACATTTTGTATATCAAGTGAAGGCATCTGAAGAATCCATGGTTGTAGTTTCCTGAGAATTTACAGAAACAAAAGCAGAGAAGTGAGATGTCAAGGTGCAACCCTGCACCTCATAGTATGTAGACTAGAGAGAACCAGATAGGGGAAGGAAAGGGTGAAATGTCGCTTCGGGATGTTTAGCTATGACAGTGCTAGATTCAGAACCACAAGGACTTATAGCAGTAACATCTTAAAGACAGTAATTGTGGGGTGGAGAGGTGGCTCAGAGGTTGGGAACACCTGTTCTGTAGGACCGGAATTCAGTTTCCAACACCCATGAGGGGTAGCTCACACCTGCCTGTAATTCCAGTTCCAAGGAATCTACAGCCCTCTTCTGGTCTGTGCAGGCACTGCCCTCACATCCACATAGTAAAAAGAAAAACAAAACAAACAAACAAATAAACAAACAAAACAAACACGTGTCACAGAGAAAATGGGGCGTTAAACTCTCATATGTTGACTGAATTGCGATGGAGAAAAGATTTTCATAATGCCCCACTTCTCCCATCTGTGTATGAAGTGTTGGGAGTCTTGAGTTCCCCCGTAGCACTCTGGGTATTGACTGCATGAATTAAGGAAGAGCGATTTTGGTGATGGGAAGGCTTCTTGTCTATAGGAGGTAGAAGAAGACCCAGCAACGACAGAAGGATGCAAACGGCTCTGCCAGAAAGTGTTCAGAGGCGAGACACAGCCTCCATTCTCATTAAAGCATTATACTGCTACTTTAGGCACTGACTACACATTTGTTTTATGTGTGGCTATGTTGTACCTATTGAGGCTGTGTTGGTGCTGCTGGGACCAGAGTGGGCGTTTTATACACCGTGTCTTCTCAAGCAAGATGGAAAGGGCTTATAAAAGCTGTTTCCAAGGAGTAAACGGATGTTTTAAAAATTTATGAAACAAGTGTCCACTTAGGATTTCATTTGAGTTTTACAAAACACTCCTGCTTGAGTCTTGCCGTGTCAGCACAAGATTCTGGGATTGAAATAAATAAAACCTGGAAGAATATAATAATGCTTTCTTTTTAAGTCTTTAAATGATGCATCAAGTTGCCGGGGAAGGGAGTGTCAAGGCCTAAGTGATCCCTTCCTACTGTCTATTAAATGGAGAAAAGAAAGGTTTAATTATTAAGAATTCATCTTTTGAATAAACAGAAGGATCTGGGAGGTAAGGGGGTCTGGGAGGTGCATCCACAAAAGCTAATGACCAGCTCTTCTCTTTTAATGAAACGGAGATTGAGGAGGAGGCCAACACAAGCATTACCAGCCTCCCACCCCCTCTTCTTCTGTGGGAGTTTCCCACCCCTATAAAGTTGGTGAGAATTAAAGATAAATAAATATCTGAGCTTGAATGTACTGTCAAGAGATGAGAAATGGGAGGTTAGGCAGCCCCATGGACATTATAGGGGTCTTCTGTTGTGTTTGCTTTGGTGAAGATAAAATAGGATGTCTGCTGAGGTCTGTCTGTGTGTGGAGGAGAGAAAACCTGGGGTGTGTGTGTGTGTGTGTGTGTGTGTGTGTGTGTGTGTGTGTGTGTGCCTGTCTGTGTGTCTGTGTCTGTCTGTGGAGGAGAGAAAACCTGGTGTGTGTGTCTGTCTGTCTCTCTGTGTATGTGTCTGTCTGTCTGTGTCTCTGTGTGTGTTTCCTGTCTGTCTGTCTGTCTGTCTGTCTATCTGTGTGTGTGTGTGTGTGTGTGTGTGTGTGTGTGTCTCTGTGTGTCTGTGTGTCTGTGTGTGTCTGTGTCTGTAGAGACATACATGTACATCAGGGTGCTTGTATGTGGATGCCCAGTGGTCAATGTTGGGTTTCTTTTTCCATCACTCTCTGCCTTTTTTTAAAAGACAGGATCTCTCACTGAACCTGAAGCTCACTAATTCAGCTAATCTAGCTAGCCATGGGGCTCCAGGAATCTACCTGTCCCTCCCTTCCCAGGGCTGAACTTACGAAGACCCCTGTGCTTTTCATGTGGATTTTGGAATCTAAAGTGAGGTATTTGTGCTTGCACAGCAAAACACTTTACTGGCTGAGCTATCTCCCCCTACACAGTGTATATTTTAGCTTATATTTACTCTTTTTAGTTTCTTTCAAACCCCAGACTCTCAACACCTGAGGACCAAATGAATGAAATGAACTTGAGGGTGGTTTTGGAAGCAAGTTCCCAGCTGACTGTGAAATGTTACACTGTGGTGCCCTTACAGGTCCACTCTTTCAGTCTGAGGAGAGGACTTTTGTACACTTACCTTGTAGAGCTGGTATCTGACGGGGAAAGCTAGAGAAAAGTGAATAAATGCATTTTTAAAACTTAGATCTTACTCAGCCCATCTACCAAATTAGCTGAACCTGGCTCATTAAGACTTGCTTAGCCATGAGTCTTATCTCTGTCCAGGAGCACCTTCCTCACATATTAACCTTTCATCCTTTATGTCGGGAGAGTGATCTGTTTCTCTTTATTGTTTTTACTATCTACTTGTAATCAAGCAGAAACTCTGCCCTGGGTATCTGTGTTCAGTTGATTCAAATCACCCATTAAACTGCCCCCCAGAATCCATGACGGTAGAAAAGAATAGTGTCCCCCATTTATGTGTGGACACATGCACGTGTCATTCATATGCAGTGAACATTTCTACATACAACTATAGAGACCAAGGATCAATTTTGGCTGTCATTGCTCAAGCACTATCCAGCCTCGTTTTTAGACGAGTTCTCTCACTTGCATGGAACTCACTGAATAGCCTAGACTCGTGGATGGCTAGGGATCCTCCAGCCCTGCTCCATCTCTCCCAGCAGAGAGCACACACCACACCTGATTTTTTTTTTTTTTATATGTGGGTTCTGGAGATCAGACTCAGGTCCTTGTGCTAATGCACCAAGCACATTAACTTCTTAACCATCTTCCTAGCTCCCAAAGAACATTCTTCACTCAGTACCCGCTCAAGCTTGGTGTCTTTACAATCCTGTCTAAAAGGAGGAAAGGTTTTAAAAACCGGAGAGTGCTGGCACAGAGAACCAAAATACTTGCTGTGCAAACCTGAAGACTTTAGTTCAGTTGCTGAAACCCACATAGTTGAGAAGAATTGTTGCCATGGAGTTGATACTCATGCTGTTGCCATGGAGTTGAGTTCCATATTCATGCTATGGCATGTTCTTCACACTCATGCATGTGTGCATGCCCATGTACAGACACACACACACCACAAAAAAAATTAAATTAAAAAATGAGAGACATACGTAGCCTTAACTTTCCTCTTGACAAAACTTGTCTTAATTGAGTAATGGCCTAGCTGAGACTGCCCTGTCAGCATGTCTTTGGGACATTGTCTTGATTTTTAACTGTTGAAGGAGGACCCAGTCCACCATAGGCAGCTCCAGGGCAGGTATTTCTGAACTGTGTATGAATTCTAGCTGAGCATAAGCCAGGAGAGGGAACAGGTAGAAGTCCTCCATGGATTGTGCTCCAAGCTCCTGCTCGAGTTCTAACCTGAATATGTGAGTCAGATAGACCCTGCCCTGCCCTTAGTTCCTTCTGGTCAGAGTATTTTTATCATAGAAACAGAAAAGAAACCAGAGCATATGGAAAACACCCAGTGAACTCTCACATGGAGTGCATGGTAAACAGTAGCTATCATTAGTACTTCTACAGTCTTACCCTTTAAACTTGTAGACATATCTCCTGGGCTCAAGCTGCATCATGAACAGATGGGCAACACACAGGGTAGACACTGATACTGGCTAACAACGGATGGTTAATGAAAGGTTGTATTGACAGATTAGCCTGTTCCTAAGCAAGGAATAGATTATGGGTCTCAGTCTAGCCTTTGCATTCTGGGAGTCTGTGAGGCTGAACTCCAAGGTTATAGGAAGCGGAGGCACATGTGGTGCCTGGAGCAGTCTTGTTTTTAATAGTTTGTACCTATGGAAAATAATTCTGAGGCAGCTGTTGCCGTGTGCTGGGTCCACACATTTCGCAGAGTACTTTCCTCTTTTCATCCTCAGGGCTAACTTTCGTTTTTTTCTACGTGAATCATCTTCCTTTGGTTTAATTCCAAGCATAGGTTCCATATGGAGTGTTCTAGCAACAATCCCCTGGGTTGAGCCAATTGGATTCCCCATTAAAACCAGAGTTTGACTCAATCCTCCAGAAACTGCACATGGAAGATACTTCTCAGGGAAGAGTGAGGCGCCATACTGCTAATACTGAGCTGAGAGGAACACCAGATGTCTGTGGATACATGAGAGCACATCTGTGATGCCGTGGTTCTACGGTTAGGTCAGCATAAGGCAACCAAGAGGGCATAGATGGCCCATGGAGTAAAGTCCTTTAGTTGCCTATTTTGTGTCAGTTTGCATCCGGGCCTGCTTACACCCATGACGTGGAACTGAAAGACTGAAGGATTGGATGAAGACAGTGGCCGACGTGGAGGCAGAAGGAAGAGGTTCAGGAAATGTGGTGAATCTGGTGTCTCATGGGAGACAGTGCCAGACGGTTTCACTGTCTGCAGATAAATTAAAAGGGGGCATAGAGTGTGATGTGTTGAAAAGTAGACTCTCCCGCTTGACCTAGATGTGAGCAATCACTTCTGCTGTTAAGAAAGCCAGCCAGCCACAACACCATCCTAGTTTCCTAACCTACATATCTAATTTTTCAATGAGAAGACCCACTTTATAGAGCTAAGTGTGAATTCTGTACATGATGTGTATCTATGCCACGTTTAATTTCATTAGCTACAACGTAGGAGGATAGCTGTGCTCGTTTAACTGCTCCAGCCAGATGGCAGCCAGAGCCTTCGGAGGAAGAAGGGTTCTGCAAGGTAATTGAATGTGTCCTGCTGATGGAGTTACAATGGCCCGTCTTCCCAATTAAAAGGAGGTACTCCAGTAGGACAGATAGAGAATCTATTCCTTAGCCACAGTTTTTAGCTCACAACAGAGGGGAGTGTGGGTAAAATGAAGTCCTGCAGTTATGGCGTACACATGGGGGATACAAGTGAAAGTTGTCTTTCTCCTACCTCCTCAGACAAAAGAAGAACCATTTCTCAATACTTTGGTTTAGTTAGGAACCGAGGGGAGAGGCATTGGCTTCCTCAGCTAAGACCTGGTACCAGTGGTCACTGTCTGGTCAAAATTCTTTCAGATCTTTGGAGTCTTGTTTAAAGAGTTGAATAAGCGCACACACACACACACACACACACACACACACACACACACACACCATGGTGGGGGGAGAGAGAGAGAGAGGGAGGGAGAGAGAGAGAGAGCATTTTGAAACTAGAAGTAAGTAAGGTGGGATTCCTTTTAAAACAAAACCAAAAGATAACCAAAAGCAAAGCAAAACAAACCCCAGGATAACAGTACAGAGTGGCTAATAAGTCCGGTGGAGTAACAAGTTGCTTCCCAGGGTTTCCCTCTGTGGGCCTCAGAGAAGGGGAGTTTGTTGCTGGGAATGAGTTGTGGATGTATTTCATTTGATAGGCTCGGCATGTGTAAGCCTTTGTTTGATACATTTGTCCCTTTCCATGATACATCTGATTTTAGTCACATGTGTGTCTGTTCCAGTTTCAAAACACGACTCTGGAGAGGAGAAGCTTTCTTGGCCTTATAATTCCAATTTATTATAGTCCGTCATTGTAAGGAAATTGAGGAAAGGACCCAAACAGCTAATACCACCATGTCCACAGTTGAGAGCAGAGAGAAACAAATACGAATTTGGTGCCCACTTGCTGCTCATGCTCAAGCTAGCTTTTATTGCTCATATATGGTTCAAGGTCCAGCCTAGGGAATGGTGGTGCCCACTATATGTTGGATTGTTTTAAATTACTTAAAAGTCTTAACAGTTGAATCAGTCCCACGTAAACATGCTCACAAACCAACCTGATCCAGACAGTTCTTCAGTTGAGGTTGTTTTCTCTCAGGTTATTCTAAATTGTTGCATGTTGAAATTTTAAGCTATCCCCGTATCCAAAGCCAGATTGGCCTACTGTTCCTAGTTGCAAGACAGGCTTCTGTATGTGTTTGGCTGCAAAAGGGACGTTACTAAGGATTGCTGGGGACCTATAGGTCAGAGCCACCCAATGCTTTGTTGGAGGTGTCCATGCAGCTGAATGCAGGTGCGGACCCAGTTGACTGAGTGCATTTTGGGGAAAGGAGTGTTTGTGCCTCAAGGTGAGCAGAGTCCTCACTTGCTAAGCTCTCCTTAGGCTCACTTGCCTCAGTCCTGTGCAGAAGTATTAGCGAGAGTGTATGCGAACACTGTGGCCACTGGGCAGTCAGTCCTCTGACTTAGAATGTTCCTTGAGCATATCTCTGCAGATCCAGGCCTAGCTGAACCAGGTCTTTTTAGAGATACTATATTCTAGGGGTAGGTGAGAAAATACTGGAGGATGATAAGAAATATCCACAGTCTAGAACTCAGTTTGTATCCTAATTAGCTTTGATAGTTGTTGTCAACTTGTTATATACCCTTGAGTCATCTGAGAGGAAGGCCATTATTGAGGGATTGCCTAAATCAGATTGGTCTGTGGCCATGACTTGGTAGGGCATTTGGCTTGATTGATAAATGATGCAAGAGGGCCCATCCCTTGCATCATTCCTTGGGCAAGTGATCCTAGCCTGTGTAAGGAATCTGGCTAAGTATCAGCCTTTGCATGAGCCATTGGGGGAGTCAGCAAGCAGTTCCTACATGGCTCCTGTCTCCAAGGTCCTGCCTCAAGTACCTGCCCTGGATTTCTTCAGTGGTGGCAGTGATGGATTATGGCTAGGAAGTGTAAAGCAAAGAAATTTCTGTTTTCTCCAAGTCTCTTTTTATTAGAGTGTTTGCTCAGAATGAAAGTAGAACAATAGCCCAACCCTGACACCCAGTTGATTTTAACAACAGGACTTATAAATCCTAAGTGTCAGTCAGCTCCTCTTGCATACACAGGAAATTTCTGGTTGACCTTAGACATAGCAGATAGATAAATTCAGAGGCCCATGAAGCCCACCTGAGATGTCAGACTGCTGCAGGAATAAGCCTGTGGTACCTTAAGGTGGAGAGACGTGTCCCACCCCTGTATCCCACATCTGAGTCCCAGGAGCAACCAGTGCCTATCTCAGCCCGTACTTTGGGCTTCTGTTCTGAGGCAACTCAGTGTATGACTAATATTATGCACATGCCTTGTGTTTGATTCACTTAGTCACTGAGTTTTCAGTGTGTGAGTCCCCCTCCCTCCACTCTTTTCTTTCCCCTGCTGGTTAGCATCAAGGTCAGCCCAGCATAAGAGGCAATCAGCCGCAGAACTTCCCTGAAACGGTCCTTTGTAGGAAACCCCCTAGAGGCTGTTGATGTGTTCTCCAAAGCCTGGTGATTGCCTCTCCAGGTTCTCTAGAGGGTCTGATTGGTGCCCTTCCTCTCTGTACCCTTTCTGTGATGTGCCTCCCCTCAGCCTGTCATCTGCGGGATTGATTGGCCTCTTTCTTTCTCTCCAAGCCACCCCTCTCCAGCTTTCTCAGCTCTGCTCTTCCAGTTTTGGGTCCCTTTGATCCACAAGCTTCCTATTTTACAGGTGCACACTTATTGCGCCAAGTTGAACACTCTAGAAAGTTCAACCTCTCCATGCTCCTATAGGTATTGCTTCCTCTACTCCTGAATTCACGGGGTTCTCTACACAAAAGAGATGAACACTAGGAGCAGCCCTGTAGGAGTGATTTGGGCTGGCTAGAAGAAAATACAGGCCCAGGCATGCTTTGTGCCCATCTTTGACCTACTGAGATACAAAGCCCATAGTCACTTCTAAGAGAGGAGATCTGTTGCATGTAAGTCATTTCTTTAAGCAAGGTTGGAATTTTCAACTCCATTTTTTGTTTATGGTGCAGGATTCCATATAGCTTAGGTTATACTCAAATCCTCTTTGTAGCCCAGGTTGTTCTTGAACTCTTAAATCATCCTGCCTCTACCCTCTGAATGCTGGAATTACGGGTGTGCTTGTGGGCTCCTTCTTTGACCAAAAGCGAGTGTGCGTATTGGAGTGGCAGTGGGGAGATGTGGAGTCTTCAGGAGCCATTAGTTAGCTGATTGACACCTTTAAATTCACCAGAGTACTAGATCATAACTGTATACGCACAATCAGATAATGGCGGGCAGAAAGCAGGCTGCACAGTCTATGATCAGGGTAATGGGACAGGCATGGATTCCAGCTTAGGACCTGTATTCCACCACTCCTATCCCTCCACTCCTTTAGTAAGGACAACCCTGCCCCTTTATCCAGTGGGCACTGCCTTCTGATCATCCCCAGGAGCTCTTGCTGGACTCACAGTGCCTATCTGTCAGGCTCTTGCATGAGTTTGTGGGGAGCTAGTCATTGTGGGGAAAAAATGAAGAACATCCGTCATATATGGCACTGTACGAATTCGTTCTTTCAGAGAAAATTGCCTTGGGAGCAGTTCTTCTCCCATGGAAGGGGCACCTGGGTATTTAGAGGATGGCAGAAGATAATTTGTGAATTTTCCCCCCAAAAAATGTTTTGCATCTTCAGAACTTTCATCTGATTATTTTCCATTCTGAGTAAAATATGAGGCTAGTTTGACTGTACCCAGAGATATGTGCAGTTGTAGTTCCAGGGTACTACCCTGTGTCCTTTAATATTCAGGAAAGGTGAGTTTGCCTAAGCTGCTTTACTGAAAGAATCTCCAGTATCTCTCTGTTCTTGTTTTTTGCTATGTATGCCATACTACGTATAGCTGGCATGAATTCCTTCAATTCTCCTATCTCCGAATCTTTTCTCTTCTTAGGAGTAATAGGATTACAAATGCGTGCTATACATTCAGCATCTACATGGATGCTAAGTGTACAGACTAGATCCTTACGGATTCGTGGCAAGTGCTTTTACTCACTGGGCCATCTCCTCTGCCCAGGAGTATCTTATGTTTGTCACCTGTTCCTTGGACATTCTTGGTGTGATCCGCATACATCCATCCTCTTAGTTGCTTCTCTGGTGACCTCTCGGTATTGGAAAAGATATTGATCTGAGATTTTCTGAGATTCGCAGGGAGATGTGACGACTCTCAAACACAGATACTTGATAGTTAGCTCTCTCTGCAGCCTCACAGGAGGAGCTATGGAGGCTCTCTTCAGACTTTTACAAATACAGAGAACTCCACAAACTCTACAGTTAGGTCCATGGACTCTTGGTTCCAGCCATCCCATTCATCGGTATTCCTTGAGTGTTTCAACCACTGTGGTAGCTGGCTCCACTGGAGTGGTATTCTCACTCCAGAAGCTAAGTCCTATAGAGGACATTCTAATATATAGATTTAAAAAAAATTAGACTTATAATACCATGCTTCAATGCATTCATTTTATTTTTATTTATGTGTATACATTTTTTTGTGTATTTTTAGCTGTCTGGAGAGTAACAGAAGTCAGCTTTGACTCTTCTAGTGCTAGAGTTACTAGAAGTTATGAGCCATCCAGTCTGAGTTCTGGGAATCAAACTTAGTCCTTTGTAACATCAGTGTGAACTCTTAACATCTAAGGCATCTCTAACACCCCCCAAATGCTTTCTAGAAAGCTAAGTAAATATATTTATTGCTTTCCTGTTTATTTCTGTTTTCTTATACCCCAGTCTGGCCTCATACTCAATGTGTAGTCCCAGATAAATTGGACGTCTGATCACCTGCCTCTGCCTCCTGACTTCTGGGATTGTAGGTATGTACAGCCATGCTTGGTTTCTTTAGTGCTGAGGATAAAGTTCAAAGCCTTGTACATGCTAGACAAGCACTGTACCAACTGACCTTCATCCCAAATTCTGATTTTCTTTTTAAAAAAAATTACAAGTTAACACAAAATTTAAGCAACAACGTGGTAATCTTAGGTGGTTGATTTCTAGCTATGTACAAAGCCAGTCATGGGTATAGGCCAAGAGCCAGTGTCAGGAAATGCTCCAGATTAGCGTGCATGGAAGACTGGACTACACAGCCCCCCGGCTCCTCAGGGTTCCTTAGGTCCTGCCAAGTCCTCTTCCAGACAGCAGCTTGGAACCTCATCAGCAAGGCAGATGGAACCTCGGGGGCTTCTCATTTAGGAGTCTCAGGATTCCAAGCTGTTAGGCTGTGTAGGCTTTGAAAATGCCACACTCCAGGGGAGCTGCATTCTGCTGCTCAGGCAGTGCCCTGGCACACATGGATGCTTCTCCATTCCTCTGACATTCACTTTGTT
This sequence comes from Mus musculus, assembly GCF_000001635.26. Lineage (NCBI taxonomy): Eukaryota > Metazoa > Chordata > Mammalia > Rodentia > Muridae > Mus > Mus musculus. The sequence goes on along the minus strand of NC_000071.6, from coordinate 131,873,148 downwards.
GTGTGTGTCTCTGAGTCTGTTCCTGCAGTCTTCTCAGAGGCTGCATCTAGCACATGTATGTGCAAGGACTAGCTTCATGGCATGAGCATGCCTTGATCTACAGCTGGTACATCGTATCCTAAGGACCAGTCCACCAGTGTCACTCGCTATGAAGATCAAGGTAGAGACTTTTTAGCTCTGTCATCCCGAGACCTCATTCATTTTAGATATCTTCCAGCTTTCCTAAGTGATATGCATAGGTAGAAGACTCTGGAGCATGTGTGACAGATGCTAATGGTCTTTTCATTAAGGTACTTAATCATGGGGTTCTGGCTACCGATGTTAGTAGGTGACAGCCATGTTTTTCTTTTGAAGACAAAAAGTAAAGGAAAAGATGAGTAGAATCCCCCCCACCTTTTTCCTCAGAAAAGAAAAGATGAATTCAGTCACCAGAGAAAGCTATTAGAGAGGTTTTGGAGGTAGCCCAGTTAGTGAGGTGCTTGCCTAACCTACACAAGGCCCTGAGTTGCATATCCAGCAACACATGCACTGTGCTTGGTTTTGTACCTCTGTAAACCCAGTACCTGGAAAGTAGAGGCGGTAAAAGCGGGAGTTCAAGGCACACTCCATAGCAGATCTGAGGCCAGCCTGTCTCAAACACTGATAGCAAAGAACTGTTGGACCTCCAGGTTTTTACCGATGGCATCGAAGCACACACTGATGCAAGAGCAGTTTCCTGAGGACCGTCACACATCAGCACTGGTGAAGAAACCAGTTCTGCATAGCACCATGTTCTTGTACGCCCTCATGGACAGGAGGAAAACACCCCCCTGTTCATTTAAGTGTAGATTTGTAAGGTGATTAGCCAAGATCTGCTGCTTCGTGGACCTTTGTAGTTGCTGCAGATCTCAGAAGTAACTGGGTGAGTTTTCTTCTTTTTTACAGAAAGCCTAAAATTAAAATTCAAAATTGTGTAAACATATTCTAATTTTTAGCAGTATAAAACAAGATCCGACTTTGCAATGTTTTGGGATAGAACTTCAAATTGAGGTCTTCCTCTTCCTCCTCTCTCTCCCTCTTCCTCTTCCTCTTCCTCAGACTGGTTTGCTAACACTGAAGAAAGTGGTTAATTTATTTAAAAGGAAAATAACAGCATTAACAATGAAGAAATAATTACACTAAGCACAAAAGCCAGCCCAAGCCTTGCATCAGGTTTTTACTCACAATGATCACCCTCTGGGTGCACCCTTCTTCATTTACTTATCTGTGTGCGCGGATACATGTGCTTGCATCTACAAATGCCTCCAGAGGGCCGAGGCTAATACTGGCTCTCCTCCACCTTACTGGGGACGAGGGGTCAAGCAGGGTTTCTCACTCAATCTGGAGCTGACCATTTAAGTTAGGCTGGCTGGCCAGTGAGCTGAAGGATTACTGTTTCCTCCCTACACCCCAGAGCAAAGATCACAGGCATGCACCACACACACCTAGCATTTTACCTGGCTTATGCTCATGTCGCAAACACATAACTGACAGAGCCACCTCCCTAGTCTCTTTCATTAGCTTGACAGCTATCACTGTCCCATATGTATCACTAGATAAGCACATGGGCAGCCCATCAGGACACCCCATCTTTGCTCATTACATCGTAAGTCTATTCCCCTCCCCTGTTGATCTCATGTGCTGTGGTGTCTGTGTATTGTTCTTGTTGTGTTTTTAGGTTGGTGGCTTGTTCTTCAGTATAGCCAGCCTCTTTCATTGATTGTGGCATCAGCAACTGATGTAGAAACCCAGTCCTGGAAACTTAAAACCCTGCAGACACACACAGAGCAGACCTCTGCTTTTCCTAAAGGCTCCCTTCTTCTCCAGAAACTGAATTTTTCATGCAGTAATTAAAATTTGTAGGTCAAGCGTCCCAGGGCACCTCTTGCTAATATGGGAAGGCGGTGATCAGATTCGTTTGTGCAGCTCTTCCCAGCACTGAGACTTAAAGGATGAAGGGTGACATTTTCCCCCATTTTGTAAATTAATACCATTGATCTGCCTAACAAGAACAAAGTTAGGCTTCAAAATACCAAATGATAAAGAGATTAAGACTTTAAATGGCTTTCCAAAAGGCAACCTCTATTGTAAGGCTGCAAGCAGACTATTGAACTTTCAATTAGAATTTCTAATAGGCTATTGACTTAAATGGATAAAATGTTGCAAGTGATAGCTTTCAAGATGACAGAGATTGCTTCTTACATTCTGGGATATTACTCTTATGGAGGTCTACTGTTCTGAAAGGAGAATGATAACATACTGGCTTCTCTCTGCAGAGCCTGTGATGGATCTCTGTTGCCTCTGTTTCCTCAAAGGTGAATAAATGCATTTTAAAAAGAGTATTGGAAACATTTTGTGTGTGTGATTAACACGGGCTCTATGAATTTTTTTTTGTAGTATAGTAGAAGGCCCTTTAGCGGGCAGTCCTTTTTTTTTTAATGTTAAAAAATTAAAGTATGTGTGTGTGTGTGTGTGTGTCTGTCTGTCTGTCTGTCTTACCTGCATGTGTGTGTGCAGGTAAGCATGCTCAGGTATGCCTATGTATGTAGAATCCAGAGGTCAACCTCTCGTGTCCTCCATTTTCCTCGTCTCGTGCTTGTATGGCAAACATTTTAGTGACTAAGCAATTTCTCCAGCCCACGATTCTACTTTTCCCCTCTGTCTTAAGACTAACCCAGGGCCTTGTGCATGCTAAGGACATGCTCCACCACCAAGCTGCACTCCAGTGCCAGTGTACTGACTTGCTGAGACCAGTTCAGCAGTTCTATCCACACATCCCTGTGTGTCTTCACACGGGACGTCAGCATCACACTGACTGATAGAGTCCCAAGGCTCACTTCCGCACGCTTGGCTCTCTGCCTGTGCGGACTGCTCTTTGAGAAGCTGTGACCATCCTCTGCGGAGATCTTCTGAAATAGTGTGGCCCGGTGTAGGCCTTGTTATGAAACACTTGCTCTAATACATTTTTAAATACTAATTTTTCAAAGACCAGCCACCTCTTCTAGGATAAAGGGTTAATATTATGCTTATGTTACAGTGCATTAAAAACTCTAATTAAAACAGCATTACATTCCCATCTGCCAATCTCCAGTAATCTTCTTTAATTGCAGTAATTAAACTATATTTACATGTTCAGAATACTTGTAATTTAGCAAATTGCACTCTCTGCTCTACATTTAATCAAACAACCAGTTCCAGTATATTTAGTGTGGAAAGAAGTAATTTCAATGTTTTGATTACTATAGCAGATTTGACAGAGTAAGTGCCCCTCTAGTAGAGGCCTTGAAAGGGAAGGCAAACATGAGATACAGTCATGGATTTGATTGTCGTTCGAATGCCTAATTGCATGTTGGAGGATTAACTATTAAAGGATATCATGGCTGCACTTGATATTTAGACACAAGCGATATTACAGCCAGCAAATACTGTCTCTCAGGGAAATCTGTTACAGGCAAAGTTTTCTCTTGAAAGGTTGTGAGGTCATTGTAAAATTGAGTGAAAGCTTTGTCTGTCTTCTTTCTTTTAAGCTTAAAAATCATTTTATTAGAGTTTGAAAAAAAAATCAGCAGGCAGCCTAGTGGTAAATCCTACAGAATCGAGAAACCCTGTCTTTTAAGTCAGGTGTAGAGGTCGGTAATCAACTGTAGAGAGGGAGGGGTCTTCAGGGAAATGGTGAGAATCCAGAGTGCCCAAGAACACGTGCTTAGGATTTTGGATAGCATCTGAAGAAGATATAAAGAGAGAAAATGAAAAGTTACTTTTGGGTGAGAGCTTAGAATGCCTTTGGGCCGGGTGGTGGTGGCGCAGTGCCTTTAATCCCAGCACTTGGGAGGCAGAGGCAGGCAGATTTCTGAGTTGGAGGCCAGCCTGGTCTACAAAGTGGGTGCCAGGAAAGCCAGGGCTACACAGAGAAACCCTGTCTTGAAAAAACAAAACAAAACAAAACCCCCAAAACAAAAAGAAATGCCTTTGGGTCAGCACCAGTGCATGTCAGCGTAGGTGAGAGGTAGCATTGGTGAGGGTGAGCATAGGCTCAGGTGAGCAGTGGGGAGGGGGAAGGTCAGCATCCATGAGGGTTAGCATCACTGGAGGTCAACATAGGCACAGGTGATCATCGGTGAGGGTCAGCATAGGTGCAGGTGAGCATCAATGCATGCCAGCATAGGCACAGGTGAGCATCGGTGAGGGTCAGCATAGGTGCAGGTCAGCATGGGTAAACATCAGCAGAAGCCCAGGTGAGCTTTGGTGCAAGTCAGCAGCATGCACTGCAGAGGCGCTGGAAGCAAGTGTCTGTTAGTCATAGTATCCAGTAGAGGCTATTGTGTCTTCAGCCTGAGAATCCAAGGCTTGCCATGTTGTATGCTTGTTCCATACCTTCCAGTTAAGGAATGAAATACGTCAGTTATGAATAACAAAGAAGATATTTGTGATGTCCCTCAAATGTGATGAGTCTCTTCTCTGAGTCTTCTGATGTGTCTTGCTTGGCTCTGGACTGTGTATTCTGACTATGCCCGGAACCCACAGTTTTCAAAAGCCAGGAAGAATGTCGGGTACGTCTAGCCCTAGTGTTGTGGGGACCAACACAGGGGGATCCTGGGGCTTTCTAAGCAGCCAGCTATCCTTGATGTGATAGCTAGCTCCAGACCAGTGAGGTGACCTTGTCTCAGAAAATAAGGGGGGGTGACACATGAGGAAGGACACTTGTGGTTGTCCTCTAAGCCTCCGCATACATACATGTGCACCCATCCAAACACACAGAGACACACATACTCTGTAAAAGCAAAACCAACTTGAAGTGACATTTTCTCTTCCAGGAGCTACTCCCTAGTTATCCATTGCTAGCAGTATTTCTTAGAAGAGGTTTCTGTCTCTTGGTTTCCAGGTGATGCATCACATCCATTACAATTATGCATTAATGAGAATGGAATGCTTTGTCTCATGCCTGTTGAAGACTGGCCAGAAGCCTTGCTACTTGACCAGGCTCAAAGAACAAAGCTACCCAGTTATAAAGATGCATAGCCTTAGAATCTAAGCCTTTCCGGATGGTCCAGCTAGTGACTTGCTATACAGAGTAACATTCACTAGTACTTTAAATGTCCTGTTGGTCAGACTGAGCGAGGTGGATAGGACCTTGGATTTTGTTGTCTATGAAAGGGTCAAGGTGAAAAATCTTGGCATAAACAGTGGATCCATCTTTAAAAGGAAAAAAAAAAAAGGCACACTTCTCCCCTCCCCCTTCGATGCTCTACTTGGAAAGAGAGCCTGATTAATTCATGTTGGCCGCCTATAAAATATAAATACTGGGTCAAATTAAGACTGCTAAAGTGAAGTTCAAAGCCACACGTTGCTGATCTACTACACAAATGAGGTCTGAGTGTCCCAGAGACACTCTGAAGGAGAGGAAGGAACAAGCTAGGGTGGAATTCAGTCTGCCGTTTAATCTTTAAACCTACTGGTGCCCCAACTCTGAAATGGGGGTAACAGCACACGTTAACGATTGAGCTGTTTTCTTCTCTCTGTGAGACTTCTTATATGTATCAAGAAACATGCACATACATGCCTCTATGTGCATACACACGTGTACTACAAAATCTAGAGGCCTTAGGAATGAAAATGAAAATCTCCTCCACAGCACAGCAGTGAGGAGAAATGCACGTAAGGAATGAGCCAGGCCAAGGGAGTGTGATCGGTAGACTCCCCCCTCCCCCCTTACTTAATTTTAGATCCATGGCTTATTGTCCTTTTTCCTAACCATTTTGTGTGTGTGTGAAACTGTGAACAGAGGCTGTCGCAGAGAAGTTTGACTTTCCCTGCTTTTTTCACACTTTCATCTTATAAGTGCTAATGAACAACAACAACAAAATAACAATATCGGTAGTAATAATTGGAGAGCCTCAAATATTCCAAGAGTACGCTTGATAGGATATACCATGCAGCATTTACATCCCCCCTTTCCAGACAATGCAGGAAAAGAACTATTCTCATTCTGATTCTGTTATTGTTTTGTTTTGTTTTGTTTCTCCCCCTCTGGAGGGATGGGTATTAGGGCAGAGTCTCAGATAGGATCTCCTTCAGGTTGGCAATGAAATTGGTATATAACTAAGGACTTGAATCTTAATCCTCCTGCCCACGCCTCCCTGAGTGCTGGGGTCAGAGTGGTGTGCTATCACTATTGTTCTGTGCTGCTGGGGACAGAGTCAGTACATCGTGCACACTGGGCTACCACTCTGCCCACTGAAGCACGTTCCTTGAACCTTGCTGGAAATGCAGGTGTCATGGTCAGCACCCTGAGTATATTCTAACATGTAGTCCTTGACTTGTAGATCTTTGTGCCTCCACTTAAGCAGACCCGGGAACTGTCGGCCCGAGACCCTAGCATTTAATTCCACCAACGAAAGTTTTGGCGTTTACATTACATGCCATACTCCCTTTGGGAAAGGCTTCAACTTCTTTTCCCTCAGTTACAGGAAGGTGTTTGGAGATACACACACATTCCCTATGTAAGTGTCTCCCAGATGCCAAGCCGGGGCTAGAGAGAGTTCAGGGGATAAAGTCTTTGCCATGCTAGCCTATGTACCTGACTTTGAATCCCCAGCACACACATAAAGCCAGGTATAGTACAGAATTCTACAGCAAGATGGAAGGCAGAGACTGGAGAAGCCCCACAAGCTCAACAGGCCACGCAGTCTGGAGGACACATCAGTGCATGGCAAGACTGACACTGTGCCAGACTAGAAGGAAGGCTGACAGATAACCATGGTTGTGCTTTAACCTCGAATCTGCACATGATACACATATACACACATATGGTCATATGCATCATGTGTATAGATGCATGTATCATGCACAGAAAAATAAAGTAAAATAAATTAATCTTGTAAAACTGCCTGAATAGCATATGTGTATATATATGTGTGTGAATATGTGCATATGTATGTGTGTATATGTATATTGAATATATATTTAAATATATGGAACTCAGGTTGTCCTCTGAGCCAGTGTTGCTTTTCTACGAAAACTTAATGACAGCCTTTATGATGATGAGAAGTGTGATTTTTTTTCGCCAAGTATTTATGTACACAGTGTGGTATACCCCACATAACAAATTCATTGTCTAATCCGGGTCTCTGGTATGTTAGGTCTTCATGATCATCATTCTGTCCTCTTTGAGCAAACCACTTCTCACCTCAGCAGAGTCTTAGTCAGGCGCTACCATTGCTTCTTAATGAACTCTTCCTTAAGTAACAGCATTTCATGTGAAATTCCTTGTCCTGTATTATTAATGGGCCCCAGAATGAAAGCCACAAGAATATTGAAAAGTTCACAATGAAGAAACAAAGGAGAAGGGCAGTATTTATTACCAGTTCACTGCAGTGCTAGTTAGAAGCCTTAGAGCTCTCATATTTATCCTCCTGAAGCAGTGTGGAGTCACGGATCGAGTTGCTGTGAGCTACAACCTGCGTAGATATTTCATCGTAATCCACCTTCGTTATTTAATGCCCAGCCTGACTACTAGAATTCAACATAGTGACAACTTCCTCAGTAGGGTAAAGGGGGATGTGGGGGGTGTGTAGTATTTTACAACCTGAGATGTTAAGCATTAAGATGGTCGGGGCCCAGCTCTCATTAGCTGAATGGTAGATTTTTTTCTAATTAGTTCTTTTCTCCGGCAATTAGCAAGGAACGGTCTAATCACTTCATGTGAAACCAATCTCAGGCTCTCAGAAAGAATGCCCTTGGCTTCTCTTTCAGATTGCAGTTCTTAGGATTTTTTTCCCACATGCCTCCAAGAATGGCATCTGTGGCACATGCTTATTGTACACGTGAGCAGGATGCTCAGGGACAAGGCTTGCTGACTCCCGTTGTGGGAAGAGCTGGCCAGCATGATTAGAAGAAAGCCATTATCAGAGTCCTGCTTTAGCTGGAGATTCTCTTTGCTTTGATGTCTTCCGTGGTGAAGTGGGGATGAGAACTGCAGCAGCCATGCACAGTTTAGCATGACAGCCACTCCATAGGGAAAAGAGCATTATTATACATGTTAACTTCAGAATGTATTTGGGGCCTGGGGCTGTAGGGCTTGGCTTCCCAGCCTCTACAGCACCCTGACACCCCCATTTGTACCTGCTAATCTATGCATGCAGGCCCCCTCCTCTCTTCCAAACTCCCTTCCTCTCGCCCTTCTCTTTCTGCCTCAGCACACAATATTCATTTCAGAGTTGCTCTCAGATTTCCACTGCCCATCCATTACCCCCTGTTCTTCAGTGAACCCACTGTGGGCATCTGAGTTAGTGATATTCACTGTAAGTGTGGGGTCCTGCAAGCATAACAACAGTTTTCTTCTCTATGAGAGAAACCCTTTGTGTACAAGAAGATGGATGGAAATATGTGGAGTGTATGTGGATGTGTGCCTGTGTGTATTTACATACAGATGCATAAATGTTTGTGCATTTGCATGTGTGTATTGTGCATGCACATATTATTGTCCAAGAGAAAAGCAGGCATCTTCACTGTCCAAGCTGGAGAGACTAAGGACTTGTATGCTCCATTACTGTACCCTTATCCACTCACCAGAATGTCCTAGAATGATGTTACTGCAGTTGTTAGTCAATGCCAGGGTCCTGGAAGTCCATTGACTAGCCAGCTTTGGCTATCCATCCTTCATGGTCCCATTAGAGACAAAGTGGTGACAAGCAGAAAGGGGAAATGTAATCAATATAAACACATTGGGAAGAGAGCCAAAGAAGATTCTGTGACACCCCCCAAACCTATCTTTGGGGTCCTAACATGAAGTTTGGGTTCACATAGAGAATAAGAGGTATACGTGAGCTATTAAGCAGGGTTGGCCAAAGGGTGGTCTGCCCATCACTCACCCATCATTGTCTCTGCTCCGCTCTCCTGTGCAGTGGTCTGACAAGCTGTCAGACTGTGTGAAGTCTCTTCCTGGGAGACAAGTTCCTTCTTTGAATGCATCAGGCTTCAGCCCTGTCCTTTCTTCCTTGGGGAATTCCATTCCTTGGAGGCTGTCTCAATAGTCTTGACAGACAAAAGGAGAAGGACACGTGTGTCTTTTGAAGGATGTCTTCACTCCAGGCAAGACAGTTCCGATGAAGAAAGTATTCTATCTGCATCTCATAATCCATCTCAGTGATTATTCATGACCACTGAGAAACTTAGTGACCCCGAGCAACGGAACTTTTCCATTTCTGTACATTTTAGTTAATTGAAACTTTGGTTAGACCCATGTGGCTCGTGACTACTGTATGGGACATGGGGGATGGGGTAGGTTTCTTGTAATCCCTCATCCCAACTGCATGGCCACCATGCCTATCATTCTTTGTTCCCTCTTGAATTTGTTTTTTGTGCGCTATGGACATCAGCCTGATTTTGTACTATCCATACATCACATGTATTCCAGCAAGCTAATGCTTTATTATAAATGTGGAATTGAGAGATCTGGAAATGTCTCAGTAGATAAGAGTGCTTGCCATGCAAATTTGAGAAACTGAGTTCAGATAACCAGCACCCATGCAAGTCTAATGGCCTGCCTTTAACCACAGGATTAAAGAGGTGGGGATAATGAATCCTTAGCACAAGTTGACTAGATAGCCACTCTGAATTGTTTTGCTCTGATTTCATAGAGACTCTGCCTCAGTCTATAAGGCAAAGAGGAACTGAGGAAGAGAGTGGACATTGGACCCAAATATTCTCATGCATCCACACACGTACATTTACCCTCACACATTAGGACATGCATGCACACAAACACATATAATAAGTAAATAAATGGCAGAGGAGAAACATATAATAATAAAAGACAGAGAAGACTGTGGAATTTTCTTTTAAAGTAGCCAGAGTACTGATTTGTCGCTGGGAGGAGAGGCAGACAGAATCAGTGTGTAAGCCTAAGGATAGGACCTTCCAAATCTCAATGGTAGAGCAATATTGAACAAGACTCCAAACAGCTAGATGAAGTATATGCAAATTCATTCAACAGACTCCCCATGATGTTTTAATTATAGCTAATTAAAGTAAACAGAAATGGAATAGTTAATCATCTTCATCAATGATGTTTTACAAATGTTTTAACTTTGCTCATGGTCGTCTATGGTGCCGTTGTAGAAGTCTCTGGTTTATGCTGGAGCCAAAGGGTTCTCAGCATGCGTTTTGCAGCCACTCTGCCTAGTTCTTCTATAGCAGGAAGGCTCCTTTTGTTGCTGAGACCCCGGAATTACTCCTGTTTATAGAGGAAACGAGGAAGAATGTGGTGCTTGTGTGATCCTTGGGATGTGGATTGATTTTCTCAGGAAATACTTGGGAAGGCCTACTGTGCACTAGGACCCATGAGAGAGTCTCTGAGAATGCACAGAAGGGAGGGTAGGACTTTAGATGTACTTTAATAGTCAGAGTTCTTCCTTCGTGTATGATAGGCAGGCTGTGGGTTCAGTCAGCAGAACAGGAAAGAAATAAAGGCCACATTGTCTCTGTAACCTCCAGCCACTGACATGTAATGATAAACCCATGGTATATTCAAGGTATATAGTGAAATGTACAAGAAAACCAAGAGGTTAATACGTGATATACTAGCATGAAAAAAAAATGTTCTTATGTAGCTTTGTAAAATGAAAATGAACAAGTAAATCAAAATTCACACACACACACACAGAGAGAGAGAGAGAGAGAGAGAGAGAGAGAGAGAGAGAGAGAGGAGAGAGAGACAGACAGATAGACAGACAGACTGAATAAATCTTAAGGGCATTTTAAGATCGTGCTGAAGGGAAGGCAAAGCCCTTCCCTGAGTTTCCCACATGGGCCTAGCTATTCTGGAACCATGGGGTTGGTTTTGGGGACACATCACAGCCAGGATTGATGTGAAGCAAGAAAGCCACCTGAGGCAGAGAATTTAAGGAGTTGCTCACTCATGGTTGTACAAGCTCAATGTTGATATTAACAGGAGTCTGAGATTGAGTCTAAATGTTTGGGCCTGAAGCACCTCACTTGCCTTGTCTCCATCCTGACCACCAAACACTACTTCAATTTTCTTAGTGTAGAGAAGGGGCTCAAAAGGGAAGTGGATGCTTAACTTGCCCAGTTGGTACTGTAGCTAGGGCAAGGGAGAAAGTAATGGGACTTCTAAGTTACAGGCAGAAAGAGAGAACCCCAGGAAACATGAAGGGTGAGAGAGAACAGAGACCAACTCGGCTACAACTGAACTCCAAGAATCATTTCTTGTCCTGAGCTTGGAATTTCTGTCCAGTTCCCAAGGTCAAACCCAAGTCAGATCCAGTCCTGACCTGTCTGCTTAGACCCATATACTTGACATTGTTTTGAAAGAGTTTTGCAAAAACTGTAGCTTGTGTTTACATCTGGACGCAACAGATGTGTTCTACCAGTTGGTCTTATGTATTCGGAGAACTACCATCTTCGGGGCTCTCTAAATTCAGTGACCTTATTTTAAGAGATGATCAACACAATTTAGAGCCTTTTGAGGATTAGGAGACATTTTAGAGAGTTTATCAAGAATAAGCAAAGATGACATTTGGCTAACAGCATGTCCCTACCCTACAAAACCATTTGTTTTGGAACCAAGTTTTCCCACTTGACAAGTTTAAAATTACCAATACTGCTTAAAACTCCATCTCATATCCAAACCTTGGGATGGTTTCAGGAAGACTCTTGTCTTCACAGGCATCCAAAAACATTATTTATCTGGGAAAACATGAAATAGAAGACATCTTGGCTCTTGACGCTTTCTGCTCTGTTTTCTTAGTGTGGTGTTGTTGTACAACAGCAATATGGCCATTTGCAGAGCCAGGTATGTTAAGCCTTTTGATTCAGAGAGGTTTGGAAACAGACAGCATGTCACTGTTGGTGGACTCTTCTGAACTTCCCAGGACCTCATTCTCTCTATCCAGAAAGAACTGGAAATCATGACATTTGCAGCAGGTCCTGCAAAGTAACCTCAGCTAAACCCAGCCCCCCAATGCTGTGTGTGTAGAATCAAGCACCCTAATGGTTGTGTGCCTGTTAACGGGCATCAATTTTGCAGTTTCTGTCTAGAGAATCTTCGTGTGGTTCCTGTGACAGCCTTCTCTGATTTGTGTCCGTGTTGGCCAGGCTTACTTCCATTTTCTTTGCATTCCTCTCTCCGTATGAATTATGTTGGTAATGTGTCCCATTTTCTGTGTGTTTGTATGTGCATGTGTGCCCATGTATTTACCTATGTGTGTGTTGTGGGGGGTGGGGGGGAGTGGGGAGACAGAGGTCAAACTCAGATGTTATTCTTCAGGCACTGTCTGTCTTGGTTTCTGAAACAGTGTCTTTCAGTAGCCTGGATTTTGCCCAGGAGGCTAGTGAGTCTCCTGTTTCCTCCTCCTCAGGACCAGTATTCAACTCAGGCTGCCCACCCAACATTGTACATGGGTTCTTGGGATCAAAGTCAGATCCTAGGGCATTCAAGCAAAGCTCTCTAGCAACTGAGCCTCTCCCCAGTACATCCCTGACCTGGTGTATCCTGCTGGTTTAGTTTTCTGCTGAGCCCTTTAGCTCTTGATTGATGGGGCAGCTCCCCACCTTCTTACAGGCATTCCTTGAAGCTTTACCAGACTGAAGCCCTGTGTTCCTCTGAGTCACCTCCTTTCCAAGCGTTTGATATATATGGCTTCTTGCAAATTTGGCTACCTGTGGTCACTAAAGTCTATAGATAGTGAATACAAATTTAAATAACAATGATAATGATAATAAATATTATAAATAAGAAAAACAGAAAGCCTGATGGTGTTGGTGCATGCCTCTAATACCAACACATGGCAGACAGAGGCAGGTGCATCCCTGAGTGAGGCCAGCCTGGTCTAGAAAGTGAGTTCCAAGATAACCCGGGTTACACAGTGAAACCCTGTCTTGAAAAACAAAAAGAAGAAAGCAAACAAACAAAAAACAATGAATATGTTTAAAGTTATATACTGTCTTGAATTATGTAGTAAGATCTTACATAGAGCCAGTCCCAGAAAGTCAGCATATGAATCATCCCCCTTTCCAGATAATCCACACTATTATCTGTACATATATCTCTCACCCTCTACCTAAGCCTGGGCTCCACACCCCGTTAGTCACCTAGCTGTTTTTGGTTATCAGGTAGGTTGTCCTGGAATGCATCTCTTATGAGCTGTGCCAAGATGCCTACGGCTTTAACTTCACTTCATCCCACTGCACAAGTAGGTTTTGGGTGATTTGGTGCTCGAGTTAATACGGTCATAGTCCTGGTAACCTTAACAAGGTAGGCTTGTTGCCCGTCCTCAGGAGGCCAGTTAAACAGATGTCATAGTGGAAAGCAGAGGAAGGTGATTGTATCAGATGTGGCCACGTGGGGAAGAAGGACAAAGAAGTCCAGTGGCTACCCCCAAGCCCACCTTTGCTCCCCAATATGAGATTTATGTTTAAATAGACACCAAAGGTTTACATAGATAAGCAGTCTTGGCCAAGGTGCAGACCCTCACAGTGTTGGCCCACCCCGGTCTCAGCTCCACTCTCTCCTGCTAGGTAGGCTGAAGTTGTCAGACTGTGAAATCTCTTTCCAAGTACCTAGGTCTCTTCTTTCTTCCAACTCCTGGGGAAATCCCGGGAGCCCATTGTGGGTGACGCCTTAGGTGGTCTTCACAACCTCCAAGGCCATTGCAGATGTGAACATGAAGGAAGAATATAGTGCAGTGGGGGAGGGGACATGAAAGGGCCAGAGAGGCCAAAAACAAAACAAAATGGAAACAAAAAAAACTATGGTCATATAACATTATTATCGTAGAATATTACTTGTGATCAAGGGCAGTGTTACAGCCTTGGTGGTTAAGGGTGGCTTGCGGGTTTTTGAAAGAAATTACTGTGTTTTCCTGCCTCATCCTTCCAACTCTTCAGTCTCGGCTCGGGTAATACATAGGAGAGTATTTACTCTGCGTCTCTAAAAATCCCTTACTGATTTATAGGTGACATTCAGTAGGCATTTAAAGAGATTCGGGTACCACACAGAGACTCAATCCTGGCGTAGCTCTGGCTCGAGGGCACACGGTCTGACTTCTGACCTCGTCATTACTGTTTCCCTTTTCTGAAATAGGGTCTGACCTATGTAACCTTAGCTGGCTCAGAATTCACCCTGGCGTTTTTGCGGATTTGCATTTACTTTTGTTTTGATTTGGGACAGGGTGTTAAGTAGCCCAGGCTGGCCTCAAGCTCACTATGGAGTTAGGATGGCTTTGAGTACTTTATCTTACTGGTTTTATCACATGCCAGCAGGCATCACAGACATGCACCACTGTGCTAAGGATGGAGCCTGGAGACATGCTGGGCAAACATTCTTCCAACTGAGGCATATCCCTAGCCCTGACCCCCTTCTTTCCAGCAACTCCTGGGGTGTTCTTGTCAAACCTCTTCTCTTCCTATGTCTCAGATCTTACTGTGTTGGAGAGGAAATGGAGGTTTTATCATCTTCATCATCCTTCTTTTGTCCTCCTGTTTCCTCCTCCTTCCCTCACCTCCTCCTCCTCCTCTTCTTTTTCTGCTGTTCTTTCTTTTTGCTCCACCCCCTCCTCTTTTTTTTTTTTTTAATGCTTTCTTCTCAAAATTCTGGGTGCAACTGCCTTAATCAGGTCAGCTCACCTCCCTAGGCAGCAAACCATTTCTCCTTGCCTTCCTGAGGTACCCAGGGAATGTCTGCTGTCTTTCAGAACGCAGTCTAGAAACTTGATTACTGTGGTGTAACACCTTCTGTGTAAAACAGCTTATACCACCCACATCATCTTTGTTCTTAGAATCGATGGCCTTTATTGTATTAGAGCAAAGCATTAGGATGGAACCCAGGCACCCAAACCATCACTTGGGTCCATTATCCCTACATGAAGCATCTGAGGTCTGTGTGCCAAGGTCATCCCTTCACATGAAGGAATGCCAGTGAGTGTTGGTAAACGGCTCAGTAACCTTGAACAGTCAGCCCAAGGACACCAAGTTCCCCAGCCCTAAGAATGACGCATACACTCATCTCCTTTCCCAGGATGCTTTCTGTCTCTGTGTGTGTTTGTGGAGTTTGTCTTCCCCGTTCCCCTGAACAAAGTTCCATAGTGCTGCTTCTCCGGGAATGACCTTGTCTGATCCCTACAATATCACAGAATTTACTTGGGGGTAGGTAGTGATTGCATTCTTGTTGCTGTGATGACTTATCTGATCCAAAAAAAAAAAAAGAGGAAAAGCTTTAGAGAGAGGATTCATGTGGGCTCATGGTGGGCAAGGCATCGCAGCAGTGGTGTGAGGTGGCTGGTCACACTGCAACGCAGGAAGCAGGCCAATCACGGTGCTCCACTCCTTTTCTTATAGGGAAAGGTGAAGTCCTGAGTACATGTGTATTGGTAACCTGGGCACAGCCATGTCAAAGGATTCCAGTCTGCTTCAGGGAAATAGCAAAGTCTTCATGTGTAGGTGTGGGCAGTTTGTACACAAAGTGATGGCCACAGCTGCTTCTTGGAGATGCTTACACCTTGAGACTGCTTCCCTTATAGAGACCTCAAACTGAGATCAGCTGAACAGTGACTCCTTACTCAGGGAGATGTATGTAATAGTGAGTGTATCTGTCAGTACCCCACATGCTCCCAGCTTTTCCATACACATATCCCTGGGTCTGTCCTCTCTCGGTTTCCCCCATTCCTCCAGTGAGGTTTCCAGGACCCAACCACATGGGTCTCAGCAATTTCTCCTTTTTAATTCCATCCAGAGTGCCAGCCCATGGGAGGGCCATCCATACTTAGAGTAGGTCTTCTTATCTCAGAGAGCCTCATCTTCATGATCCCTCACTGACATGCCCAGTGCCTTGCCTCTTAGATGATTCTAGACCTGTGGAGTTGATAGTCTATATTAAGCATCATGGTGGTGGAGAAGCAGTACAGGGTTTTGACCCCGTCCTTTCCCTTAACCCCTCCAAGTACTGTGTGATGTAGAAACACCTCTGTCAGCCTCTGTTTCACAGAGAGCACCGAGGGTCTGAGGAAGTGAAGTAGCTCACCATCGCAGATCTCGTGCTTGTCACCAAGCCTTCCATCCTAGAGACCTCCACTCACTGACCCTCCTTTCTCCAGCTCCAGTTCCACGCTGATGATGAGGGGGTCTTAGAGCAGCCTATATAGGTTTAACAACACTACAACCGCTTGGCACACACAGCAAGGCGGATCTACATCAGCCCATGAATAATAGAATTTTCATGAGTGATTAAAGTAAAAGCCAGGATTTAGAGATTGAGCATTGATTGTTAAAGGATAAATGCTATTTGGAGCATCTTACTAGATTTGATTAAAGTGAATTTCAAAAACCATCACAGAGAGGATTATTTCATAGAAGGACTATGTGGACCTTTTTTTTGTGTGTGTGGCTTAAGTCATTGGCACTCCTATAGTTACTGTCTCGGTGCACAAAATCAGAGTATAATTGACTGTTGGCAGAGCCTTCTTTGACAAGCTACTTTGAGCTTGATTTCACTGTAACATAATCGGCCTTTGAAGCCTCAGATTTTGTTTTATGTTGTTGGTTTTTTTTTTCCCTCCTGCCTTCCATATTCTCACCTTATGAATAATACATGCTTGGAGATGGATAGACAGACAGAAATCATTTTCTATTTCCCCTGGGAGCTCCCGATTTAAGAGAGAATTGATTGCTGACTGACAGCAGGGGAACCTGTTAGCTTGTTAGTGGAGCTTGCTTGGGTTAGTGCTTGCCTAACATACATGAAGTCCTGGGTTTGCTCCCAAGCACAGCGTAACCCTGGCCTAGTCGTGTATACAACTTTAATTCTAGACATTAAAGTTTTGTGTTTATGTAGTGAGTCAGAATCCAGGGCCTAGAGTCAGCCTGAGTCAGTGGGTAGAGATGCGACTCTTCAGTTAAGAGCATATACTGTTGTTGCAAAGACTGGAATTTGGTTCCCAGCTCATATATTGGGAGGCTCACACGCTACTATAGATACAATCTAGGGGGATCCTGGTTTTTGGGTATCTGTGTGCATCTGTACTCACCATGTAGGTTCCAGAGATAGAACTTGGAGTGTCAGCCTTTCGAGTAAGTGTCTTTACCCTGCTAAGCTACTTTGTTGGCCCTTATTAGATCTTTTCATTCACTGACTTGAAAGCACAAATTGTTTAAAAAAAAAAAAAGAAAAGAAAAGAAAAGAAAGAAAAAAGAAAAAAGAAAAAAAAAAGAAAACAACAATGCTCTTTGTCTATGAGCAACAATACCGTTTTCTTTCATTTTCCTTATTCTTTGGTCATGATTTTTATTCTCGGGGTGGTGGCTTCTGCATCATTCTGCAAGGGCCTTTAAGCACTCCAGGAGGGTTCATTTCTGGCCTCTCACAGAAGGGAGGCCAGGCACTGTGAGCTCCAAGAGAGTAGAAACCCCTCCCAAGAGCCTCCACCAGTACACTGCCTTCCTCCCTGCAAAGCTCTCCACTCCCCGCCATTCATAAAGGCTCTAAATTACTTAAGAGCAGGAAGCACAGCCTTGAGCCTGTCAGACTCCCACCCCCCTCAGTCCCAGGAGTCTTTTCTCCGAGCACACTCGAAGCCGAGCTTCAACGTCAGGGGAGACTGCATGCCAGCATCTGGTGTTAATATCCACTGTTGACATTTGGCGAATGAGAACATGAGCTATTAGGAGAGATGTTTGCTTGTACCTAATTAATGTCCCGTTGTATCCCTTCTTGTTGTCAGCTCCACTTCCCCCTTACTGGCTTGGCATTTCCTTCGACTGGCTAACTTTAAAAGTTAATTATTTCTCCGTTGAATGCTAAATGCCGCCTTTTTTTTTTAATGCCGTGACTCAGTGTGAATTATTAGTTATCAAAAATAAAAAAGAGCCGAACAATTATCAGCTCTTCACCTGCAGCCAGTGTTCTGGCTGATCACTTCCGAAAAAGTACTGTAGTGTAGGTGAAGTTGGGCAGTATGGACATCTCTTACACTTGTTAGCTCCCCTCCTGGTGTGTTCCTGTGCCCACCCACCCCTCCCAGTGCAGGGCAGATGTGAGATCCTGCTATATCATCCAGTAGCAACAATCACTGACAAGGCTGGGTCTTCTAAATTCGTTTGGCTTGAGTCTCCAATCTCTGTTCAGCATCACTTAGCATGTCTGATAGGCTCAGAGTGAGGAGCCTCCAACAGAGTGAAATTTAACTGCTTTCTTAAACCATCTATTTCTGTGGCCATGGGCATCTCTTTCTTCACTTTAGATGGGTTCCGGAAAAAATAGCAGAGTTTTCACTAAGTTACTCTGCGACATGAGTTTTCATGTTTCTCTTTGAGTGCATACTCATCTTAACTGTGTAAGTCAATTGGTGTGTGGTATTGTATATACATGTTCAGTACTTGGGAGGCAGAGGCAGGTGGATTTCTGAGTTTGAGGCCAGCCTGGTCTACAGAGTGAGTTCCAGGACAGCCAGGGCTATACAGAGAAACCCTGTCTTGAAAAACAAAACAAAACAAAACAAAAACCAAAAAATGTTGTGTGTATTTTTGTGTATTTGTATATTGAGCCCAGACGCAGATCCGGTGTCCTCCTAAATCAGTCTCCACTATATTTGTTTAATTATTCTTCCTACATTTTGTTTGTTTATTTTATGTGTGTGCGCTTGTGTGCATACCAGCCCCTGTTTCTCTTTTCACCAGCCTTCTACCTTACTTTCTGACATGGTCTCAATGAACCTGGAGCTCACAGGTTTCTTAGACAGCCCTGCAGCCCCCAGAATCATCCAGTCTCTGCCTCCCCAGCTATTAGATTTTTTGGTGATTGCCACCTCACTTAGATCTTTTTTATTTTTTAATATAAATTCTAGAGATTGACATTAAGTCTTCATAGTTGCAAAGCAAGCAGTTTATTGAGCTATCGTCCCAGCTTAGATCCTCTTTCTTTCTTTCTTTCTTTGTTTTGTTTTGTTTTGTTTTGTTTTGTTTTGTTTTTCAAGACAGGGTTTCTCTGTATAGCCCTGGCTGTCCTGGAACTCACCTTGTAGACCAGGCTTGCCTCGAACTCAGAAATCCGCCTGCCTCGCCTCCCGAGTTCTGGGATTAAAGGCAAGCGCCACCATGTCCAGCGATCCTCTTTCTTTTAATAAACCTGACCAGTAAAGACTCACAAACTCAAGATGAATCACTTAAGTCACTAAGACTTTGAGTGGTTTATTCATAATCACATGGCAAGCAAATGATTGACTAGATTCCACCCCTGGAGTTAAAGTGGAATTAACATGTTCTCAACAGTGGCTCACACATGATAACCTGTGACTCACATGGGATGTGCTCTATGAGTAATATACACACTGAAATATACATGATGTCTCCTAAGCAGTGTGCTCATATCAGCCTCCGTGTCAACAGTGTGTTGAAATGATGCTCATAACATATTATTGGATATTGAAGTGATATTTAGCCATATTGTGGTGTTATAAAATAGATGATTTTTCTGGACTGAAGAGTGAACGTAGGATTTCACACATGTTAAACCCCTCCCTGGGGGATTCTAGGCAGGGGCTCTACCACTGAACCACGCCCCCAGCCCCTCCCTGGGGGATTCTAGGCAGGGGCTCTACCACTGAGCCACGCCCCCAGCCCCTCCCTGGGGGATTCTAGGCAGGTGCTCTAACACTGAGCCACATCCCCAGCCCCTCCCTGGGGGATTCTAGGCAGGGGCTCTACCACTGAGCCACGCCCCCAGCCCCTCCCTGGGGGATTCTAGGCAGGTGCTCTAACACTGAGCCACAGCCCCAGCCCCTTCCTGGGGGATTCTAGGCAGGGGCTCTACCACTGAGTTACATTCCCAGCCCAAATGCAGTTTATTAAAAACAAAATGAATGGCTTCTGTTTCTATTTTAAAGGCTACTTTAGCGTTATATACAGAACATTTTCCTCTAGAGTGCTTTCTTTTTGAGGTTAAGTCGCCCAGACTGTCCTCAGGCTTATACGTCTGTAACTGCCTTTACCCTCCTGTCTCCACTTCCCGAGTGCCAGAATTGCAGGTACCTATCAGCACCTCTTCACTGCATTCCGAGTCTCCGATTCTAAATTATTGAGGGAATAACTTAACCACCTTTTGACTCTTCGTTTCTTCATCAGTTCTAGAAATGAATGTTAAAGTTCAAGTTCTAATCTAGAGGCTGTGGTGGTCGCTGTCAGTAACATACTTGTGATTTATGCATGAGGACCTCAGTTCAATCCCTAGAACCCACGTGAAAATAAAGTATAGCAAACCGCATGGTGGCATGTGTTTAGAATCACAGCTATTAAGATGCAGAGAGCAGCAAGTCCCTGGGGCTCACTTGCCTGCTGTACCAGGTCAGTAAGTGACCTTAGGTCCCAATGAGAGAGCCTGTCTTAAAACAAGGAGAGGATGGAACCTGAGTTTAGGATCTGGCCTTAATGTGCATATACACATGGCCCTAGCAACAGAATCTCCATGTCCTTACAGCTGAGTCATCATGGCGCCCTATGAACTTGCTCTGTTATAGACTAAAACAGCACTAACATGTCACATAAGATCGAAAGGAGGGATCATGACAGGAATGTGGCTGATGAAATATCCCCCAAGGCCCATCTTCACCAAATCTCTGACCCTCTACCGGTTGTTCCCATGTGATGTCATCTTCCAGAGAGTGCCTTCCAGCAGTGGCTCAAGGCCTTCCTGTGCCCTCTATTCCCGTACCTCCCCACCACTCTGTGGCCCACCTGCCTCTCCCCGATGCCCGTCTCTCTGGGTGTATCCACAGCTGATGGCCTCCCTCTGTTATTGGCTGTTTGGGCACTAGGCAGATCTGCCTTCCCTGCCTGTGAGAGCAGAGTCCTAACAGCATTGCCCTGCACCAGGGATCTCGGAGGAGCTTTATGGCTCTAGCAGGTACTCGCAGCTGATATATGACACTAATATAGGGTTCACTTTTATTCTCCACCTAAAAAAAGATAGATTGTTCCAAGTTTAGACAGGCTGTAAAACCGCGTGCTTCTGGAGCCGCACCGCCCTCCCCAGAGACCGCTCTAATTGCTTTACATCCGTACAAAGGTTCCTTGTAATCGGGCTTTCTGCCTTCATTTGTCTTCTTTTCAGCCTCTTAGTAAAGACCTTAATTGGTCTTGGTGGGGCTTTTTTCAGTTAGTGCAACTATACCTTCAGGGCTGAACAAGTAGCAGACACTACCTGAGGGGAGAAAGCGGGGGAGATGGGAAAGACATCAATACTCCTTTACCTTTCAGAGTTTAATTAATGTGCTCAGAACAAGGAGCGAGCAGAAAGAATTTCTGCTCCTCCGGGACCCCGCTGCAGATCAGACATAACCGGGGTTAGGTGGAATTTTCTAGATCTCTTTCCCACTTCAGTCTCTGTGAACACTCATTAGCCTCGTAATTGTCTCACAGTAAACTGCTGTATCAGGTTTCCATCCATCTATGCTGGATCGAGTTGCTCCGGCATCAATAGACTGGAGTACTGGGGGATGCCTGTGAAGGGAAATAGCCTCTAATTTCTGTTTCTTAGCTACTAATTATTTAATAATACATTTTATTGCCTATTAAAATGTGGCATAACTTGCTTGTCAGCAAAACGAGATGGAAACTAATCATTTGTGGAAAAGGATAATTGGCGCTTATACAGATGGCTTTTTACCTCACGTTGGATTGGTTATTGTGGGTGGATTTCCTCGCTGGGTTTCTCGGTTCTGTCCATGGGTTGGTCAGCACTCCTAGGTGGGTAACTTTTTCTTGCCCTTCCTTCCTTCTCCACGCCTAGTTTTCAAAGGCCCCAGTGGATTTTGTATCTCACTGGCAATCACCTTACATGCTGGAAAACGCTCCAGTAGAGACATTGTTTAAACAAAGGGTGTTTTCATGATGGTTGGAATTGGTCAAAACTTACAGGTTTTCATCTAGTTTTAAAAAAGAGGAGGGGGGGGGAGAAACCCATGTAGGAAAATTGGATCCGTTCCCAGCTCCCTCATAGAACTTCACAAAGGTTTTCCTGTTTTTTAAGAATGACCCCTTAAGGAATGTTGCATAAATTCCAGAAAATTGCCCCCCATTGATTCCTGGAGGCACATTAAAAAGCAAAGGGGGCATGTTAGGGGTGGATGATTTGATGGCAGGATTACTTTATGGGATCTAACTGAGGGGATCTAGTGATTGAGCTGTAAGTGGGTAAAGTCCGCCAGTGTTTGTTTGTAGCAGGCCTGAGGGTTTGCCAGCTCTGTGGTCCAGAATGTTTTCAAAGGTGCTGACGTGGGAGAGAACAGCTTCCTACAAGCCTGACGGTGCCCAGGCCAGCCTCAGGCAACTGTAAGCATGGGACCAGACTTCACATGTTCATTGCCGGTCTAAAAAGCCTACTAGGTGACACGTGCCTATACCTACCCTGCCCGGGAGGCAGACACAGGAAGCTCCAGGTCCAGTACCTCAGTCTGGAGATTAAAGAGTTAACAAGGCAGGCACTTAATGCTGAACCTCAGGTATCCGTTATGCCTGCTTGCACACCTCCATGTTTACCTGTGCGAGCACACAAATCACATGCATACGCCACACGCTCTTTTTTTTTTTTTTTTAAGATTTCTTTATTATTATATCTAAGTACACTGTAGCTGTCTTCAGACACCCAGAAGAGGGCATCAGATCTCCTTATGGATGGCTGTGAGCCACCATGTGGTTGCTGGGATTTGAACTCAGGACCTTCAGAAGAGCAGTCAGGTCACACACTCTTAATTAACTCCTTCATTAGTTAAACACAGTAAGGCCTTCAGTGTTGTCAACCCCTACATGTTCTAGATGCCTTCCTCCCTGCTTTGGAAGAGATGCCTTTGTCTTTTAGGTAGCTCTGATGAGGTCTACCTGCACCAGAACATGTCACCTCTCTGCCTGTTGTCACCATAGGCAACTACACTTCTCCCCATCAAGAAAGGGATTCTCTAGACTCAAAGTTACTTGCATGCTGAACATTTCTAGTCCTGGGTAGATTCAACCTATGGAGAGCTCATAGTGGGAAGTTAAACGCAGCAGAAATGGTTATTAGGCAAACCCAACTGAGTCTTTCATGAAAATACTAAAACCTACAAGAATTCTTCCGAATCTGGAGAGGACCTGATATATGCAGAGAGGCTGATATATGCAGACCTGGAGTCTGCGCTGCAGGGGCTCTGTCATTAGTTGCTTCTGTGTCTGTGAAATGACTCCTTTTAACATCACAGTGAGTTTTTAACCTGATGACAATGGGGCCTAGTGAAACACTTCAGTAAAACAGGAACCAGATCAGCATGGGGGCCAGACCCAGTCTTCCCTGTCTTGTATGCCTGCCTTTCCTGTGTATGCAGCCCTGCCTGCAGCCTTTCTCCTCTTCCCCTATGTTTTCTTCTTTCTTCATTCTTTCTCCAGAGTCCACGCTCATCAGGGGAATTAGAGACAGAGCAACAAGTGCACATTAAGATTCTGCACCAGAAAAGGCATCAAAGCCCAACATATCATCGTAGGACCCAGTGTTGAAATGTTTCTTTCCAGAGAATTCAAAATACTACTTGCAGTCTCACTGCAAGTACATATGTTGCCTGGTATTCTCAGCCAGAAGAAAGTCACTTCAAGAAATAGGAGCAGGCTGTGGGAATGGCTCAGTAGGTGAAATGCTTGCTGTATATGCTACAGTTTGGATTCCTTGGTCCCGTGTAAAAGCTGAGCCCAGCATCTCAACACCGGTAGGAGTCGTGGGGAGAAGAAACATTCAGATTCCTGGAGCCCACCAACCAGTTTTTGTTGTTAAAATAGCCAGCTCCGGGTTTTATGGGTCACTGTCACAAATAATAAAGTAGAGCGCAAATTAATTAAAATACATGATAGTAACCCCATTTTTTTTGTCCATGGGGTCTGTGGGTGCTGGGGTCCTGGTCAAGGTGGTGGCAGTTGTATGCACTTAAATGTAATGGTGATATCTCTTCCATTTCCAGAGGGAACTTAGAGAACACTACATCTGGCTGTGTCAGAAAGAAATGCACTTAGCTTTTACGTTGTGGAGCAGCTAATGGTCATTTAGACAGTGAAAGTTAGGTTTTTTTTGTTTGTTTGTTTGATTTGTGTTTTTGTCCAATTAATTGGTTCATTGCTTATAAGACAGGGTCCCATATATAGGATGCTTCTGGTAGTGGTGGTGGTGGTGGTGGTGGTGGTGGTGGTGGTGGTGGTGGTGGTGGTGGTAGTAGTGTATGTTTCTCTATGTGGTGTGCTTATGTTTATGGGAGGGGGTACACCTGGCCTTGTACATTTGCCAAGAAGGCAGAGGTTAACATATGGTGTTTTCTTAGTTATTTTCCATGTTACTTATTGAGATAGTGGCTAGCTAGTCCAGCCAGTCAGTTTATCTCAGAAATCCTGTCTCTATTCCCTTAAGAGAAGACTACAGTCATCCTGGCACCCTCATCCACTGGTTTTTACATGGGTGCTGGGGATCCAAACTCAGATTCACATGCTTGCACAGCAGGGACATTACTGATGACATCATCCCACTAAACCCCAGCCTCCTGCTTATTTTCATTCCTTAGGCTCAAGCTGAAAAGATCATTGGTGATGTCTGTATGTGGCATGGGAGGTCTGAGGAGATGTGTTTGTGTTTGTGTTTGTGTTTGTGTGGGATGTGTTTGTGTGGTGCAGTGGAGTCCTACACAGGGAGGGACTTGTAAGAGTCATTTTGCTTCAAGGCTCCAGTGCATAGACTGCTGCTTGTGTCTGACATCAGCACGTTCTTAATAATGCAGTGTGTACTTATTTATTGATCAGACCGGTTAAGTGGTAAGACATGAGAAAAGGGGCACTATTATCTGGTAATTGACCATATTGGAGAGTTAAGTGTTCTGACGAGGAACTGTGTTTAACCTCCTGATAAGATATATTTGACGATAATGCCTGCTTTGGTAATAAGCCTAAGCTGCTAAGAACTTTATACTCTGGTGACATTAAACAACCCAGTTTTGATGATGGCCATTGTGGTGTTAATGACCAGATATTTCTGGAAGTCACTAGGAAGAGAGTTACTGGCTTTCCTAATTTGGGGTAGAGACATGGGTAGAAGAGGCAGGCATTTTTGGACGGCACTGTCTAGTGAGATATTCATTCATTCGTTCGTTCATTCATTCCTTCATTCATGCAGGCAGCATCTTCTGTGAATGGATGATGCCTATTATCATGGATTTCCAAGTTTAGTAAAATACCTTACCTAGAGCAACTTGAGTTCTAACAAAATGATTTCAAGACTTGTGTATACACGTAAAACCAAAGCTCTTCTCATTCATTCATTCATTCATTCATTTACTCAGACAGGGTCTCCAGTATTTCAGGCTATCCTTGTGTGTAGTTTGTATCTGAATATACCCTCGTTTTTATTTTATGTATATGGGTGTTTCCCCTCTGTGTGTGTGTGCGTGTGTGTGTGTGTGTGTGTGTGTGTGTGTGTGTGTCTGCATGTTTGACATGCCTGTGGAGGGCAAAAGAAGATCTCAGATCCCCTGGGTCTAGAGTTTCAGCTAATTCCCATGTAGGTTCTGAGAATAAAAATCTGGTCCTCAAGAAGAGCAGCCAGTGTTCTTAACCACTGAGCCATCACCGTAACCCCAGATTATCATTAAAATGTCTTTTAATTATGTGTATCTGTGTGTGTGAGGGGGGGCGTGAGGGAGTGTTGGGGGGAAATCTATGATTATATCACTTGGAGCTAGAGTTAAGGGCAGTTATAAATTGGCAAATGTAGACACCAAGTCCTCTACTGGAGCTCTAAGCACTCCCTGGGACATCTCCTTCCCCCCACCCTTCAGGGGAGTGCTGTATAAGAAAGGTAGCTAAGCATGAGCGTGTGAGACTACAATCCAGCAAGCAGAATCTCTTCATAGATTTTCCCCTTTTGTTCCTGCCCCGACTCCCCCAAATGATGGAGTGTGACCTGGAAGTGTAAGCCAAATAAATACGTGTCTTCATTCCCTGGTCCACTTTTGATCAGTGTGCTTTATCTTATCAGCAGAAATCAAACGGTAACAGGTACCATACACAGAGTGGTGTCATACTTGGGGTAAGTTTGTGAATGAGAGGCGACAGGGCTTCCACCGGTGCAGCCGTAGTGACCTGAGAGAGAAAGGAATTCTAAAGGGAGCTTAGATGTGATCTTTCAAACATCTGAAAGACTGGTAAGGAAGACCCAGGGGTAGACTGTGGGAACAGCATCCTTGAGATGAGTGGCCCAGCAGAAACTGAGTTTGAGAATGGGGAAATCAGCTCCGTTAGAGGGAAGTCTGGGGCGTCTGTGGAAGCAGCTATGTGGTGGACTTCAGCCAAGAACTAACGATAGCACCTTTGGTCAAAAATACAAAGCTACTGTTGATAGCTGGGGCAGAGACAGTGGTTAGTACACACAAGGCCATAAGTTCAGTCCTCATGATAGAGAAAATGGGACAGGGAACAGGAAGGAGGAGCAGCAGCAAGAGGAGGGGGGATACACAAGAGGTGGAAGAAGAAGAGGGTGGGGCAAGAAAGGGGGAGGAGAGTAGGGGTAAAGGTGGAGAAGGAGGAACAGAAAAATAATTACTATTGGTGTTTCAAAGATAAATATCCAGCAAAAGATACCATTCAAGGTATTCTTCGGTATCTGGAAAAGACTGATACGGCAGAAGACTATAAAAGCATTCCGATGGGACAGCAACAGTCATCCGATCCATGGAGGGAACAAGGACACGACTCTTCCAAGCACTCCTAGTTCTGCCACCGACAGCATTCAGCAAATCCCATTTCATAGAGCATCTAGAGTCAAGATTGCATTAGAATTGCTCAAGGGGAAGAAGTATATAGCAGTGCTTATGGGGTTGGGGTATGAAAGAATGCCACAGCCCAAAGAAGACGCAGAGATGAAAAGCGGGTGTGCATTTGAACACAAGGAGAAGATGTTTGTGTGCTGGGGTTGCTCACTGACAGCGTCAGAAATTTAAATGCAGACTGACCAAGAGCTCCACCTCAGGCCTACCACTTACCAGATACTGACTTCATTCATGATGTTCTTCTGTGAGCCTGTGTCCTCGTTCTCAAATGAGATCAGCTCTCCCACTTTATAGAGTTGTATAAGAATTCAGTGAAACCAAGCCCCTAGAGGGGTTGGAGAGATTTCTCAGTGGGTAAAATACTTACTATACACTCGTGACAAGCAGGGTTCAGAACCCCAAAACCCATGTAAAGTCAAGTAAGCATGGCAATTTACCTTTAATCCTAGCACTCGGGAGACCAGATACAGGGTTTTCCAAGGACAAGCTAGCTATCTAAACCAGCCAAATCATTGAGCTAAGTAAGATGAAGAACGATCAGAAGAATCAGTGACCTCAACCTCTGGCCTCCACATACATGTACAGACACATGCACACATGCATTTACCCCTGTATGCACACTACATACATGTAAACATATGCCTCCATATACTATAGTTTCACATGTACATTATGAACATGGAAACACATTCCTGCATAGACTATACTTTCATATGCACATTACATACATATAAGCATATGCCTGTATATAGTATACTTTCACATACTACACACACTCTTAAACAAGAATATAATCCCACATATATACTACATACATGTGAATACATGCCAGCACGTACATATCCTCCTACAGGCATGCAGATGTGCACATGAACAGCACCACATGCACATACACATGTGGTAAAGCATTCAGAGCTCAGAGGATACATTGTGAGTGATCTTGTTCTTACATGCTTGCTTTCTGGTTGTAACCTTCTTGTAAGAATGGAAGAGAAGAGGCTAAGATATTAAAGAGATACATGGAAGTAAAATGTGACTCAAGAAGAGTCCATTCCAAAAGAGGAAGGACTAGCGTTCCTACATAAGGAGAGAAGGGATCTGATAGGATGATTTAGGACGGGAAGTTAGGATATATGCTCCAGCAACAAGTAGCCCTTATATCTACGTTGGCTCATGTAACAGCAATGCCTTATTTTGTACTGTATGTCTAACATAAAGCAGAAAAGAGCATCATTTATCTTGGTCCCTGAAGGACCCTGGCTAATAGAGGTACCATCTCAGTATTTGTTTCTTGGGTCACATCAGAGGACACATCACAGATCTATCCAACCTCAAGAGTACAAATCTACAAGAAATGTTGGGCCGGGCAGTGGTGGTGCACGCCTTTAATCCCAGCACTTGGGAGGCAGAGGCAAGCAGATCTCTAAGTTCAAGGGCAGCCTGGTCTACAGAGTGAGTTCCAGGACAGCCAGGGCTACACAGAGAAACCCTGTCTCGAAAAACAAAAAAGCAAAACAAGAAATGCTGGGTGAATGGTCCTGATAGCAGCAGGGAGCTTAGAGCTGTGTCAGTGACCGTGGAAGTCAAAAGCCCTAGCATCTGCTTTCTTACCAGTGACGGCGGCAAAACTGTGATCCGCCATGTGTAGTGAGGGATTTGACAAGAGCAGTAAACGGTCGAAACAGCCGTTTTGGTAAAATAATTAAGCAGGAACACAGACGCAAAGGCAAGGGAGGTTGTCCTGGTTAAATATTTATCATCGGAGCTGCACTCAGAATGGAACAGTGGTGGCAGCTGCAGTTCAGCTGTAGCTTAAAATTAGAAGCTACCCATCAATGATAATTATCCCACGGGGGTGATTTCCCCCATAACGGCACACAGCCAGGGAGGGAGGGAAAGCAAACCTGCTTGGAAGCAGAAGAGAAACCACTGTGCAGGGGCGGAATGCAGGAGACACCAATAGGCCTTCCAACCAGCTCTCAAAGCCAGGTCCTTTTGCTTGGTCAGTGCATCTGCCAGGAGCCCAGCATTCTGGCAGTCGAGAAATTTGGGACTTTATCCTTGTTCTCCAAGAGTGTACCACTCAAGGGGACAAGGTAATGCTACAAGTCTGTGGATCATACCCTATTCAGCATTTCATGGAGGAGATGAGAACAAAGCCAGGCGTTGAAGCGTAGCTTATTGTGGAGGAGGGGGAAGGAAGGAGGAATGATTAAAGGGTAGTGGGGTGATGGAAACTCTGATGACGGGGGCAGTAAAGATGTCTGTTGGCAACAGGAAGTAGAGAACAGCTGCTTGGACCCACATGATGCTTGCATAGAGTGGTGGTGATGGTGGGGGCAGTGGTTTAGAGGTGCTCTGTGCAGAGGACCACAGCATACTGCTCTTGGTTGCCTGGAGAGACCTTGTAACAAGAGAGATCAATTCAGAGACTTCGTGTTATTACAAGTGTCTTTTCTGCCTCTGAGACTTTACGATTCCACAGTATCCCTAGTGACAGGCTTCAATCTTCCTCAAACATCTGTCTTGTGTTGTTTGTTTCTTTTGTACTTTTGGCAAAAGAGGCCACGGCCTCATGCGTGCTAGGCAGATGCTTTCTTGATTATCCATGCTCTCAGTCCAACACTGGAAGATTCTAGGCAGATGTTCTACCACTGAGCCCTACTCCCAGCTTCTAACTGGGGAATATAGGCAGTTCCTCTCCCACTGAGCCACGCCCCCAGCCCCTCACTGGGGGATTCTAGGCAGATGCTTTACCACTGAGCCACGCCCCCATCCCCTTACTGGGGGATTCTAGGCAAGTGCTCTACCACTGAGCTACAGCCCCAGCCCCTCCATGCATATCCTAGAGATTTCCTTTTGAAAGGGATAACTATAATTACAAGATGTTGTGATGTAGGTGCTTAGAAGATGGTGGAACCAGGATCCAGGTCCCATAATCTAAAAAGGCCTTATTGTCAGGCAAGGCTTCAGGGTACAGCTGTGGACCTGGCACACCTATGACCAGTCAGAGACCTGTTAGGATCCTGGAGGACAGGTGGTCTGCTGCCCATTCAACACATTTTGCAAGTGGAATCATGGGATATTTGACTCGCTGTATTTGACTACTTTGGCTTGTATTTCTCTCAGTTTAAAATGTTGTGCTATGGGTCTGCACTGCCATCATAGCTTATCATTTGCATATTATCAGCTACTTTTAAAATGGTTCCACTTTACATCCCTGCCAGTGTCCTCTCTACTTTTCTAGTATCTTCACCAGCACTTGCTATTTACATTTGATTGTAGCCATTCTTGTGAGTGTCTTTTGGAATCTTTTTGTGGTTCTAATTAGGTGTGTGTGGTGGACGGTACATTTACCCATAAGTACAGTTGTCCATGGAAGCAGGAGGGGAGCTGTATCCCCTAGAGCTGGAGTTACAAATTGTGAGCTGTTCAATATGAGTGATACGGGCTGAACACCAGACTTGTGGGAGAAGAGTGGGTGCCTCTAACCACTGACCCATCTCATCAGCCTTTTTGTGCCTTTTAATCTGGTTCTTTGATCAGAATCAAAAGTTAATTTTCAAGCTAAGACATAAAATAGCCCATTTTGAGTATTTTGACAGAAGATGGAGATGCAGATGTTAAGGTATCATGAGCAGAAGGGTAACAGGAGGTGAAAGGCTGGAATTGCCAATGGTGCCAGAGCCTGTGAGGTCTGTAATGCTGCCCCATCTTGCTACAGACAATATTCTGGTTGCTCATTCATTCTAATTCCTCCTCTTAGCCTTTGGTACCACTACATTTACCTTTAAAAAAAATACCAATGTTCAGGACTTACTTTTGGCCAACTGAATCAAAGCAGTTAAAGACCAGTATTTGTAATTTTAAAGTCTCTGCACTCCTCACATGATTCGCTTCACAGTGAGGGTCGAAAGGCACTGTGGTAAATAATTCAGCAGGATTAAATAGCAGAATGAATTTATTGATCATCTGCGACACTCAGATAACCATCTGCCTTTCATTTTGACCGTAAGCATTCCTGATACACACCTGCTAACTGAACTTGATCTAATAAGCACGAAGCGTACTCTCAGAGTACAGAGTCTTCTGTGACTGACAGCAGAGTAAAACCTGGTTTTACTCTGGTTTCCTTTGTGTTACTGTGACTGACCAAAGGCAGCTTGGAGGAGGAACAGGTTTCCACCTTACGAGTTTCAGACCAGACCTCCCTGAGGGAAGTTAAGATAGGAACTTAAGCAAAAGCCATAGAGGACTGTTTGCTGCCTCTCATAGGTTTATGCTTAGCTAGCTTTCTTACACAATCCAGAGCAACCATGCCTAGGGAATGATTTCACCCACAGTGGACTGGGCTTCCTGCATCAGTTAATGAACGAGAGTTCCACAACTGAAAGCATGGGAAAGGGAGAAACGAAAAGTTGAGTTTTTTGCATTTTTATTTGGTTATATTGGTTTCATATTTACTAATTAATTTCAAATTATGTCTGTCTTTGTGAGTTCAGCCTGCACTGATGTTTTAGAAGGTAATGAATCACTTCATTGATTAGTATCTTTTCCAAGGCATTAATTTGGCATAATGTGTCACTAATAACTATTAGCTCATTGGGTATCAATATTTCCTGTTATATTGCTCTGAGCTGCTACCCTTTCTTCATGAACTTGGACTTTGTAGTCAACTTGATGTATATAGATGGCAGAGAGAAGATAGAGGAGATGAGGTTTCACACTTGAGGCTATCTGAGGACTACGGTGCATTTTATGCTCTGTGGCAATGGAAAGCCATTTTTGACTCTTCTTTAGACTGTATGTCTAATGAAGAAGCAGGAATGGAGGAGAACTGAGTTGGAATAGTATTCCATTAGATAGGCGCCAGGCTGCCAAGGCTGAGGGCATGAGATTTCACAGTTCAGACCCATCTTCCTCTAGGCAGATCAAATGTCCCTGGCCTGAATGTGACCTACAAATGAAAACTCACATTCCAGAAAGAAGAGATAGAGAACTCAGAAACCTTAATAACTGGACCCATGTCCTTGTCCCCATCTGGTCCAGAGAGCTCTGGTGTCATTGTAGGTGGAGATGTCCTAATTGACGTTGAAAGGGAAGGGAGGGTCAGGAGAAGGGATGTGGTGGAACTGTACTGGGGATCTGGAAGGGGCCTGTATGTTTCTGTTACTAGGTAGGTCAAAACACATTCCTCTGAATTCTTTACCATCCTTGTTGCTGTGACGAAAACGCAGGACAGAGGCAACTTAGGGAAGGCAGGGTTTGCTGTGGCTCCCAATTCAAGTGTGCAGTCCATCATAGTGGGAAGATTCATAGCAGGCCCATAAGGCAGCTGGCTCCATTCACACTCAGGAGCAGAGGGATGGCTACTGTTACTCAGCTCATTTCTCTTTTCTGTTCAGTCCTGTTCCCATGGGATACTATCACACACATTCAAGATGACTCTTCCTTCTTCAATTAACCCAGTCTAGAAACTCCCTCACACATAAGTCTAGAGGTCTATTTCCCAGACCATTCCAGATCCTGTTGGGTTGATGGTCAATATTAATCAACACATTTTCGTCTCAGAGACCAACATGGGATGCAGGATACAGCTTACTTATATAGCACCCACCTAGCTTGCATAAGGCCTTGGATTTGAACCTCTCCCCCATCCCCAGCACTGCAAAATCAAATTGCTAACAATCACGAATTGATGCATGATGTATTACTGGTAAATAGTCTCGAGCTCATTCAATCTAGATGAAGAGGAAGTGTCGAGGTGAGGTGCACCATAGAGAAAATTGAGCAACTGGGTAAGATTTGCTGAGTGTCTTTGTCTCCACTGGCTGTCTCTGGGGCATTCTGGCCTGTTTCAGTGTAAACTCTACTACCTGCAAATCTTCCTGTCCCTCCCCCACTGCACAAACACCACTTTCTTTCTTTTCCTTCTCAAATAAAACCATGTGGCTTTCAAGCTGCAACCTGGAGTCTATGACAGGTCCTTAAAAACAAAGAAGAAGCTAACTGTGTTAATGGCTTCCTCTTGGAGAGCGCAGGCTTGCTTGCAAGGCCCAGAGGACTCATCTGCCCGAACGGAAGGGTATGGAGTCATCAGTTCTGGGAGATGCACTCCATTAAGACAAAGAGGGAGACGTCATGGGCGGGGGTGGGGGGTGGGGGGTGGGGGGGCAGGATCTGCCCTACTGATGAAAGTAGCTGTCAAATTAGCGGGTCTGGAAGTTGTAACACACGTTAGGAACTGCTCAAGTTCACACCAGAGCAACCCGCTCCATCCGTCTTTCTCAGTTTACATTTTAATTGGCTTGTAGTTAAGTTTTTTAAACACCAAGAGATTGCTGACATACACTGTAATATCGTGTGAATAATTGATGGAAGGTTTGCTCAAGACAAGCTTTTTCCTTTTGATTTGAGGATCTGGGGGCCAGGGAGCGGGTAGAGGAGGAGGACTGGGAGGTTCGGTAAGGAGGGGCCAGAACAGATGAGCAGACCCAAGTGTGTGGGGAGTGAGGCATGGTGGATGTTAAATGCCTCTCTGCTGGTGTAGTCCACTGCGTTGGGGATTTCAGGGCGTTTGTACAATACAGCCTTATTAATGACTATTCTGTCAAGAGAGCTCCCAATTAAATTGAGTTTGGCTTATTCCTCCCTCTTGGTTTCTTCATATGTGCGGATATGAAGTCTCTCCAACAGGAGTATTAGATAACAAGGGTGGGTGCTTTCTTGCCCTTGGTGTTTTTTTTTTTTTTTTTAATTTTGTGGAGCCAGAGGATAGTTTGGTTTTAATGACTTCTTGTTCTACTGAGGATTTGCTTGTTTGTGAATGCAAGACCTAGCATCCTCTCCTTCTGTCCCCCCACCCCCAACTGTCTGCTCCCCTCCAGCTCTTACCCTTGTCTAGAGAAGATGGAACTCCTATCAGTCGGCAGCCATCGTTGTCGTGGGAGTGTTTTTGCTGGACAGCTAAGAGTCTAGAATATCACCTAATTAAGGCCTGGGGGAGAACCCACTCCCTCTCAGCAACGGGCCTTCCTTCTTATTACAAAAGCGGTAAATGATAGGAAGAACTGGGAGTTAGAACAAGGGAACTGAAGCCACGATGAGGTCACTGTGGTTTTTGCTTCCTCTTCGTCCTTAATTCTATTGCCAGTGAACGTGATTGCAGTCATAGGGGTTGTCTAGAGCTCAGGTGTTTTCCCCTGCTCACTGTTACCTCCTGAGTGCTCTCCTTTGTAAACATTCTAAATTCAAATAATCGAAGGGTTTTCGAAGGGTTGTTGAGGTGTGTGCACCAGCCATCTAGGACCTCACTCCTCTCTTTACGTTAAAATAAAGCCTTGAGGGAGTCTGAGTAGATGGCTCAGTGTCTAAGCACACATTCTGCTCTTGCAGGAGGGGGATTCTGTCCCCAGTGCCCACGTCAGGTGTTTCACCACCGCCTCTAACTCTGGATCTGGTGACCCCTTCTGGGCTTCTCTGTCACCTGCTCTCCCATCAGTAACACACACACACACACACTTATAATAAAACATTTTTTTAAAGTATACTTTATGTTTTAAAATCAACTCTAGAAAGGTAACAAATAAATAGATTATGGATAAATTATGTTGTTATTGTTTATTTTATGCCTTTATTTATTCTGCTCTGAGTGATAGAATTTCCACGTGAAACTAAGTCAGTCTCCGGTGAAGATCAGCATTGTCTCTGGAAATATTTTGTCTAGAAAAGTAGGATGAAACAGATATTTTAATTAGTGAGGTTAATAATCTCCTATTAAAAATGGTGGTGACATTCAATCAGAAGTTCTCTGAAATTATTGAGGGCCCCCTCCCTCCGGAGATTTCTTAATCACAAAGCCTATTCGTTAGGCTTAATGCAGGCTACTTTTTTTTTCTTTACCAATTGGTATATAACTACCTAAGACCTCGTGTAATCAGTTGAGATGCTATAAATGTATTGCCTGTCAACTGCAATAAAAAAGAAGGCAGTTAATTAAAGGGATGTCTTGCTGTTAAACCAACTTGCAGTCAATTGCTTGTAAGTAACATTTAGTTTGACGGGCAGTCAAAGGGCAGGGAAATCAGTGTTCCAGCATTACTAGCTTCTGAAACATAAATAAGAGAATGAGTTTATTGAGGTGGAGATAAGCGGCCTAACAATTGGCACAATGTTTTTTTTTTTTCTTCTTCTTCTTCTTTGAGGAAAAAAAAACATATTTATTCGATGGCACATACTTTTAATCCCCCTACTCAGCAAGTAGAATTGACTGGATCTCTGAGTTTGAGGTCAGCCTGGTCTACAGAGTGTGTTGCAGAAAAGCCAGGGCTACACAGAGAAACCCTGTCTTAAAAGAGCAAGAAAGATTGCTCAGCAATTAAAACTACTTACTGCTCATTGAGAGAATCCTACTTGGGTTCCCAGGACCTGCCTGGTAGCTCACAACTACCTGGAACTCCAACTTCACAAGCTCTGACACCTTCTTCTGGTCTCCAACGGGCATCAGCACACACATATGCACATACACGTGCACACACACACACACATACACAACAAAGAAACAGCCCCACCCTACACACCTTTGAGAGAGTTTAAAACCAAAGGGGCTTGAAGTGTACGCTCTGTTTTGGATCCTTTTTTTTTTTTTTTTTTAATGGATGTACCCACTCTTCCTCCTTATTTTCTTTTGAGGTTTTTTTAAAAAATATTTTTATTAGGTATTTTCCTCATTTACATTTCCAATGCTATCCCAAAAGTCCCCCATACCCTCCCCCACCCCCACTCCCCTACCCACCCACTCCCACTTTTTGGCCCTGGCATTCCCCTGTACTGGGGCATATAAAGTTTGCAAGTCCAATGGGCCTCTCTTTCCAGTGATGGCCGACTAGGCCATCTTTTGATACATATGCAGCTAGAGTCAAGAGCTCAGGGGTACTGGTTAGTTCATAATGTTGCTTTGGATCTTAACATAACTACACTTTTGTCTTAGTGTAGACACTGGTTTTTCCCACTATTAATTTGGCTTCAAGATGGTCACTTGCATACTTCGAAGAGAATGTAAGTCACTGAGTTCTGGTGTCTTTAGGCCAAGTTCTGTGCTGTATAGATAGAGTTCATCTGCTTTGAAACCTGTAGAATGTCTCTACCAGTACAAGAGTTGTAGAGCAAGTGCCCTTTCCAAACTTCTGTTGGGGGAAAGAGGGGAGGCGTCTCCATGTTCTCCACTCCTGTGTTCCACTCTTCCTTGATAAGCTGGACTGGAAGAACATTCTCTCTCTCTCTCTCTCTCTCTCTCTCTCTCTCTCTCTCTCTGTGTGTGTGTGTGTGTGTGTGTGTGTGTGTGTGTGTGTGTGTACATGCCTGTGTACACTTGCCCATGTAAACATGGATAAAGAGCATAGGCCACGTCAGTACTTTCCTCTATTGCTCTCAACCTTAACTTTTGAGACAGGGTCACTCACTGATCCTGGAATTCAGCCTTTCACCTGGGCTCACTGGCCAGCAAGCCGCCAATTTTCCTGTCTCCATCTCCCACGCTAGACAGAGGCATCCATACCTGACTTCTGCATGAATGCCGGAGATCTTAACTCAGATCCTTATGTGTAACCCCTCAGCCAACCCTAGCCCAGCTAGCCTGCCCTCCCTCCCTCCCTCCCTCCCTCCCCCCTCCCTCCCTCCCTCCCTTCCAATGTATTTGGCATGCCCACAGCTCTCAGGGAAAGTTCATTTCCAAGGACACAGAACTGATCCTGTGTTCAAAGTATTGAGATTTGCTTAGAACAAAGCACACACCCACAGGAGAGGTCTTTTCCTGTGTAAAATCACATGGCTATCAGAGGCTAGAGTTGTTAGAAGTGAGGCTGTTTTTAGGTCCTGTCGGAGGCTGCTGCACTCTGGAGACCAGGCAACCTCAGCGTTTTCCGAGTACCCACATCAACATGGATGTATGTGCCAGGGGTTTACCAGCCTCACCTAGCTTCTTTGTGCTCATGTCCACTATTTCATAAATGAGAATTTCTTTTTGTCCCTTCTCATCTTGAGCCCAGCTTGGCAGTATGGAATGCAGGAAAGGGAACAGCTCACTGCCACTCCCCAGTCGGGCCTTTCAAGAGGCAAGGTTAATGTGTAGCCTGCTTAACAGCCAGTCAATAGCAATATTTGTAACGATCCTCATTACTCTCAGAAGAAAAAATAAAAAAATAAAAAGGAAGAAAGGAAGAAATCAGTTGAGTTAGTGCAGCCTGTGCAGGAACTGAGCTGTGGTCAGAACCCTGACATGTTAAGCTAGACATAGTTTGGCATTGGGGATTTGTTTTCTTTCCTGGGATCTTAAGAATTAGCAACTTCTTGGGGTTAAAGAGGTGGCTCAGTGATTAAGGATACTCGGATACTCGCTGCTCTTTCATACGACTTTGGGTCCCAGCATCTACCACCCTTGCCAGGTGGCTCCCAACCATGTGGAACTCTCTGATCCCCTTTTCTTACCGCCATGGCCACCCGCAGTCATACAAGTATATCCTCTAGTCCACACACATAACATAAGTGAATGAGTCCTTTAAGAAGATGACTACTAAATTCTAAACCGCCTGTTTCTGAATTGCTATAGTAGTCGGTATTATTATTCAAAATTATTCTTTCTATTATGTTTCTATGAGCAATCTATTTGAGGGAGGGTTGGGGGGGGGGAATTACTTTTTGAAACAAGGTTTCTTTGAGTGGTCCTGACTGTCCTGAAACTCACTTTATAGACCAGGCTGGCCTTGAACTCAGAGATCTTCCAGACTCTGCCTCTCAATCACTGGGGTTAAAAACATGTACCACCACACCTGGCATAGTTTAAATTTTTTAAGTACCCAGAAATTACAGACTTAGACCAAATGCCACCATGAACTATAATATTTTCCTAAAAGTATCTTGACTTAAGGGTTTGAGAACGAGAGATACAAGTTTGAAGATATAGACAATTTTGCCTTTTATTGATTAATAATTTTCTTGAATGAGGAAGCACTCAGGTTTCTGTATCGCTTTTGGTTCCTACATCATCACAGGGGGCAATTGTTGCTGCTCCTGAAGACATGAACTAAAAGGATGTATGTCTCTGTCAAATGGAGCGCTAGCGCATCATCATTGGCTGTTATTAGAAGATTTACATGCTGTCATATGAGCTTCTTGTGGATCTCTTACTTCCCTTCTCTTAGCTTCTCAACATAACACAATGAAGCTTGTCTCCTAGAGCATGGCTGCTCACACTTGTTCTGTAAAAAACCAGGTAGTAAATTGTGTGTGTGTGTGCATGTGCACACCTCCTTGTGTATGTATATATGGACAAATGGGTGTCACAGGACAATCTCAGTTTTATCTCCTCTTCAGTTTTTTCATCTTTTTCTTTTCTAAAATTGTTTGACACCCTCATACGTATACATAATAAATTTCAGTCATTTTGACCCTGGGTTTCATCTGTGACTCTGTGGTCGTTTAAGAATGCCTAGCTCGGGGAGTGGTCCTATTTGGAGGTGTGTCCTCATTGGAGTAGGTGTGTCCTCATTGGAGTAGGTGGGTCCTTACTGAAGTAGATGTGTCCTTGTTTGAGTAGGTGTGCCCTTGTTGGAGTAAGTGTGTCATTGCCGGTATGGGTTATAAGACCCTTATCCTAGCTGCCTGGAAGCCAGTCTTTTCCTAGCGGCCTTCAAGTGAAGATGTAGAACTCTCAGCTCCTCCTACACCATGCCTACCTGGATGCTGCCATGCTCCTGCCTTGATGACAATGGACTGAACCAGTGAACCTTTAAACCAGCCGCCATTAAATGGTGCCCTTATAAGATTCGCCTTGGTCATGGTGTCTGTTTACAGCAGTAAAACTCATAAGACAGACTCGCTCAGTCTCTTGCTGAAATTCTTCTCAACAAATCTTGCTCCTGTCCGTGGGCCTTCCTTTAGCATGTGATCCACTGAGTTTAATGAGAGATCCTCACTCCACGCTGTATGTGGTGTTATTTACCAGGAGAGGAGCAGCTTTCCAGAGGCTTCACCAGTGAATGACATCCTCCTTTCCAACAACCATTAGTTGTCTAGAGCCTTCAGGGAGAGGCAGAGCCTCTCAGGCATCTCCTTCATCCATGATGAAATACTGGGATGCGTGTGGTCAAGCAAAGCAGCAACATGCTCACGAGTGGTTGATACTTCATTTCTAGAAGGCATCTTGTGCGGCTCTCATCCCCGTCTGCCCTCTGGTTTTTTACATTTCTTTCACCCCCTCTTCTGTGACATGAGTCTCTCACAGGGTTTGAACTTGGAAGGTAGACGAGGCTGCTGTCTAGGGGATCCTAGGGATCCTTCTGTCTTTGTCTACCCATCTCTGGGGTAACAAGCCGACCCTATCGTATCTATTTTGCTTTTTCTTTTGTGTTTGTGCCAGGATCACAGCTCAGGTCTTCGTACCCATGAGGGAATCACTTTACTGTTGGATTCGTCTCCCTTGCTCTCCCTGTGAGCATTTATAGGTCTCTTTACCCTCCTCCTCGTTGGTACTCAACACATGGCTTCATTATCCCTGTTTCTTAGGCATAGATGAGCAAACTTGCTCTATAAATGCCAGTGAGTATCTTAGCTTTTACAGCCACATATGGCTCTGTCGTGTGTTCATTGTTTTGTCCCCCCTCCCCCCCGCC
This sequence comes from Mus musculus, assembly GCF_000001635.26. Classification (NCBI taxonomy): domain Eukaryota; kingdom Metazoa; phylum Chordata; class Mammalia; order Rodentia; family Muridae; genus Mus; species Mus musculus. The sequence continues at coordinate 131,833,631 of NC_000071.6, read as the reverse complement.
CCTTCCCAACAATTTACAAATGTAACACTAAGCTCATGGAGTGCAGTGTGGGTTTGATTTGGTCTGCAGGCTGCAGCTTGCCAAATCGCATCCTGGAGAATCCAGAAGTGCAGTGTGGGATGGGCGCACGTAGGCTCTTGGTCCCCTGGTTCCCTTTTCTACTGTGGCTTTGTTCTTTCCTGGTCACTGGCTGTCTCAGAGTGGTCCCCAGAGCCTATTCTCCCTGTGATGTAACGGTGTGAAATGGTGTTTTCAGCTGAAGGCCTGAGGCGGGGGAGGGGAGCATCCCTAATTAGCCTGTGCGGTTTGTGTCTTGATCCTTTTCATCTTCAATGGGCTTCTGCTAGGAGAGGATAAGAACGTGCTTAATTACAGGCATGTTGTCATAGTCCCAGCGTTCGCCTGCCTGATGAAGAATGAAGGTCCCTGAGATGGAGTGCTCCGTCAGAGGGTGTCTTTGGGAACCGACTGATATTTTTTTTCTTCCTTCCTAATCATTCTATGTCCAGAGTGATCCTGAAGGAAACCCCAGGTCGTTGCCCTAATCCATCATCTGCCCCAAGACATCTGGCCTGTGTGAAGCGTGGCAGATGTCCACCAGTCAGATCCTGCCACTGGCCTGCTATGGCTTTGTAGAGTCTTGCTTATTTATTTGTGAATCTCCTTAGTTTCGGGCATCTGGAATGTCTTTTCAGTAGGTTTCTGGTCTCACTAACCAAGGAAGAAGGAGCATTAGCCTAGACAGTGTGCCCCCACTTTCCCTGGAAGCCTGAAGTCTGTTGGTACAGTCATAACGCTTTTATAGAATCTCCTGTTGGTGTTCTTACAGGCACATGCATGCATCTGTTATGGAGTTTTCCTTGTTGATTACCTTAGTGTCGTGAATACACACATCTTGCAGTGTAAATATTGCCATCATACAATAGCATCATTATCAATCCTCAGATTTTTTTTTTCTCCACCTTTCCCAATTGTATCTCCATGATCATGAAACCCTAAGTCTTAGTCTGTCCTTTTCCAGCCTGTTTGGTCACCCTTTGCGTATTGTTTTCACAACCTAGGTATGGCACCGTAGGTGGGGTCATTTTTATTTGTCCTATTATGAGCTGCTCCATTCATTTAATATAGCATTCTCAAGGTTGGCCTGTCCTGTCCCTTATGTTAGAATGCCCTTTCCTTTTCTGTGTTTGATCTCCGTTGCTATGGGAAAACACTCTGACTGTAAAAACCTTAGGGAAGGAGAGGGTTGATCTCAGCCGGCGGGTTATAGATCATCTCTGAGAACACTTGAACTCAATCGGGAACTTGAAGCAAAAACCATGGAGTAATGGCTACTTGATAACTATCTGGAAGGCTCATGCTCAGAGAGCTTTTTTATGTAGTTCATAACTACCTGCCCAGGGAGTGGTGCCGCCCACAGTGGGCTGGGCCTTCCTGTGTCAATTAGCAATGAGGACAATCCCTCACTGACATCCCCACTGATCAACCTGATAAGGGTACTCAACTAAGACTCTTTTCAGGTGAGTTGCTTGCCGTGTCAAGCTGACAGCTAACTGCTAACTGTGATGCCTTTTAAGGATGAGAAACATTCCCCTGTAGTCACATGTGCCATTTAGTTTGCTCACTCACCAGTGGGCACTTGGATTACTTCCACATTGTAATTCTTGTACACAAGATTTCTGTGAACACATGAATGTAGGTTTTCATCTCTGTTGTGTATGTAGTTTCAAGTTATTTTTGCACCTTTTGTAGAAAAGGTCTTTTTAAATTCTCTTGTTTTTAAGTTCTTGGGGGTCCATGGGAAGTAGGACTGTGGAGCCAACCAACCTGGGAGCCTCCTGCATGCTAGGCAAGTGCTCTGCCACTGAGCATACGCTACAGCCCTTATTTTAAGCTTTCTTTTTCTGTTCTTTTTTGTATCATTTATCTATCATAGCATAAATTTTTATCTCAAAGAAATCAGTTTTAACTGCAGCACACACACACACAAAATCTAAATAATCAGTCTCTATTCATTCTGTGCTCCAGGCTCTAAGCTCAGGTCTCTAGGTAGATTGGTATTTTCAAGGCTATCGGTATGTTCTCTTTACGTTACAGGAAAAGAAAGACCTAAAGCGATTGAGGGGTTGCCAAGCAATGCTAGCACATGCCTTTGTTTAATCCTAGCATTTGGGAGGCAGAGGCTGGTGGATATCTTTGTCTCTATGTGTCTTAGGCTAGCCTACAGAGCAATTTCGGGAGTCCACAAAAATAAACAAACAAACAAAAAGAGCTTGAGAGGTAAGCCCAGACACACAGGGCTGTGTGATAAGGCTTCCTTCTGAGCCAACACCTCTAAATATCATGAAGCCATTCATGAGAGTCATCCCCACTCATACAACTCATTCCCTCCACAGCCCCCATGCCATGATGCACCTTAAAAGTGCAAAATCAAGGCTGGCAAGATGGCTCAGAGAGCATTGCTGCCAACCTTCAGTACCTGAGTTAGATCTTGAGAACGTACAGTATAGAAGGAGAAAACTAACATCTCTACTTGTGCCCTGTGGCATAATGCATGCATGTACACAAGCATGCACACATACACACACACACACACACACACACACACACACACACTAAACATTTCAAAAATTAAGTTCCAAATAAAACTGTACAGTGGTATATAATATATAAAATTTCTTCACTAAAGTGGCGTGCACACATATAGTATTAATGTTAAGTCTACTGATGAAATTTGTTAGTCTCTGTAAAAATCAAAAGACATCTAGAATTATGTGTGTGCATTCCTATGTGTGTGGGAGTGTATATATACACTGTGCATGCATGCATGTAGAAGCCAGACGTCAACAGTGGACTCTTTCTTCCTCCCTGCCTACTGTATTTAACACAGATCTCTGACTGAATCTGAACAATTGTCTAGCCCTTCGAGCCTTGGAGCTCTACCTGTGTGTGTCCCCAGTGCATTTGTGAAAATCCCGACCCTTTCCATGGATGCTAGGGATCTGCATTTAGTGTCTCTGTTTGAATATCGATCGAGTATCCAACTGAGCCCTCTCTCCAGCCCCAGGACATCTAAAGTTTTAAGCTATGGTCTGAGCGTGATTCAGACTCCCCCTGGGTCTGTATTTTTGGTTTTGCTAGAACATATTTCATCGGCCCTTATGTTCATCTTCGTATTCGTGCGAAGGGCACTGCCTTTTGAACTGCTGTTAGGCATTTCCTGACTCCTTTGAGTTATTGCCAGGGATAAGCCAGGTTCTCTCATTACTGCCCACTCCCGCCTCAGGGTAAGAATCAGTGCCAAACACGTAACAAATTGTCCTGGAGAAGAACTACTACACTGGATTTGAGTCCTTTAAGGAGATAGAACTGAGGCCACTCTCTGTGTTGGTCAGAGGGCTCTAGGGAGAGAACACTCTAGTCCTAAATAAAAGCTGAACTAGAGCATCAGATGAGGCATACTGGCTGCCTTGAAGACTCATCAACTCCTTGGCAGTAGAGGTATTTAGCTCTCAGCCAGACGTTGCTGAGCAGACCAGAGGAAGAAAACATTCCTAAGACGGGTGAGAGATTTCTCCATCTCCAGTGTGTGTCATGATAAACGCCACGTGTTCTCAAATTCCAACCCATGTAATCTTGTTCCTTAAGAAGGCAAGAGCTAAGATGCCCACCTGCTTTATTGACTTTATAAGAGGCTGAGAACCGTGCTGTATTTGTGTGAAAAAAAATGGATATTATTTATATCAGACCCAAATCATGGTCAGAAGACAATTGGATCCTTTTCAGACCAGATTCTCCAGAGTGTAGACAAAGCAAGGGTAAGCAATGTCTGCAGTGGTTTGATGAATATATATTGATTGATGATTGATTTATCGACTTATGTAGCTCTCTTTGGGTTCTTTAGTGTCCAACCAGAGAAAACAGATACTTGCAGAATTGGACTTGACTTGAGCACAAATGGCATTGCTCCTCTTTTCTGATTCCTGTGGCTCCAGACTTAACCCAGATCAGCACAAACACTGCAACCCTGGCTCCCCTGCAGTCTCAAAGTGCTCAGCATGTAGGGCAGGTAGAGCTGTTTGTTTAAGCATCAGGAGAAACTGGTAATTTCACTTGCATGTGTTGGTTCTTGTTTCATCTCAGGAGAAGTTGAGTGTCGGAGACTTGGCCTGGAAGCCAGCCTCCAGCTCTGACGTCTGATGGCAACCACACGAGCCATCCCCCTTCCTGCTGCCAGGGCTGGGCCTGTGGCTGTGATCTCAGGGGAGGGCTGTGGCCTGCAGCCTTGGGTCTGTGACAGAGAAGCCAAGGTGACCCTGTAACATTTCATCTAGGGAGAACTGTCACAACAGGGTCACAGACATAACCCAGCTTGAACTGGCAGCCGGGGACCTGTTGAGAGCCAGGTGTCAGAAATGGGTAAACATCAAACGGTATCTGATTAAAAACAGGAGGAAGCTGGGCTCCTTGATCAATGACAAGGAGCCAAAGTCAGCTGAATGGCGTTTATGTCTAGAGGACTCAGAAGCCACAGTCTTATGACCCAACTGAAGAATATTCAAAACAAGGCCAAGCTATAGCAGTGCATTTCCAAAAAAAAAAAAAAATCCTATCGGACGCATTTATCTTTGGCCTAGAGTTTTTTAAGCATAGTTTTCTTAAAACGGCCAATTAATTAACCTGATTAATTCAGACGAGTGTATTATAAATGATTCTTGTGGAGATGTCCTTTGAAGCCAGATCCTGGCAGTGATAACTGGTGTCAACATAAAAGCAGAGCTCTCACCTCAAAGGGGATAAGAGATAGTTTATTCTGGAGCCAAGTATGAGGGACCATGGCCAGAGAACACAGATTTAGGTTACACTAAACCCTGTTCCAACTCTCTAACCATTTCCTGAAGTTTTTATAGCAGCAACACTTAGGAAAGCATAAATCAAGAGGGTTTTCTAAAACATTGGTGGAAATACAAGGTAGATGGGTACAGGAAAGAAAGCTACAGGTCTCTGATACTATGAGCTGGGTGCTCAGACTTTTTTGGTTGAAGGAAACTAGAATTTTGTTATATTAACACATTCCAAACTTTTCCTTTTGAATTTTTGTCTATTGGTCAGACAAAGAGGTGGATAAGGAATGGCTAATAAGGGAGTCAGAGTTTGCTCAATCAGGCTCTGAACCTCTTCACAATCAATGACGACGTCCTTACCTGTTAGCCAGCTTGCAAAAGTTTGGTGTGAGGTGCTGTTCTTTCTAGGAACTTCGATCACATTAGGTAAATAATGTTTTATCTAGTGGGCCAGATCTGGTTCTTACATGACCTCATTGTTCAGTAAATCATGGAGAATAGTGAAAGAGAGAGAAATAACATACTAAGGGAAGTACTACAGTCAGGTGTTGGAAAAAAATGGGTTGTTAATTACAGAGCAGGTAGCTGTTAAGTAGAGAATGGGTAGCTGTTAAGTAGAGAATGGGTAGGTAGCTGTTAAGTAGAGAATGGGTAGGTAGCTGTTAAGTAGAGAATGGGTAGCTATTGTTAAGTAGAGAATGGGTACGTAGCTGTTGTTAAGTAGAGAATGGGTAGGTAGCTGTTGTTAAGTAGAGAATGGGTAGGTAGCTGTTGTTAAGTAGAGAATGGGTAGGTAGCTGTTAAGTAGAGAATGGGTAGGTAGCTGTTGTTAAGAAGAGAATGGGTAGGTAGCTGTTAAGTAGAGAATGGGTAGTTGTTGACAAGGTAGAGAAGACAAATGAGGGTTGGCCTGGTGGGTTTGCACTTACTCAGTAATAGAGAAACCAAAACTAAAGCCATGTAGAAAAGCCTTATGCCATGATAGAAGTCCACACAATAAGTCCAACGAGCTGGACCTGGGATGTAGCTCAGTTAGAGTGCCTGAGTAGCATGCAGGAGGCCTTGCATTCAGTCTTCAGCACCGCATAAATCAGCCACAGAGGTGCATGCTTGCAGTCTTAGCACTCAGAAAATGGAGATAGGAAGGACAGAAGTTCAAGGTCATCTTTGACCATAGAATGAGTTTGAGGCCAGCCTGGGCTACCTGAAACACTGGATCAAAAGGATTTTATTTTTATTATTGTTTAGTTATTGTTATTTTGTTTCTCTTCCATTCGCTTCTTATTTTATTTAAGGTTTATGCTGGGTAAGTATTGTATAATGCAAGCCATGTTTTTTAGCTGCCAAACCTGCTTTCCGTCAGTTCAATTATCCCTGTATCTAAGTGCATATGATTCTCTTTCTGGTTATAGTTTTATTAAAAATACCTTGGTGTATTTTTAAAAAACAAAAAAACAAATATGTTCTTACAAAAAAAAGAACAGAAAATAAAAAACAAAACCAAAAACAATAGTATACAGATGGAAAATGAGAGTAAAAACCTAGGCTGGATATATGGCTCAGTGACCAAGATGCTTGATGCAAAATGCATGAAGATCTGAGCTTAGTCACCAGAATCCACATTTTAAAAGCCAGCTTGGACTGGTGTGTTAACTCAGAAGGTAAAGGCACTTGCTGCCTCCACCTGATGACCTGTTTGTTGCCCGGGAGCCACACAGTTATAAGGAGGGAACTGACTCAGTGTGTCTGTATACATTGACAAGCAAACAGATATAATAGTTTTTGTAAAGCCAGACATAGTGACTCATATGTGTAATGCCGGTGAAGGGAAAGGAGCCGATAAGATTCCTGAGGCTTGCTGACCAGAAAGTCTAGCCTACTTTGTAAGACCCCGCTTGGTCTCAAAACACAGGCACCTGAGGAAGGTGCCACCCAAGGTTGTCCTCTGACCTCCACGTAGACACTTCAGCACTCATACATGCATGAGCACATATGTAAATGCGCATACACAACACACACACACACAAACACAAACAAAAACAAAATAACACCTGAAAACACATCAACCTGAGCTGTCTACTCCTGAACATCTCTCTGGGTCATCTTTGTGTACACCCAAGCATTTATTTTTCTTGAAATGAGACCAAATTCTCTGCCTTCTTTTCCGGCTTGGTATATTCAAGTTCTTTTAATGCTTATCAGCTAAGCAGTAACCTAGGCGTTGCAGTGGGAGCAAGCTAGTTCTGATTTGGCCTTTGTTCTTTGCTTCATTGTGCCTCTTGGGTTAGTTCTTTAGTCCTTGGCTTCCTCCTGATTAATAAATGAATCAGAAAAAAACAAAAAAGTTCTCATTAGCACAGTCATGGAAAAGCTCCCATTCTCAGACACTTGACAAGGACTATTTGTGACACATCATGGCCTTTAGAACTCTCTGGGTGTTAGGACATTTTAACAGGAGGTTCAAACGCTCAGGTAAAACTGTAGCTTTGAAAGCTCCTTGCATTTAAGTGTGAGGTCCTGAGCTTGAATCCCCAGAACCCATGTAAAGCCAGATACAGTAGAAATGCATGTCAACTCCAGACCAATTAAAAAGCTGGGCAGTGGTGGCCCATGCCTGTAATCCCAGCACTTGGGAGGCAGAGGCAGGCAGATTTCTGAGTTCGAGCCTAGCCTGGTCTACAGAGTGAGTTCCAGGACAGCCAGGGCTACACAGAGAAACCCTGTCTCTAAAAACAAAACAAACAAACAAAAACAAACAAACAAACAAAGGGAGCCTGAGACAAGAAATTCCCATAAGCTTGTGGGACAAGCTAACTTGGTACACATGGAGGTGGGAAGCAAGAGACCCTGTCTCAAAGGAAGAAGATGATGGACTAACACCTGAAGTTGTCCTCTGATGCTCCAGTGTACTATAGCGTATGCACGCGCGCGCGCACACACACACACACACACACACACACACACACACACATACTTTAAAAAGAAGCTGTAGTGCATTTGTTTGACTACTTAGAACAGCCTTGCACCCCTTGCTTGTTACATAACCCACAGAGGGCTTATTCATTTAACTGTTGTTTTCTATCTTAGGAGAAACTAGCAGCAGAATTGTTCAGCACCTTGGAGGCATTCTTCACAGCACAGACCTCCTGCTATCACTAATTAGCCACAGCATTCCCCGCCCAAGCCCCTAGTCCATGTGTTGTGCAGAATAAAAAAGTCTGCTTTTCCTAGGTAAGGATGGTGCCTGCCTCTCGATCTAGGGATGACACCGAGCTTTAGGGTAGTGGGAGTTCTTGGAGGAGGCAGTGTGATGAAATGTGACCTCCACAGATCTTGAGTGACTGGCTGTTTGCAGCCTACTGTTCTGTGGGAAGCAGGATCTGCATCAGCAAGCATCTTTGGATGCTAACAAAATCCCCGGGCAGCTGAGAAGAAGCACTAGTGTATTATACTGGTCTGTTAACAATTGGCCCCAGGCACCCACCCTGAAGCCATTTGAGATAATGATGGGTGTGCACAATAGCCTGTGGTCTTCCATTAGGAAGAACAAAAGGAAGGAGTTGGGAAGAGCAGAGAGAAGGAAAGGGCAGAGAGAGAGGAAGAGAGGGAGGAAGAGAAAGAGAGAGGGGGGAGGGGAAGAAGGGGTGGAGCAAAAAATATGGGAGGAGGGAAGAGAAGGAAGGACAGAAGGAAGGAAGGGAGAATAAGAGAGGAAAAGAGAGGAGAGAGAGGTGGAAAGGAAGGAGAGAGGAAGGTAGAAGAAAAGAGAGGATGAGAAAAAGGGAAGGAGAGGTAAGAGTGAAATGGAAGGAAGAGGGAAAGGGAGAAAAGCAGAGGAAGGCAGGCAGGTCCTGATTCTGCATGCTTGTTGCTTGTCCCTGTGCAGTGAAGCTTGTCAGCAATACCCCCCACTGCCCCTTCCTGCTGCTCCTGCCAGGAGGACCAGCCAAGGCTTTTACGCAGGCGCTCACAGACGCCCCTGTTCCATGGCTCTGCCATTTGCTCAGTGGGGGGACGTTTTCTTAGCGGAGCAGCACACCGCTCTGCCTGAGGGATTGAGAACATATTGCTTGGCAGGTGGGCCCCGCTCAGACGCACTGACTGTTGTTTCAATGGTGACAGGGAACATACATCACGAGGGCCCATTATGCCAGTGTAAATCCATGGTAACCTGCTCAAAGGGCTGCAACCAACTAACAAAGTATTTGGGTCTTAATAGGTGATATTTTAAAGATACATAATTGGGATCTGGGAAGTAATGCTGTGTGTCAGGCCACTCTTTTAGTCATCTTAACAGAAGCTGGGCCTCCAGAACAATACCACTCTTGTGGAGCCATGAGCATAAAGATGACAGAGATGGAGTTCCAGCGCCTCTGTAGGCAGCTAGGTAGGCCATGGCTGTTGCCCAGATCTCACCCAGCAGGGAAAGCAGCCCTCAGTTCTGAGGCCTTCTCTCTATTCATTGGCACTCGACATTGATGGACAGAGAAACCCCTGGGATGCCAAGTGGATGATGTCAGAGTTCTCCACAGTTTCTCATGGGAGCCCAGTAGGACTGAGAGCTTGGTTTGGCATTAACTGGTGGGCAGGCTAGCCTCTAAGCAGACACCTAACGCCGTTATCAAGTGGAGATGGTAGGGACTAAGGAGATGGCTTGGTGCTGAAAGGGCTAACTGCTCTTGAAGAGTACCTGGGTTCCATTCTAGGCACCCTCGTGGCATCTTACAACCATCTATTTGTAACTACAGTTCCAGCAGATCCTTCATCCCTCTGACATTCATAGGCACCAAGCATGCACCTCATACACATTCATTCATTCATTCATTCATTCATTCATTCAGGGAAAACACTCATTCACATAAAAATGAACCTTTTTTTTTTTTTTAAAAAAGCAATGTCTCCATTTTCCCTGTAGAATCCAATAAGATACTGAAATATTAGTTATAATTAATCGTGTGTCTGTGTGTGTGTGTGTGTGTGTGTGTGTGTGTGTGTGTGTTGAGACAAGGTATCACTGTGCACCCCTGGCTGCCTTGGAACTTGCTCTGTAGACCAGGCTAACCTCGAACTTGTAGAGATCTGCCTGCCTCTGCTTCCCAAGTGCTGGCACTAAAGGTATGTACTACTATGCCAAGCTGTAAAACTTATAACTGGATTTAGAGTCATCTAGATGGTAACACCTCTGGGCTTGTCTCTTGAGGCTGTTTGCAGAGGTACCTCACAGAGGGAGGAGGACTTATCTTGCATGTTGGTGGCAGGTTGTGATCCTGGACTAGACGAAAAGGAAAGAAAGAGAAAATAACGTAAGGACCAGTATTTATCTGTCTCTGCTTCCTGCTCTGCCCAGATACAAACACTCCTGAAAACCGTGCCTTTCCTACCCGTACCATCTCAAACCCCAGTCAGGAATAAACCCTTTTTCACTTACATTTTCTCATCAGATAAATGTTCATAACAAGGAGAAAAGTAACCAGCATTGAGGTCCATGAACAAAATGTGAAGGCTGGGTGTGTTCCCGTGGGAAGGAGGTCCACCTGGCTGGCAGCAACATGGAGAAGTCTGTCCACCATACCTGTTTCCAGGAGACAAACTCTCCCAGAGTTTTCGGAATAGAGTGTCAGTGGTACTTTTTGTACACATCCCTACAGGGGTTGTCTTTGTTCTCAATCATGGTCCACATTCCTTATTATCCACAGCCTGTGTTCCTGCACTCCCATACAGCAGACTTAGTTTTGTGTGTATGTGGTGAGGGGTGGGAGGGAGAGAGGTGTGTGTGATACAAAATTTAGGCAACAGCAACTTAAGTGAGAAAGGGTTTATTTGTTATAGCCCATTGTGGTGGCTGGAACTTGAAGGGTCTGGTCATCATATTTCCAGAATCAAGAGCAGAATGCAAAGACTGCACACACTTGCTTACTTATTTGTTTGCTTTTCCTCGGCTCACCTTATACAGCTCAGGGCCCTCCACCTAGGAAGTAATGACTGCTTCAGTTTACATACTGAAGATCATCCCCTATAAACACACCTCCCAGGCCAGCCTGATCTGGAGAAGCCCTCATTTAAACACTTTTCCGGCATCTCCAGTCCATTTGACAACTACAACTTACCGCCAGGCCTCCCTCATGTCATCCTTAATATACTTCTGTCTCTGCATTCAACCGACTCTTCAGAGAGACGGGTTACCCATGCTCTCCTTGCTTAGACAGGAGCAAGGAGATATCAAGGGAGACACCCATCCCCAGGGTAGCCATTCGAAAGAAGGTCATTGTGGAGTTCTTGCTATCGTCCCTTTACTTTCCTCTAACAAAATTTTAATGCTGGTATTTCTACCAGTCACGTTGGTTAATGTTACAGCTGACTGGTAGAGGTTTAACTGAACTACCATCCTACCAGACAAGGAAGCCAGTACCACCTTGGCTCAGTATGTGGGGAAACAGTGTCTTTTCTCTCATGCTAGAGTGGGAGTTGGTTACTAAGAGCATGGTAGAAACTGTGTTCCTGAAATGGGTCTGGTGGCATAGGCCCGTCATGTTAGCTACTCAGGATGATAAACTGAAAAGGTTACAAGTTCTAGGCTAGCTTGGGGAACATAATGAGACCCTATCTCAAAACTAAATGTAAAAGGAGTGCCAGGAATGTAGGCCAATGGTAAGGCACTGACCTAGAATCCACCAGGTATGAAACAAGGGCATGGCTCAGTTGTAGAGCACTTGTCTAGAACCCCACAGTGAGGGGCTGAAGGCATGGATTAGTTAAGGAATAGAGCATGGTTCTGTAGTAGAGCACTTGCCCCAAATCTGATACAGACCCTGCCTAGAATCCCCCAGTGAGGGGCAGGGGGTGTGGTCAGGGATAGAGCTCCTGTCTAGAATCCCCCAGTGAGGTACCAGCATGTAGCTCAGGGGTAGAACACTTGCTGAGGATGTTCAAGGTCCTGAATGAAAATATTGAGACCTAAGACTTTTTTAACTAGGAGAGTCATGATGAAGCCGATTATGAATGTGAGATGTAGCAGTGAGTGTTGAAAGAATTGTGCTCCAGTAGCCTGGCTCATGGCCATCATTTTGAGGGACTTGGGCTTCATCATACCCCACAGAGGCTGCCATCCCCTCTGCCAGCTGCCATGTGCCCTGGAGTTTGTACTCAGCAGTATGGAGAGTTTTGTCACAGCTGCTTGCCAGCTAGAGAAGTTTCGTAACAACGTACTTTGGTGTTCTTTTGCTTCTCCTTTGTTCTTATTTATGGTGTATGTCTTTCTGTGGTGTGTGTGCCTGTGTGTTTGCACCTGCAAGCTCCCGTGCTGAAGCTTGAACAGGACATCAAATGCCCTGTGCTAGCACTCTCTTCCTTAGGGCCTTCAGACAGGCTTTCTCACTGAAGCTCCGGTCAGGCTGGCAGCCAGCAAGTCTCAGACATAAAGCGCCAAATTTTTTTATGTATGGAAAGGCAATTTATTCATTACACTTACACATTCATAAATTCTATTCCTGCAGCCTCATTTTTCTCAAAAATAACTTTATTGAGACATGGTTTGCATACCATAAAATTGACCTTCGAAGTTCATCTTCCTGTCTCTGTCTCCTACAATGCCAGGCTTGCTAACAAGTGGATCCCAAGCCAGCTTTGTATATGGGCACGGGATTTGAACTCAGGTCATCATGCAAGGGCACTTTCGTACTGAGCCATCTCTTGAGCCTTAGGATTAGATAGACTATTCTGTCTTTTGATATTGGAGGCTCTGAGGCCCATGGTAGAACCTAAGAGTTTACATTTGTGAGGTATACAACCAGTCCTAAGTGCGACTTGTCAGGATGCAGTATTAATTAAAATTCTGCACAGCAAAGCTCAACCCAGCAAATGGTCCAGTGCACATGCTGCCATGGGTAATGACAGGGTCCTCTGACTCCTCCTCTCCCTTCTCCTCAGACAGACTGCCTTTAAAATATTGTTATGTGTTAGATGGATGGTCTGAGGAGTCTTCAAACTCCTTCAAAACAAAATTTTGTGTATGGAAAGAAAACTCATTCCATATATTTACACTTTCATAATAAATTCTACCCCTGAAATATTATTTTCCTGGAAAATAGCTTTATTGAAAGATGGCTCAGATGCCATAAAGTTCGCCTTTTAAAAACACACAGTTGAATGACTGTTAGTATATTCAGACATTTAGTAGCTCAGATGACTGTCACTGCTACTTACTGCCTGCCATTTCCATCAGTGACAAGGAAACACTCTTGATTTTCTCATACTTTTATTTTATTTTTCCTTTTTCTGATGAACCAGTTATCCTAAGTTCCCATGTCAAAAGCACTCTGCTATATGAGTCATCTCTGTCTCTGTCTCTGTCTCTGTCTTTCTCTGTCTCTGTCTTTCTCTGTCTGTCTGCCTCTGTCTGTCTCTCTGTCCACAGTTATGTATGTCTGTGTATGGATAGGTACACTTGAGTACAGGAGCCTATGGACACCAGAAAAAGGCATCAGTTCTTCTGGAGCTAGAGTTAGAAATGGCTGTGATCCATTGGATGTGGGTGCTGGGAGATGAAGAGCAATACACACTCATAACCACTGAGCCCCGACATTACCAACTCACAGAGTTGCCCCAGCTTGCCTGCAGGATTAATAAGCATGCTAGTCCTATGATCCTTCTCAGACTTACTTTGTTCTCATTCATCTGAATAGTTTCATGTTCACCCCTGTGTCTAAGATGATCCCTTGCTTTGTGTCTTCTGGTCCTTCCAGCTTTCTCCAGAATCGGCTGTTGCTTGTTTCCTTGATTTCTCTCGTCTACTTAGAGTAACATTCCACATTCACAAATTTTAGCATCCGCTGACCTCCTGATGCCCCTTCGAGTTCCCCAAGCTACTCTCCCATCTCTTTACCACAAGTCCTTTAGAAAGCACAGTTTGCACGCTGGGTATCTTTCCCACCCACTCTTAGCAAGCTTCTTGTGCTCATCTTTCTGCCTTCGTTGCTTGACTATGATTTCTCTACGTGCAATTCATGGCACCATCTCATTTCCAAATCCCAGCCCATGACCATAAGGTGACGCGACACTCTTTTGACAACCATTTTATCCTTTGGCTTCTGCACCTTTGACTTCAGTGTTCAGTGCTTTTCCCGAGTGTAGCTGCCCACTTCTATCACACTCTTTCTATTTTCTCCTCGCCGATTCTCGTAGCGCCATATGGTTCCTCTCTGTGTGGATAGAGTCCAGAATCTCTTCACCACTCCGATGTCCTGCCAGCTCTCCAACTCATCACTTACAACAGAACTCACACGCTGGCAGATGCTGTCTTGCTGAGTTCCTGCCACGGCGCAACCCACGTCGGAAGCCGGACATCTATCACCTCCGTGTCTGCCAAAGATGACAGCCATCGTGTAGTCAATAGCTCTTGGGTTCCATCTTGGCTGAGACTCTCCATCCATCATCCCTGCTTCTCTTTGTCCTCATCTAGGTCCAAGGCTTCACTCCTGTTCTCTAGACTGTCACCAGACATGCCTCTCACCCTGTCCCATTCCATTTTAACACGGCTGCCAAGTCGTCGTCATTCTCCAACGACCTGTTGTTATGTTGCTTCCTTAACCAACAGTCTTTCAGATCCCTCAAACCTTCTGATCTCTTAACTGAGCGTTCACATAGCTCCTATCTTTCCAGCTTTGTTTCTCATTCTTCCGCACGGCCTCTGTGTTGTAGCATAAGCAAAACTGGAACCCTTCTTTACCGTGTTTCTAGGTTCTAAGCACCAACACGTCTGTCTTAGTTAGGGTTTTACTGCTCTGAGCAGATCCCATGACCAAAGAAACTCTTATAAGGACAACATTTAATTGGGGCTGGCTTATAGGTTCAGAGAGGTTCAGTCCATTATCATCAAGATGGGAGCATGTCAGCATCCAGGCAGGCATGGTGCAGGAAGAGCTGAGAGTTCTACATCTTCATCTTAAGGCTGTTAGTAGAATAGTGACTTCCAGGCAGCTAGGATGAGGGTCTTAAAAGCCCACACCCACAGTGACACCCTATGCCAACAAGCCCACACCTTCTAATAGTGCCACTCATATACAAACCATTGAAATATCTTATAGATTTAATCTAAAATGTCCTTTGTTTTCACGACTGTTTACACTCTATTTTGTTCATACTCATTATGCATAATAGTAGATTTCAGGTGACATTTCTATATATGTATATGAATATATTTTAACAATAGTCACCACCCACAACCCTTTCTTGTCCTCTTTCTCTCTGATCCCCGTCTTTCTCCCATACTCTTCTACTTTTATGCCTTCTTTTTGTATGTGTTCCAATGAGCTTAACTAGGGCTCTTTATAGGAGCATGGTGAAGGCTTATTTACAGGAGCACAAGCTCTTTGTCAGTCCTTGCTCCACCAAAGAAAATGACTCCACCACAGTAACACGGAGCAGTCAGGTGAGGTCCTGAAGAAGGGGGCAGGGCCTCGTGATCCACTTCCCCTTAACTGTCCATACATCCTCAGGGAGCAGCCTGTGACACCCCTCCATTCCAGCAACTGTTAATTGTCTGTAGATACTCTGGAAAGAGTGGGGATATAAGAGCTGAGCCACTTCCCTTGCTAGCAACTGGTAACTGTCTATGGATTCTCCGGGAGGGTCAGACAGGGCCCTAGACACTCATCCCACTCCATAATGGGTTGTTTACCTTTGTCTCAGCTCTTAAGTGTTAACATTCTTTCATCTCAGCGAGATCTTGTTAAAATACATTTTCTTGCTCCTTTGGAGTTCCAGAATTCCTCACCTACGTCTATGTAAGTAACAGGAAAGGATGTTTTGTTCTATTCAATTTTATTTACTTGTGTGTGTGGGGGCGGGTCATTGGGGGAATGTGGAGGTCGAGAGAAAATGTGCAGGTCTCAGTTCTGACCTTCTATGTTGGTTCTGGGGATGGAACGCAGGTCATTAGCCTTGACAGCAAGTGCCTTTGCCATCTTCCAGGCCTGGATTTTTCACACTTTGTCTTCGATGGCAGTTATTCATGTACTTGTCACGTGTGGTCCTCATAAACAGGACCTGTGTCTTTCCCATTGTCATATCTCCTAACACAGCAATAGTATACCACTTGATGTCATATACTCTAAGTATGTATTGATTGAGTGAATGAATCCTTTTCGCCTCTGTAAAAATCAGAAATTATGAAAACTTGAACTTGGTGGGTGACAGTCATTTAAGTTACTGTCAAGACAATTCTGAATAATATGTGAACTCAGATTTTTTTTTTAGTCAACTGAGGTTCAAGGGTTGAGTATAAGGAAGAGTGCCTGCCAGCATTCATACCCTGCAATACTCATGTGTGCAGACTGTGGAGGGTCGCCATTAGCGGGTCCTTTATCACATGATCCTCTATGGTGTTATATGCTTAAGGCTTTCTCTATGGCTCTATGAGCATGGCGGTCTCTCTATGCTTTTGTAAGCTTGTGAAAACAACATTACACTTATAATTCAATTTATATTGGGATAAAGCGCATTCTGGGGAGTTTGGGTGGCTTAAGCAGTGACCTGGTCCAGCCTGGCCTCTCCAGTTCTAGGCATGGCATTGACCTCTGTCTTCTCTTGGAATCACTCTTCTCCCTCTGCTGGAAGGAGGTCGGTGACTCCCTTGAGCTCCAAATGGCAAGTGCCTCAAAAACAGCCAAATGGAAATTGTGATTTCACTGAACTCAGAACCAAATCTTCATTTTTTTTTTTCTTTATAGAAACATTTTGTGTGCCACATGCCTTGGGAGCCAAAACGAAATCATACTTTGGCTCGCCGCTCTACCTTGCTAAGCTTAGACACTGTAAATACCCTCCTCTTCTCTCATAACATTACATATTTTCACGAATTCATCATAAAGGAGCCACTTTGTAGGTTTGGCTGGTACCAGTGAAAACTTCATTTTCTATTTCACAGCAACTTTTCAGTGGAGGAAAAAAAAAAGTGGGGGGAGCTATGTTGAAAGATTTGGGTTCACCATCAAGATACTGATGCCTGCAGATAGAGCTATATAGAAAACAGCAAGAAGAATGCAAAGATGCTCACATAGACTCTAGGTGACTAGTCTTCCTTGGAGAACATGAGTAAAATAGAGGATCCACTTTCATCTTGATGTATGAATTAATTCCAAAGTGTATCGTATTTTAGGAATGTTCTTCTGCTGTCCTGATTCACCTTAAACTTGTCAACATACTGAATAAGAGAGAGATGTTTGCATTATTTGTGGATAGAAGTCCCTGTCACTTTGAATAATAGAAATTAATGGTTCTTAGACTTTGGTGTATATCACAGTCCCATGAAGGCCACAGTGAATACATGCTGGAGGGCTGAGGGTGTGGTAAACCTCTTGCCCAGAATTTTCCAGAGAGGGATTGTGGGTGTGTATCAGTGGGGACAGCACCTGCCTCCTAGATTCTCCCAGTGAGGGCTTGGGGCATAGTTCCATGGTAGAGCATATGGTTAGAATCTCCCAGTGAGGTGCTGTGGATGTCACTCAGTAGTAGAGTTTTTGTGTAGAACCCTCTACAAAGAACTGGGGATGTAGCTTAGCCATAGAGCACTTGCCTAGAATCCCCCATTGATAGGCTGAGGCCACAGCTCAGTGGTAGAACTTATTCCTAGCATGTACAAAATCTTGAATTAAATCCTTATTACTACCAAACACACACACACACACACACACACACACAGTAAAAATGTTGTTAGACCTCTCACTGCAAGATATTCTGGTTCAGTATTTATAGGTTAAGACTCTTTACAGTTTGTAGTATGTGTCACCACATCCTAAAAAGGTGTCCATATTAGTTTTAAGAAATACCGTATATATATTCAAGATTGACTTTGCACTCCTGATCTTCCTACCTCCACTTCAGTAGTTCTGAGATTGTAGTCATGTACTACCACACCTAAAGAGGAGGCCAGAGAGAACAACTATTGGTTTTGTTTGTGTTTAGTCAAGAGTTCTCGTCTAGAATTTCTTTTGCTGTCATTCAGCGTATCTTTCATTAGCCCTGCTTCCTCCCTGGTGTGATCCTGCTGCCTCATCCCCCAAGGGCTTCCTCAGTCCCAGCTCTGTGCAGGTATCACAAAGACCTTCCTAGCTCCCCAGATAAAACTGCTTCTGGGAGATAACGCACTGACTCATGACAGTAGTCAGGGTCTGATGAGAGAGAGCTCAGTTGGTTCAGTGTTTGCCTATTAAGACTGGGGACCCAAGTTTGATCCCCAGAACCCACATTAAAAAAAGGAAAGGGAAGAAAAGAAAAGGAAAAAAAAGAAGGGAAAAAAGAAAAAAAAAGTAGGTGGCTCAACCTTATAAATATCTCAAGCTTGTAATCTTAGCACCAGTGGGGAGGCAGAAACAGGTGGATCTGTGAGGCTTGCTGGAGAGCCTGTCTAACTGAATAGGTGAGGCCCAGTAAGATGGACAGCCATTGAAGAATCCTAGCTAAGGTTAGCCTCTGACCTACACATGCATGTATAATCGCATGTACATACATGAAATACATTCAGTTTTTAAAGATGTGTGTGTGTGTGTGTGTGTGTGTGTGTGTGTGTATGCACACTCGTGTGCACGCTATAAAGCATGCGCAGAAGTTGAGAGTCAACTCTGTGGGTTCAGTTCTCTTCTACCATGTGAGTTCTGGGAGTCAAACTCATGTTTGCCAGGTTTGTGTGTCAAACATGTTTCCCAGTCCACCACAAACAATGCGTATTTTTAAAAGATAAAATTAATTGCACGATTGATCACTTTCCAAACTAGTCAGGTGCCTTTGCAGCATCCTGAGCCTGCCAACCCTGCTAGAGCGAGTTCTTGCAGTTTGCAGCTGTCTGTACAGCCACAGATAGGAGCTCCTGCTGCCGAGGCCTGGCCTACTGTCTTCCCCACTCTCTGTTCCCTCAGCCTAGGAAACTACCCAGCCCACTGGAAGCGCTCCAATTTTTTTTTTAAATGAATGACAGCACAGACTCATCCCAGAGCCATAATCTCCGAAAACATTTGCGCATGTTTCGAGTTTTGTGCCTGCGAATATCTTACAAACATTTTCCAGATTTAATTGAGGCTTCTGGGAAGTCTTGCTGTGTTTTTTTTCTTGCAAAAATAGAAGGTCGTTACCAGGAAGTCTTAGCATACCATATTTATCTGGTGAGTTTTGAAAATACTGAGTCATGGGACTAATGACTCAACATAGTATTTTCCAAACTGTGAGATAATCTTTGGACTTTGCGAGATTATTATATTAAGTGTACTTTGAGTCTGTCAGTGAAAAAAATAAATAAAAAAGCCTGTATTTTCACATCAGAATTCAAAGAACATCTGTTGAGTATTGGAAATAACATATTTTGAAAACCAACCAATGCGTGCTCCGCCTGCTTCCGCCTGCTAACTGTGGCTGGTCCTTCTGATAAGATTGTGTGGAGACACTCCAGCTTTGACAACCCCACCATTGTTTGGCCACTTGCTGTCTTCCAGACATTGCTCGAGCTCGTGTGCGTGTGTGTGTATGTGTGTGTGTGTGTGTGTGTGTGTGTACAGCTGTGTGTCACGGCCAGATGTCTTATTAACTCACTTACCACCTTGTTTTTGAGGCAAGGTCTCTGACCTGGAGCTCATGTGGACTAGACAGACTAGGCTCCTTCGCCACTGAGCTTCGGGAAGCCCATCTCTGCTTCTGCAGCATTGCAGGTTAGCATGGTGATAACAAGGACACACCACCATGCCCAGCTTGCTTATGTGCTTTCTAGAGACTAAACACATATTTTGATGTGCTGGGAATACAGTTCTACTAACAGAGAACTCGTCTAGAATGTACAGCCCTGGGTGCCATCCACGAGCACTTAACACACCAGGCATGGTAGCATATACATGTAATTCCAGCACTAGGGAGGTGGAGGCAGGAGGATCAGAAATTCAAGCTCGTCCTTGAATGCATAGCAAGTTATGGCCTCAAGCTTGTCTAGCAAATGTTTTGCCCACTGTGCTGTCCTCCCTGCCCTCTTCCTGTAATCTTTAGAAGCCATTCACCCTTCCAACGACAGGCCTCATGTGAGAGTGTCAGTTTCTTGTTTTATGGTGGGATTAGAGGAGAGACCAGTTTCTGGGTGACTCAGAACCGTGGAGGATGGGGTGACGAGGTTTGCCAGTACAGCTGTTCTCACCACCAAGGAGAAGAGCCCTCGGCTGGGAGCTGGGCTTTTCCTTACAGAGGCAGCAGCCCACCTCTGTCCTCCAGGCTGGTTCTCACCTCCTGTCAGCTTTTCCCCTCGCCCATCTCATTTGGTCTCGTTAGCACTCTTCCATACTGAGTAAGCACCATATGTCTTCTCTGAGAACTGGCTTCTAGAGTTCCCCAGGAAATGTCTACTGACAAGGGTGGGAGGAACATGGTGTCCTGCCAGCCAGCAGTCCTCGCCAGAGTGGCCAGCTTCAGAGCCCTGCCTTCTGGGGTTCATCTGCTCCACAGGTGAGGTTTGTCCTGAAACATGACCCCAGGTTAACTTTGACAATTTTAGGAGTCCCAGGAAGTAACCTGCAGGGTGCTTGGCTCTTGTGAATGGCAGAAAGCTAAGGATAGAGTCTTGTTTAGCATTCAGTCCTCTGTCAGGCTGTATCCCACATGATATGCCTCCTTTACCTTCTTGGCACTGTTGTCATGGAGAAGACAGCACATGGGATCATAAAAGAGAAATTGGGGGTTAGAGAGCTAGCTGAGTGCTTAAGGAGATCTCTTCCAGAGGACCTGAGTTCAGTTCCCACACCCTTGTTGAGCAGCTAACAACTGCCTTTAACTTTCGTTCCAGCATACCCATGCTCTTCTCTGGCCTCCTCAAGCACCGCACTGCCTGCACATGCCCACACAGAGACACCGATGCGCGCCTATGCATAATTTTAAAGGTGGGGGCTGGGATCTTGCTCTTTCCTTGTTCTCGTCTGGCTCCCCGGTGCCAAGAAAAATAATCGACAAATATGTTCTGCTTTTGAAAGAATTTGGTTTCTGTAATTCACAGCTCACACTCCCCGTTCAGCCTTCAGTGCTTGTCTCCTTTGAAAGCCTGGTTGTTGAGCATCCAATTTGTCTCTTTTCTTCTTCACTTTGCTGCTCTTTTCTTGCACTGGGGCTGTCTCTTTATCAAGAACAGACAGAGGGTGAGCCCGTGACACCTCAAGGCAAGCAGCAGCTTGAAGCATTTTCTGGATTCACCTTGACATCTTTTCAACAGAGAAGAAAAGCAAGGGTTGAGAACCTGTTCTATTCATTTAGGAATCAGCAGCTGCCTCTCAAAGCTGCTCCACAAACAGGCTCGTTGGTTGTTATTGCATGATACCTGTCTCCCTAAGGTTTTCTTAGTTGTTTTGAAAGGACAGCTATTTTCCATTCCCTTAAGAATTTACACCTGGCTTTGGCATGTGTGCATGTGTATGCACATATACGTGCACATATGTGTGTTGTTGCTCAAATTTCAGTGGTAGGCCAAGCCTCTTAGTTGCTTTTGACCCTACATATCATTATCAGTGTTTATGCTAATAATAAGGGCTAGGAATATGGCTCAGTACTGGAACTGCGTGCCATAGCCACACACACACACACACACACACACACACACACGGGTGGAATAGGCCAGTGGGCAAATGAACCTGACAACATAAGTTTGATTCCTTGGATGCACATAATGGAAAAAGAAAACCAACCCCATCATGTTGTCCTAAGACCTACACATGTGCACCTTGGTATGGACACATTTGTGCACATGCATATAGACACATGCACATGTACACACCACACATACACAGAGAGTAGGGAGCTAATTTAAGACAAAATTTTAATCTATGTGCTTGGGAAATGACTCAGTGGGGAAAAGTACTTGCTGGACAAGCCTAAGGACCTGAGTTCAAATCCCCAGAACTTACATAAAAGGGTAGACATAGCTCGATAGGTCTGTAACCCCACCATTATGGACTGTGGAGACAGGAGGATCACTGGGACTTACTGGATGCCAGCTGTTTAGTGTCAGACCATGTCTCAAGGGAAGAAAATGGAGAGCAGTATAGCAGGATACCCAGTATCCTGCTCTGGCCTCTATTCATCTACATACAACTGCACATGCACACACACACACACACACACACACACACACACATACACACGTTCTGTAAGATCATCAGTGCCAGAGTCCTGCCATGTCCTGTATACAGTTCTGGATACACAAGAATGTGGGTGAACATTTTGCAAATGCTTTTCTCCTGATCTCTGGAATCTTCATTTGCTTGGTAATGTATGTGTATGTATGTATGTATATATATATATATATATATATATATATATATATATATATATATATATATATATTTTTTTTTTTCCCTCTGTGTAGCTCTGGCTGTCCTAGAACTCACTCTGTAGATAGACCAGGCTGGCTTTGAACTCAGAGATCTGTCTGCCTCTGCCTCTCGAGTGCTGGGATTAAAAGTGTTTACTGTATACTGCCACCCTGCCTTTTGTTTAGTTTGGTTTGGTTTAGTTTAGGTTGGGTTTTGGTTTTACGTTTTATTTATTTATTTTTTTTACATATTTTTATTTTAATGAAACCTAATTCACCCATCTTTTCTTTTATATATTATTCTCCCGGGACCAAATCTATGCCAGACATAAAGGGTTTTTGCTGTGTTTTTCTCTAGGTATGGCCTACCATTTTTTGCACTTAAATCTCTGATCCATTTTGAATTTATTTTTTTAAAATCTTCCTTAATGATGTTTAGTATTATGAGTGCAGTGCACACACAACCCCACCTGTCTGGTGAGCCTTTAGGCTGTTTGCAGGCTGTTTAGGAGACTGGTCTCTGGCATCATTTCATATGCAACTTCTTCCTTCTCTGTTCTAGTATAAATGGAGAGACTCTTAGACAGCTGTCAAGTCCAAAAGCCTTCTCCGTGTCTAATGTGTTCTCTCCATCCTTTCCACTGTAGAGTGACTGGAAGTTTCCCTTCACATGTCAACTATGCAGAACATTCCTTCATGGAGAGGCACCAGTTCTCTAAATGTATTCAGTATAGTTCCCATGAGGGCCTTTGTGATGAACACAGATCCACAATCCTTGCTCCTTATCAGTTGAGCGTCTCCACACATCACCTCTCACTGCCACATCAGCCGGTATATATAGTAGACCCCTCAGTAGCACACAGGAGAGGAGGAGGGATCCAGAACCCATAGACAAGAAATGGCAAAAAATCAAGGTAATATGTGTTATGAATGCAGTTGATATATGTAGATGGTATGTCATATTTACTGTCACAGAACACACACACATGAATAATGTTAAAATTTGTCAAAAATTTTCAAGTAACAAACAGCATACATAGTACTGTTGATAGTTAAGAGAAATGTAAATAAATGGAAAAGATAGGTTGTGGTTGAGTGATACCCAGAGAGCCCCCAAATTCTCAGAGGAGAAGATAAGGGGAGGATAGGGAGAAGACTGTGAGAGGGGGTGACCAGGAGGAAGGTGGTGAGTGGGATGTAAAGTGAATAAGTAAATAAAAAGTAATAATAATAAACAAAAATATAGATTATGGTTACGTTCTACTCACTAAAGTGCTTGCCTTACAAATGTGAGGACCTGAGATTGGATGCTCATACCCTTGTGGGAAAGCTAGGCTTGGATATGCGCATCTTTAATCCCAGTGCCTAGGGTATAGGAAGAAGGTAGGCATATCTTGGAGCTTACTGGCCAGCCAGTCGACTACTTAGTGAGCTCTAAGCCAGTGAAAGACCGTGTCTGGAGAATCAAGGTGAGCAGCACTTTAAGGAATGACAACTGAAGTTGTCCTCTATCTACCATATATGCACGTGTAGACACTTGAACATGTATGCACATGCGAATACAAAAGAGACAATGCACAAGCTAACTTCAGTGTGTACTGCACTGTAGAAATGCTTTTGTAGCATCTCCTGTTGCTATGGCAGTGGGCTCAAGTGTTTCGAGTATCTCCTTAAATGGAGATGAAATACTGATTGTTCATGTGCGGGTCTGGTTCCCTCACCCCACGGTCTCCCAACAATTATGTGTTGCAGCCAGAGTGATTTCTCCTTGCGTCCATGTGGTTTTTCACTGTAGAGAGTACATACAGCACATACATAGATGACTATATTATAGCAAATAAAATAGTCCATAGAAGGGTATTCAATATTAAGTTTGGAGAAAAACAAAAACTCCTGTGTTGAGTTTTTAAAACCTTTTAACTTATATTTTGGGGCAGGCAGGGGCAGTCACCACAGCCTAGTGGACAACTTGCAGGAGTTAGTCTCTCTCCAGTCCCCACTTCCACCAAGGGGATCAAACTCAGGCCCCATTGGGCTTGAAGGCAAATGTCTTTCTGCTCAGTCCTGCTGAGCTGTCTTACCATCTCATGGATATTTTAACTGCAGGGGACCAGGAACTTAGTGTCTCTATTCCCTGAGTCTTTCAAGACTCAACTGTAGAGACAAGGACTCAGATGTATCAGAGCCTGTATTTAACTCTTGTTAACTGTTTGAGAACCTTGTAGAAATCAGTATCATTAAAGGTCACCTTGAGGAGCCTTTGTCATGTCTGTGCATAAAACAGACTCAGCCAAATTGATGTACTCAGGAGGGAAAGGCAGATGAATCTCTCTGAGTTCGAACCCAGCCTGGTCCACGTAAAATTTCCAAGCCAGAAAGAGATATAAAGTGATACGCTGTCTCAAAAGAAAGTAAAACACTAAGCAAAACAAAAACAAACTCAAAACTATTGGTATCTTGTGTTTGTAGTGCCTTGGATTCTGTGTATGTGTGTGTGGGAAGGGGGTATGTATATGCAGGAATGCGTGTTGCATGTGAAGACCAGAGGACAACTTGAGTTACATTCCTCAGGTATCCTATCTTGACCCAGTGTCTGATATTTTACTGGGGGCTAGCCAGCTTGGGAGCCCCAGGGATCTGCCTCCGTCTCTACAGTGCTGAGATTGCAAATGTGCTTAGGTATGTATACACAGCCTTTCGGGGTTTTGACATGAGTTTGAGGGATAAGAGCTCAGGTCCTTGTGCTTACAGAGCATGCACTTTACTGACGGGGCCATCTCCCCAGCCCTGTGGTCTATCACACCCAATGCTCAGATCCTGTCTACGAAGGTCCCAATTCCAGCGAGTCAAGTTGTGTGATCGGGTGGAGAGGCTAAAATATCCAGGACCCAGACACAGCTTGGAATGACATGGCTAGGGAAGAAGTGGAGAACGCACCTGGGAAAATGCAAGCAGAGGTGGCAAGCTGTGCTGAGGTGGAGCACAATCTACATGGTGTGTGACCATGACAAGCCTCAAGGACCTTCAGGTCCTGTCACCTCTTCCCTCCCACCTTCCCCTGGAGGGAGGCCTGGATGCCCAAACCTCTCAAAGTTTGCCTGTATCAGCCTCACCTGGGAGCTTGTTAAAAAAACCACAAGCACCTTGGGCCCTTCCCACACCCACTCAATCCTAGTCTATAGGACAGGGTCAAGGCATCTGTATTTTTAACAAGCTCCCCAGATGATTCTAATGTGCACCCAAGTTGAGAAACCACCGCTTTAGAAGGTTAATCTGGCAACACTGTGCAAGATGGATTGGAGCCCAGAGAGCCTGGAGGTTCAGAACCACCAGGCAGCAATTGCAACAACAACCCCGGCAGGAGATAATGAGGTTGGGGGCTATGGGAGTGCAGGGGGGGGAGAATCAGATATGGGAGGTATTTTCTGATAAGCAGTCAGCAAAGACCTGGGTAACCAATTTAATGAGGAATGCAGGAGGCGAGAAGGGACCTCACAGATAATGTCAGGGTTTAGAGAAGCAGGCCTCCAAGGTGAAGAGATGAGTCACAGAACCTGCCTGGGGATCTTATTCACAGAACACCTCTTTGCCCTGGTCTTCACCTTTCACACCCATCTTCTTCCCAGATTGCTCTGGGGGAGGATCGATCCTATAGTTAGGGGGTAGGAAAGATTGCCTGGGTGACCACGTGGTTAAGAGCCGCTGGTTTTGATGCCTGTGACAGTCATGTTCCCGGATGATGAGAGATGAAGAAGGAGCGGAAGGGGCGGGCTCTGTTTGGATCTGACACATACATCAGTGCATTTCATAATGGCTTAAATCCTCCTATTCAAAATTCATTGACGCATCCCAGAGTCTGACAGGCTTTTACATATTTCCCACCCTCCAGGTTTCTGATGAGCTCCTAACCCTTCCTTATATGTATCTGGCCCACCACAACCAAATAAGTTTTGTTGGGTTGGTTTTTGTTTGCTTGTTTTATGTTTAGGTTGGTTAGTTGGCTGGTTGGTTAATGGTTGTTATTGTAGTCACCCTTGTTGTTGTTGTAGTTGTTGTTGTTGTTACGGGGCCCAGGGGTGACTAATTTGGTGAAGTCCAGTGGCTTGAGTTGAGTGCTGTAACCCTCATAGAAGTAGAAGGAGAGAATGCCACAGAATTGTCTTCTGACCCCAGCACATGGCACTTATGTCCACACACATAATGAATTTACATCCTTTCACACAATAATAGCAATAAATACTAATAATGTAAAATGTTAAATCAAAAACATTGTGCTTTGGGGGTCCTTGCAACCCTCAAAGTACCAGACATCCTGCCTATATTGTGGGATGCTATGCTTTGAAAAGAGGGCAGTACCCAGCAATGGGCAAATCTTAACTAAAAGAAAACAGATCAGATGAACGCATGTCTCAACCTAGGAAGTAAAGACACACTCAGATGCCCTTTAAGAAGCCACAGAATCTTGGTCCTTAGTGGCACTGTGATAAAGGTCAGCCACCCTTACACTGGTGGAACTCCACAGCTACTATGGCTGCTCAGATGGAAAGGAGTTGCACAAGAATTGTAGAGTTTGAATAGCCTCAGAAGTTATCTTACATGTTCTTAGAAGGATACTGGATCACCAAGAAATTAAGAGGTTGGCCAATGATGTGTAGCATAGTTGGTAAAGGGATTGCCAAGCACGCACAAAACCCTGGGCTCCGTCCCCAGCGTTGTAGAACAGGTATACTACACACCCAAGCTCCGCATTTTGCAGGTGAAGGCAGAAGGATCAGGAGTTCCAGACCATCCTTGGCTATATAGTGAAGTTGAGGATAGCCTGGTCTATGTGAGTCCCTGGTCTACATGAGAGAGTTAGTGTGTAAAGGGGAAAAAAAAAAGAAGGAAGTAAAGAAGATATGTCATCCCAAGTATCTATAGAATCTTGTGGGTTATAAAAAGACTGTAGTAGTTACCCTATCTGAACTTTCATTTCCTATTATAACAAAAGGATGGTGACAGCCACTTACCATAGTTAAACATTAACTATGAAGCACCCAACATGTAAACAACCCCCTCCCCCCACTCCCCACTAGTGCTTGTTGTACTAATTATGAATGGGTTTCATAGAAAACGTGCTTTCTCCTTCTTGTGACTGAAAGTCACCTCTCATTTGGGTTTTACATGTTTTTCCCATGAAGATTTGAAATCCTCTTGTTAATGACTTATCTTCTCTGAGGCATTTAGATCACGAGCTTGCTGAGTGTGCCTGGCACCAGGTTTGCAATAGGGAAGGAAAGTGCCCCACTAGCCTTTTCTTTACCAGCAGAATTTTACTGAGCCACCTTGGAAGAACGTGGTCTTCACAGACTCTTCAATCACAAAATAAAGAGAAGGGTGTGGGGAATTCTGAAGCCTTGGGAACAACACTTTCCCATATCTTGTCATATCCGCCCCAGGCAGACACCACTGAGGAGATCATGGGAGTCCGTTCCTCCGACCAGGAATTGAACCCAGGTCTTAGGACTTGGTGGCAAGTACCTTTATCCCCTGAGCCATCTCGCCAAGTTGCTAATTTAAATTCCATCTCCTAGGAGAAAAACATAGAAAGAGCCTGGCCTTCAGCTCACTCTATCTCCAGCTGTTTGTTGGCACTCGTGTGCCTTCCACAGCCCGGAGTCTCCTTCCCAGAGGCGACCCCCAGTATAAAAGGCACACTAGTGCTGGAGTCTTGGGGCTTCGATCTGCTTTCTTCTTCCTGCTTTCTCAAGGAAAGATACTGTTATGAGGGTAGGGTGTTTGGGGGCATCTCTCTGATTTCCTGCGGGGTCGTCTTGAGCACAGCCACAAAAGAATAAATAAGGAGGACTTGGCAGGATGGTTTGATGCAAAATTCATTGCAGCTTGGTTTGTATTCTGGACAGTTTGGGTCCTGTTGAATGTGGATGGAAATCGCAGGCCTCTCAGATCAACTCTTGTGTTTAGAGAGAGGGTTTGGAAGGAGATCAAAGCTGTCAGACTTCCGGCCTGATTCTTACAGAACTGATTTGAAGGAAGACTTGAAAACATTCACACCCAGGTTTGAAAACAAGATGCAGGAATTGGTCCAGAAAGCTTGGTGACATGAAAAAGCAGTTGTAAGGGAATTTGCTTTTGTTTTGAGCCTTTTTTTTTTTTTTTTAAAGAAAAAGAAATCCTGAGTGTCTTCAGCATATTTTATCCCTCCTTACTCTCCCTATTTTCTTTAATGCTTTTCTTGTTTTAGAACACTATGTAAAATTCAAGTGGAAATCTATCATCTGTTTTCTATCCCCCGGCTTTTAGTAGGCATGGGGGTCTTACAGAAGTGAGCAGAATATGTGAGTGATATCAGGATAGGAACTCAATGAAGCACTTGAAGCAGAAACCATGAGAGAATGCTGCCTACTGGCTCAAAAGCTCCTGTTGAGCTAATTTTGTTATACACTTCAGGATTCCCTGTTCAGGGAATGGTGCCGCCCACAATGGACTGAGCCATCCTATATCTGTTAATCAAGACCATTCCTCCACAGGATGAATTTTTGCTTTCTAAATGTAAGATACTAGTGGTAAACCCTAGCTTGATGAACTGTTACCAGAAGGCAAGGAATCCTAGCCATAGTTTGCATATACCTATAGAGCCAGTAGCACCCCAACCCAGCTAAGAGGAGCCCGTAGTATAAGCTAACGCACTGGGTAATTGCTTGTCTCAGTACCTCAAGGTAGTGTTTTAGTTCCCTGATTTTAATAGAGTACCAGCAAACCCAAATGAGAGGCTGGGGGGCGTGGCTCAGTGACAGAGTACATGCCTAGAATCCCCTCAGTGAGGGACTGGGGATGTAGCTCAGTGCCTAATGTTTGTGTGGCTCGAGGCTCAATCCCAAAGCCCACAGGAACAGAACAGATTCAGCTTTTCCTTGCTGCATGTTGCTGAGGCAGTGTGATTCATCCTCCTTTGTCCCCTAAGGTTATGATGCCCAGAGAAAGGGAAGAAGCCCACACAAGCCCCTGGGAGGGGAGAGGTTGTAAACTCTTCTCTTAGCTGTTACTTCTACCCCAATCCAGCAGGACTCGTCTAGCACTAACGTGTTTAGAAACTGACCCAGCAGTTATCGGTGAAGTGTACATATTGAAGATGGAGTCAGTGGGAACTTCCCTGGTATGCCAACAACTTCCTGAAGGAGTCTGGGAAAGTGCATGGTTCAGAAAAAGGTGCAAATAGACGAAATCTCCTGTCTGTAGCTGGAAATTGGAGAGCTCTTCAGTTAACACGGAAAGCTTATGTTTTGTGGTTTAATCTTTTTTTCTAAGAGAGACAGAGAGAGGGAAGATGCTCGAGGTAGCATTGCTTACCATGAAACTATATTTACGTGCTAAGACAAGCAATTGATGTTGTTCTATAAAATTTAGTAAACACCGCCTCCTTGCCCTTTCGAATGTCACTCAGAATCCAGAATCATGAAATTTTATAGTATTGCTGGTTAGAAAGGGGTCCCCACTGGGAGCAGATGCCAGCTCCGTCTTCATAGACGCAGAGAAAGTCCTGACATGTTTCATGCCGTTCATACGTGGAAGTCTGTGAAATGGAAAGGAAAACAGCTTTCTCTGTCAACCTGTCACTGATAGAAGCTTTTACATTCCATCAGAGTGACTAAACTTTAAAGCTGTTCTCCGGTGCTCAGTATCACTCAGAAGTCCCAAGTGTGATCAGATTGATAGCGCCCCAGCACATGATAGAAGACCAGAAGCATTCTGTGGCACGATATTAAAAATTCATTCCCAGACCCGATAAAGCGTGGTTGACAAAAGTGTGAGATGGAATGAGGTGGGGTGAACGTCTTCATGCTTTATTGCTCTTGATTTCTCTACACAAAATAAATAGACAGAATGAACTAAAAAAATCTCTTCTTTATGAAGGTGGGATCCTGGCAGCTGAAAGCCTGCTCATAAAAACCTTCTCTGCCACACAGAACCCAGCCGGTCTCGGCGTAGGAGACAGTGGGGATGGATGGCTGGTGTGCGTGTTCCTGTTGCAGACAGAGTGCATATGTAAAGCCTGCGTTCATGGGTTCGCTGGCACTCAAGATCTGAGAAAGAAGCCACTTGTCTTTCCACAATTTGGGGGAGGGGGAAAGGGAAATTAGGATGGTGGTTTTAGCTGTGGTGGTGGTTTGATGGCCGTTCTCCCCGCCAGAAAGGATTTAAAATAATACTTGGTTTTCCTGTGTGCCCTTTTCACCTGACATCTTGTTTTGAAAGAGAAAAAAAAATTGGGGAGAGTCAAGCTGCTGAGATGGCTTAGCAGGAAAGGCTCTTGTCACCAAGCCTATGACCTGAGCTGGATCCTTATGAACTCCATGGTAGAAAGAGAACTTGTTCTGACCTCTATACATACTGCCTAGCATCTAAACACATACATGTACATGCGCATGCACATGCACAAGAACATACACAGAGATGCACACACACACACACACACACACACACACACACACACACACACACACACACTGTTAATAAAGCCTTTAAAGGCATGACCAGCCCAACCTCTGATTTCATCTGTCTCCTTGGCCAGGACTAGCTGCACTTCTCTGACCCATTACCCCATCTTCCTTCTGTCCTCCTCCTTCTTGGGGGGTCACAGCCTGCCAGGAGCATTCACTGCCGTAGCAGGACAGAATGGCTCATTGGTTTCAGACATTAAGTTTTCTGCTGAAAGCCTGCTCGGAGCTGGTGTGACAAATGGATTTTACCTGCTGCTAGAGAATGAGTCTCTATCCCACCCGCCTGCTCACAAAAGCCCTATCCCCCACAATCTTGCAGAGCCCAACCCCAAGAGCAAGGAACAGAGATCTGCCCTGAGGCACCATCTGTTTCTGTCGGCAGATATGTTGGCCCCTCCAGTTGCATCTGCTGAGGAGAACTGTGAACTTGATGAGTTGTAGGGAGGCAATGTTTGGTCTTCCCCCAACCCCCCACCAGCCTCTCTGTTAGCCTTCCCTGACTGGGCTGCTGGGTTCATGGTGTGGATCTGCAGGAGCCGCCTCTCCGGCCTCATCTGTATCAATTGAAAATCAGTCACTGGGAGTGTGTAGCAGTTAACAGGGACCCCAGGCATGTCCCAGTGACATCAATCCTTCTTCTGTTTTGGTAGTTCAGGAAACAATTAAAAATCTGATGCATTCCAGGGAGGATTTCAAATAAATCAGCTGATAGCTGATACCGTGTAGCTTCTTGGTAGCAAAGCAAAATGAACATCCCAGCCGCATCTGTGTACAGTGCGCTGAAATAAAGAAATTAACCATGCATCACCTCCGATAGAGCAAGCAGCTGGCCTGTTCTGAACCTTTCCAAAGTACCCAAAAGCTACTGATTTGTTAAGTTGTCAGCCTCCTTATGGACATCAAGGCCTCCATGCATATGCCAAACATCAAGCTGGCCAAAAAGCAGTTAAGTTCTGGGATAATCCAGACACTGATTAAACGTAGCCAGGGCCGACCTGTTTTTTCAGAACAAAGCTGACATGGTGAGCTGGACACAGGGCTTAGAGAGGAGGTTGTGTAAGATGCAGGCTTGGAGTATGGAGGGATAGTACACCCATTAGGAGTCTACTGCTGTGACTGGAGAGGTGGCTGGACGGTTAAGAGCACTGTCTGCTCTTCAGAGGAACCAGCTTCAATTTCTAGCACCCACATGGCAGCTCACTGCTGTCAGCAACTTCAGTTCTAGGCAACCTGACGCCCTCATACAGATAGACTTACAGGCAAAACACCAATGCACATGAAATAAAAATAAGTAAATTTATAAAAAAAAAAAGCAGAACAAAAAACAGAAGTATATACTGCTCTTGTAAGAGAGCCAGGATGGGCAATTCACAGCAGCCGGTGACTCCAACTCCAAGGGGCCTGATACCTCTGGTCTCCGTGGACATGCACGCTCATGCATGGACATCCACACCGACCCTTAAAATAAATCTTTTAAAAAAACAAAATTGAAACACGTGAAAGTAGGATTGGCAGTGATCATAGTAAGAATGGCTGCCTGAGTTTGGTGATCTCAGAATACTAATGAGAAAAGTGCCCCCACTCTCCGTGGGCAGATGTGCTATTGTGGAACTTGTGTTAATTATCTTTAATTACAGTTCTTCCCACCTCAGCTTTCCCAGCATCCTCTTTGCACCTGTATTTGAAGGGATTTCAGGTCTTTTACAGTTTCCTGGGAAATAAGAACCAGCCTTCTTGTAGTGTTCTTTTTAAGTCGTGTGACATGCCAGGCAAGGAGATGTTGTGGGCCTGTGATCCAACCGTGGTGCCATCTGATGAGTTGGGAGGGTCCTTGAGCATTCTGGGTCAATCTGGGCTATAGAGTTGAGATTCGTATCAGTCTGGTCTACAGTATGAGCCCATGTCTTCGAAGGATAGCAAATGAATATGAAAGTCACAAAGATGAGCATACCCTTAAAAAAACATAGCAATCCTAGTATTCTTCTGCAAATAGAAACTGATATTCTCCCCCAAATAAATATTGAAGGGCTAAATCTCTATTGTATATACATATGTATGCCAGTCGCAGGATGATTAGTCATCAATACTCAGTGGATCATTCCCCCTAGCTACATGCTGAACCTGGGTCCTTTGGAAGAGCAGACAGTGTCCCTAACCGCTGAGCCATCTCTCCAGCACCCCAAGTGATGTTTTCTATAAAAAGGCTGTCTCAAAGGGAAGTGTTAGAAAACCATCCAAGCTGTTTCTGGCCATGGCTCTGTACATCGCACAAAAGTACAGATTTAAAACCATGGGATGTACTGAGCCAATCACCTAATGGTGCTGCTTTTGTATTATGATAAACACAGCAGACAAAATATCTGCTATATGCACTCCTGATCCCCTCAGGAAAATTCCAATGTTAGGTTGATCCTTTGATGTTTGTGAGCCTATGCTCATATAAGCTAGGACAATGTGTACACATCTGCTATAATTATATTTATACCTGTAATTCTATATTGTTCAAGCATAAGGACCTGTTTTCAAATCCCCTATATTACACAAAATGCTGGGCGTGGTCCTTGAAACCCTTGTAAGCGTGAAGTGTGATTCATAATCGATTCTATAAGAATGTGGGGCAGGGAAGATGGCTCTACCAGTGTGCTGTTCATGTTTGAGATCCATGCTTGACTACCAAAACCCATGCTAAAAGAAACAAACAAACAGACAAACAAACTGGTGTGTGTGGTACATGCTGGTGTCACAGTGTGGAGACAGGCAGATCCCTCGGCCTCTCGAGCTAGCCATCCGAGCCCAGTCAGTGATCTCCAAGTGTATTGAGAATCTGTGTTTCAGAACCAAACAAAAACAAAAATACAAATGCACAAGACAGGTTGAGGGTGAGATGTCTCATTGGGTAAGTATGCTGTCAAGCCAGATGATAGCAATTCAGTCCTTGGGCCCCATGGGATGGAAGGAAAGTCCACCTCCTGCAGTCTGTCCTCTAATCTCCATATACACACTGTGTTAACACAGAACACACACATTTTCACAGGTACAGACACCACACTAAAATTAATGCATACATAAATAAATGCTAAAAACAAGATGGATGGCTTCCTGAAGAACAACAGCCATGAACATCCTATGACCCCTACAAGAACATGTACACATGCAAACAGATACCCCCCCCCCACACACACACACAGCAGAATAAGCATCTGAACGTGGATGAGAATGTAGGTTCTCATGGAATGGGGACATGATTCAGTGGGGGAATAATGCTTATTGTTCAAGCATGAGGGCCTGCGTTCCACACTTTAGTCTTCCTTCTTCTTAAGCTTCATGTGGTCTGTGAATTGTATCTTGGTTATTCCTAGCTTCTGAGCTTAGGAGGAGCTAGAGAATGGACCCAAGGAGCTGAACAGGTTTGCAGCCCCATAGGAAGAACAACAGTATGAACCAACCGGTACCCCCAGAGTTCCCAGGGACTAAACCACCAACCAAAGAGGGATCCATGGCTCCAGCCGCATATGTAGCAGAGGATGGCCTTGTGGTCATCAATGGGAGGAGAGGCCCTTTGTCCTGTGAAGGCTCTATGCCCCAGTGTAAGGGGATGCCAGGACCAGGAAGCAGGAGTGGGTGGGTGGTGAGCAGGGGGAAGGGAGAGGAGATAGGGGATTTTCAGAGGGGAAAGCATTTGAAATGAAAGGAAAGGGGATAACATTTGAAATGTAAATAAAGACAATATCTAATTTTTAAAAAACGAAAAGAAAATGGAATTTAAAAAAAAAAGATTCACATCTTGAGTTGGGGAAGATTCTCTCTTTGGAACGATCGCCTTTACACTGAGAAATAAATAAATAAATAAATAAATAAATAAATAAATAAATAAATAAATAGTGTGTGCTGCCAGAAGCCATCCACATGCATGTGCACACTGGCATGTGTGAATCAGATAAAAAAGAAACATAGAAGAATTCTCCCAGCATCTAGAAAGCTTTCAGCTTGCATTTCCTTTTCTTTTCCTGGCACCCACTGTTTTCCCGCCTCTGTTGCTCCTGTCATGTGAAAACGAGTCCAGAGACATTGAGTTCTATGTGATGTTTTTGCAAAGTCGGAATAAGGAAGGACACTTAAATCAAAGTACCACAAAGCTCACATAGCAATGAGCACACAATTAGTGACCTCCTCCTCAGGGTCTGACAGAATTGGGAAATTTTCACCTGGGTGACCTGAGTACCGATACGGGGCAACCCTGTGTACATGAAAATTAGGACACAAGATGTATTTGTAGGTTAGTCACAAGCTGGATGTCAGACCTATTAAGCTTGCATGAATCTGACAGCCCTTCACCAGGCAGTGTCAGGCGGGAGGCGTAGCAGTGGGGGAGATAATTATGAGACTCACGGAGGTAAGGAATAGAGAGAGCATTCTGCTCAGTTCCTAGGAAAGAGAGGTGGGGGTTTCTCAGGAGAATGGCAGCAAATTATGTTGCCTGGTACACATGGAGTGGGGCCAGTGCCTACCACAATCCCATTGCTGTCTGTGGGTTAGACTGCAGCAGAGATAGAAGGCTCTAGGGGAAAGATGAAAAGCTTAGCTTTCATGTTTCTTGAGGGTTGGGGATGGGGGAACCCAGGCTGAAGGCACGAGTTCTAGTTGATAAGGCTGTGGTGTGTGTGTGTGTGTGTGTGTGTGTGTGTGTGTGTGTGTGTGTAGTAATGCACACATTTGTATAGGTGTTTGAGAAAGACATTGGATGTCTTCTCTCTTTCTGCCTTATTCCCTTAACTCCCAAGTCTATCACTGAACTTGGAGCTAGATCGAATTATCATTGTGCCAGCAAGCCACAACCACACCCATTTTTTTTAAAGGAGTGCTAGGTATCCAGATTCAGTGCTAGGTATCCAGATTCAGTGCTAGGTATCCAGACTCAGTGCTAGGTATCCAGACTCAGTGCTAGTTATCCAGATTCAGTGCTAGGTATCCAGATTCAGTGCTAGGTATCCAGATTCAGTGCTAGGTATCCAGATTCAGTGCTAGGTATCCAGATTCAGTGCTAGGTATCCAGACTCAGTGCTAGGTATCCAGATTCAGTGCTAGGTATCCAGACTCAGTGCTAGGTATCCAGATTCAGTGCTAGGTATCCAGATTCAGTGCTAGGTATCCAGACTCAGTGCTAGGTATCCAGACTCAGTGCTAGGTATCCAGATTCAGGTCCTTTATCTTGCATTTCTAGTGTTTTCATCCACTGAAGTATCTTTTCTACTCTCTAGTTAGTATTGAGCTTTAGCTACCTATAGCTCTGACCTGGCTCCTTGAGGGCCTGCTAAGTCCCCCAGTAGATCTGGGCCTCATCATTTTGGGAACAGAGCTCTTGTTTGGGAACTGGCATGTAGCTCCTGTTATAGCATGGCTTCAAACTCCCACAGAGTAAGCCTGTTTTTCCTACAGGGTGCTAACCTTCAGTAGAGAAAAGTCCTCTGAGAGAGGCCCACTCACTCAACTCTGTAGCCTGCAGTAAAACCAACTTGGACCCCTTTCTGGCCTTTGTTCTGGGCCTTTTAGACCTCTTCCACACATTCCCTCAGAATACTGTCATTTTCAAGATGAAATTGGTGTGAAGCCTACATTCTAGTCCTGTTGCTGTCCTCCACCAGCTGTGTAGGGCATGCCCCTGTGAAATTTCAGTTATCTGTGAAGTACAGTGCAGGCCCTCCTTGCTTGCCTGATGCCACAGTCACAAGCATGGGGTGATGTAACATGCATGCAAGTGTCCTATGTCATTCAAAGCAGTGTTCAGATGCATGGGGTAATAGAACAGATTATTAAAATTGGCTTCTCCCATGAGATTCCAAACTAGGCCTTTGTGTGTCCCCAGTTGGGATAACAGAAGCCCATATGGTATTTCAATTGTACAGATTGTCATATGAACTTTGCTAGGGAGACAAAAGAAAGTCTCTTCAGTGTTTCAAATAGGACACTAATGACCAAATAGGACACTAATGACCAAATAGGACACTAATGACAACCAAAGAAACAACTACCCCAAATCTAGCTTGGTGAACCAAACCTGTGAACGTGATTAAGGTTGCTTACAGAAGCACGGGCAATTTAAGATAACTAGCTATACCCCCAAAGGAAAACTAACTCTCTCTCTCTCTCTCTCTCTCTCTCTCTCTCTCTCTCTCTCTCTCTCCCCCTCTCTCAACTGTTAATTGACCCTCAGAAAGAAGTGTCATTCGGTGAGCTCCCCTCACCTATCAAGTCAGGAAAGGATGGGGATATCTTAAGATCCTCTATCCTAGCAAGTATTACCTGTTTAAGTGTCCTCAGACAAGGGTGAGCCTATGGCCCATTTCTTCCAGGAAATTCTGTCTGTAGATTCTCGAGGTCTCATGCAAATAATCACAGCTGCTGCCTCCAGTTCAATGTGGCAACAGCCATCCCTTGCCAAAAATACCATTTCCAACCATAGTGGCTCTGTCAGAAATTGTTGTGCACTCCCATTGCTTAGGACCAGCTAGGGTCTAGCCACCTATAGTGTTTGTCCCTCATGGTGTTTTCTTAGGTGGCTTCTATTTAATGGGTCATCTTATGGATGACTATAAGCCCAAGGTCTCCCTTTTAGCATCTCTTTCTCTCTTCAATATTGGGTTGAGAGATATCTATAATGTGATTCTTATTAAAAGTGGAAGGAGAAGCAAGCATGGAGTGGGAGCCCCAGACCATCATCAAACCTCTTAGGATGTTTGCATGTACCCACAGTCAAACAAAGACGCATTTACACCCACAAGGGAATGAGTGTCCTCTCCCAACCCTGCCCAGGAAATTGGTCCTTGCTGTTCCCAGACCTCTCTGCAGCCTGACTTTGAAATCTACTTTTCCTTAGCATCTAGTACATGTCTCCTAGAAGCCCTTGCCAAGGCTCACTCTTAAGTCCGTCTGCCAACCCCAGTGCCACTACTCAGTTTCTACATGCTGTTGTAGGGTTTGAGTTTGGGTTGCACTGGAGAAGAGAGGGGGTGCATTATCCTTTCTTTACCATGTTTTTTTTTCTCCTGTGCCACACACAGAAGCAGCCTTAGTAGCTGGGGCTGTAGCTCAGTTGGCAAATTGCTTGCCTAACATAGGATTGATCCCTAGCACTGTGTTACCCAGGCATGATGCTGCGAGGCCTATAATCCCAGCACTCTGGAGCTAGAAGCAGGAGAATTAGATGTTCAAGAGCATCTTCAGCTATATAGCAAGTTGAAAGCTTGCCTGTGATACATCACACTCTGTGTTTGTTTTTTAACACGTGAAGAAACCCGAGGTATAGGAACAGAAAAAAAAAAAGCTGTATATGATTACATAACTAGACATTTTTCAACCTGGCTATGTATAATTAAACTTTCGACCTAATGTTTTCATGGCATAACTATGGCTTTGTGCCCAACTTTGGAAATTGCACTAGCTTCAACATTTGGGTTAGTCTTTGTCCCTCATACAGCAAGCATGCCTCCAGGAAACACTAGGGAACAGGGGCTAACGGAATGACTGTGTCTGAGCCTACTTTGAACAGCCAAGAACATCCTCTGTGCTCCTTGGCTCTTTTTCATGGGTCTTGATCATTTATTTGAGTCACTTTCTTCTACCCGTAGACTCGCGGCTCTTAGCAGCAGAAGCCTATCAAGGTCACCTCCCACTCCCTGAGGACAGGTTTCCTGTCATCGGACCCCTTCCTGGTCCCCAGTTACTGGGAGAACATGATGGCAGCCTCTCACCACCCTGTATCCCCATCTCTGACACACATGGTCTCTTTGAGCCTTCAAGATCCATCAGCCCACTAAAGCGAGAGAGTTAAAAGTACCAAGTTGCCGGATGATGGGGAAGTGAGAATGAGCGGGTCTCACACAGGGATGATTTGAAACAAGCCTTGTGGCTTTTTAATAATGTGCCAAAAGCAGTCTCAGTGGTGGGCCAGCAGGGCCCCCAGTCTATCTTCTGTGAAAGGAGAAGCCCAGCAGGCCCCGCCAAATGCAGACGGCCCCTCCACTCTGCTGGAGGAGACAGACTCCGAGATGGCAATCAAGGCTTGATTTGCCAACACATTTCCAATGATTAAAATGTAATTAGCACAACTGAGTGCCTCCTCCCCAGCTAATTTTAATACATGCTGTGACAGGCAGGCAGCCGGCTGTGCCTTTAGCCCAGCAGCAGATGGAGGCAGAGGCAGCGGGAGAGGAAAACCATTTTGCAATGTGACGATTCGCATCACAAAACCATCAGGGCGCTCAGCTCTTAGAAGGCCCTTGATGGCGGCACGTCAAATTGGTGCTGTCATAGCTGACCGTGGCAATGGCAGTCATCCTTCATGCTGTCCCAGAAGCCCAGCTAGGCAATTTCCAGGCGTAACCCTTTAAGATCTAGAAGGGGAAGAGAGAGAGAGAAAGAGAGATGGAGTGCTCTCTCGTTGTCTTGCCGTGACAGGCGTCAGCTCTGCAATGTGCGCTGTGAAACCCACACTCTTGGCAGCTTGCAAACTGTTATTTGCATGCTTCTCTTCCAAAACATGGTGGAGTGTGGTTTAGAAGATTTGGAAATAGCTGTTGCTCCAAATGGGAGCCCGGCACTCCGGCTGCCTTCTGTACTTCTTTCCCAGATCTGGGAAGCAGGTGCCCATACTGCCTAGGGTGGACAGGCAGCCTAGAGGTTTCCTTTTTTTTTTTTTTTTCTTTTCTTTTCTTTTCATTTATTTTTATTTTTTTTTATACCATTAGTCCCATAGCAGGATCAGAACCCTGGGGCCTCTCATCAAGACCATCTGCTTCTCTCTCATCTTGAAAGGCATGTTGTGCACACTGCAGAGTCCAGAGGCTCATATGGCCCTGTTCCTAGTAGAAGCGTCTGGGTTCTCCCTCAGCCTGTTGGGCTGTCACTCTCTTTCCAAGATGCTTCCTGGAGGCAGAGACCACTGGGCCATCCTGGGCTGGGATGCACTGTAGAACTTCGGGGTGTATTTTAGTTCTGTAAGTGCTAACATCTCACCCAGATGGGCAACTTACACAATACCACATAGAACAAAGAGACAGGGCTCACTGATAACAGGTATTAGACATTTGCTTGTGGCTGTATACCAGGTTTAAGGACTTAATGAAATGATGCATTTTGTCATTTAAATGCACACACATATAGAGGCTACATGTCCTCATCCCCACTCGTTAGATGAGAGACACTGAGACTTGGTAAGATTATGTAACTTTCCCAAGCTCTGTGTTAAGTGTTAGAACTTAGATCCAGGCTGGGGATATGGCATAGTTGGTAGTATGGTATACTTGCCTGGTATTGTAGGCCCTGGATTCAACCCCCAGGAATGATGGTGGAAGTCTGTAATCCCAGCACTTGGGAGGTTGAGGCAGAAGGATCAGGAGTGAAAGATCATCCTCAGCTGTATGGCCAGTTCAAGGCCAACCTGTATGGAACTCTGTCTCAGAACACCAACCATGGTAATAACAACAACTTAAGTCTGCACGGACAGTAAAATACATTGTGGCCTAAACAGACGGGAGAAATGTCCTGCAAAGACAGCGATGCTATTCTTAGAGCCCTTTGGAGATCAGTGTCCAGTGGGACCCCAGGGTGGCAATTATATGTCACTGTGTGTATCTGTTTTTCCTTTCACTGGAAAAAAAGTCATCATTAAAGAAGATTTCAGAAGGGGGCTTGAGAGATGACTCAGTCAGTAAAAGGTTGACCATGTAGGCATTAGAACCCGGGTTTCATCCCCAGAAAGCATGGAGGGAAAAACAGTCATGGTGGCGTGGACACACAATGGAGACAGGCAATCCATGAGTCTCACTGTCTAGCCAACCTGAACACCAGGCCAATGAAATACCCCATCTCATAGGATAAGATAGACAGTGGATGCAGAACAACAGTATTCAGGACTGACCTACACACACGCACACACAAAAGCTTCAGAGAATTTATAAGTATAGCTTAAAAGAGTCCACATCCTTTATCACTTAGAAGTAAATGGTGTGACTGTTTCGTGCATCTCTTTCTAGGCTTTTTTCCTCTGTGTGTTTGCCAATCTTAAAGTAACCCAGTGTATCTAATTGTATGCCTCTTGTTCCTTTCATTGCAGAGGGACGATGACAATAGCATTTTTCATGGCTCCTCTTAGCTCGCCCTCAGAGGCAGATACCGTCACTCTATTTCATTGCTCTAAAAAGAGAACTTGAGGGCTTAGCAGGTAAAGTTACTTGCTACCAAACCCGACAATCCTAAGTTGATTCCCAGGACCCACGTGCTAGTAGAAAACCTACTCACACAAGCTGTCCTCCAATCTCCACAAGAGCAGTGTGGGCGGCACATGTGCACACATGCAAGTGTGCACACACACAAAAAGATTTTTAAAATGTAATTTTTTTTTTTAATAAAAGAACTTGAATGTTCAACTCCCTTCTGGGATTTTTGATGTAACCACAACTAACCATGAACATAGTCATGTTTCCATTTCAGTGAAATAGCTCATGGCATCATAGCATGTTTGGTTTTTGTTGGTGTGAGAGAGAGAGAGACAGAGACAGAGACAGAGAGAGACAGGGAGACAGAGAGAGAGAGAGAGAGAAGGTTGTGTGTTCATTTGCATCTACAGCTGAATATAGCAGAAGATGTCTGAGGACAACTAAGCTTTGATGCAGGGTCTTTTTGTGCCTTTGTATACACCAGAATGTTGGCTCAGGAGCTTCAGGGGATTCTGTCTCTGCATCCTATCCCTATCTAATCATAGTAGCCATAA
This sequence comes from Mus musculus, assembly GCF_000001635.26. NCBI lineage: Eukaryota > Metazoa > Chordata > Mammalia > Rodentia > Muridae > Mus > Mus musculus. Next base: position 131,792,195 of record NC_000071.6, on the reverse strand, counting down.
GATTACAAATACACAACAGCACAGCCAGCTTTACATAGTGGAATGGTTGTATTTTATTGTCAATCTAACATAATGTAGAGTCCCCTGGGAAGAGGCAACTTCAACTGAGGAGTTACCCAGATCAAATCGACCTGTGGCCATGCCTTCCAGAGATTGTTTTTATTGGTGATTGATATGGGAGTGTTCATCCCACGGTGGTGGCCACCTCCTTAGACTGATGGGTCTTGTCTATACAAGAACATTAGCTGTGTGTGAGCCAGGGCGTGAGCCAGTGAGCAGCATTCCTCCATGGCTTCTGCATCCAATTCTTGCTTATTTGAGTCCCTGCTTGACCTCCCTCAGTTGTGGACTTGGCATGGAGGGATGAGCCAAATACAAGCCTCCTCCCAGTTGATTCTGCTCACGTTTACAAAAAGTCAAGTGGAACAGTTAGGTTCTAGAGATTTGAGCCCAAGTCCTGACACTTATACTGCAAGCCTTTTACCTACCAAGCCATGTCTCTGTGGATTTTAATGGGCACAAAACTGTTGTGTTAACCTGATCCCTAGGTGGAGACATTTAGGTTCATGAAGTCTGTGTGTTATTGCAGAGACTTAGAATTGCTTAGGTTCCAATGCCATGACTCCAAGTCCCCATTAACAGAACTCTGAGCAAGTTCCTTTGTGACTTTAAGGGTGACTTTTAGGCGTAAAAAGGAGGAGGAAGAAGAAGAGGAGGAGGAAGCTAAAAACATTAGCTTGAAGGCTGGAGCATGTTGTAAAGTGGACTGATGGAATATATATAAACTATATCTTAGAATATTTCTTGGCCTTTAGTGTATGCTGACAGTAGTCATAGAACTAATATACTACTGGTTTGTTTTCTAGCATTATAATGTAATTTTAAGTCAACTTCTTACATGCTTATTTTCTTTTAAAGTTTAAATACACACACATACGCATATATATGTGTGTGTGTATATATATATATATATGCACTTATGCATATATGTTCATGGATGTGTTGCTATATGTATGTACATTCATGTGAAAACCTGAGGATATCATTCCTTGGGCAGTGTTTACCTTGTTCCATGAGATAGTCTATCATTGAACCTGGAGCTTTACTGGCTGACTAATGCGTCCCACATTCCAAGTACATAACGACCATACCTGGCCATTACACGTGGGTGGAGAGGATCAGACTCAGGTCCTAATCCATGTGTGTAGCAAGCATTTTACCAACTGGGCCATCTTTGGATTTTGGAGACAGGGTCTTGCTATGTAACCTGGATAGCCTAGAACTCTTTTTATACAGATGAAACTGGCTCAGACCTTACTGTAGTCCTCCAGCCTCTGCCTGGAGTGCTGGGATTACAGTCAGGTGCCAGTACACCCGCCCAAAACAAAGGCTTACATACAGTTCTTTTCCTATTTCACACTTAAACATGTGTGTATGTGTGTGTACACTTGTACAAGAAAATTTGAACTAAGTTGTTTGAAAATTAGCCAGGCATGGTGATGCACACCTTTAATCCCACCACTTGAGAAGCAGAAGTAGGTGGATCTCTTTGAGTTCAAGACCAGCCTGGTGTACAGAGCAAGTTCCAGGACAGCCTAAGTTCTTAATGAGTCCTTTTCTTTAAAAAGATAGATAGATAGATAGATGGATGGATGGATAGATAGATAGATAGATAGATAGATAGATAGATAGATAGATAGATAGATAGATAGATAGACAGACAGACAGACAGATAGATAGATAGATAAATTGGATGAACATCAAAGTTCCCTGTAAATATTTCTTCTGATTGCAAAATAATCTTCCAAATAGGAAGTGGACATCCTGCTGTAGTATGTGTTACTGTCTCTCAGTAGTTCTGCCAATACTATGTCTCAGCGTCCTCACAACACAGGCAGGGAGACATCAGCAGGTCTCTTCCTGATCTGCCTTTCTTTGATTACCGGTGAGGTGGACCATTCTTCATTTGTTTATTAGCCGTTTATATTTTCTCTTTCCTGAGTTGACCTCTTTGCTTTTGAAAGGAAGGATGAGTCTCTGAGGGCCACTGGAGAAAAGATGCTGAGGTGATAATTATCTCAGAGCCCTGAGGCACCGTGTTGCAGGGGAGAGAATTAAGGGCCTCCTGGGACAGGGGAGGCCAGACCCACAGAGGGTTGGTTCCTAAACCACAGCCAGCTCTGTACCGTCAACTAGAAGTCAACATCTGCCCTCTGATTTTCTGTTTGCTGTGTTTAGAAATATTTCAGGTTTTTAAGAGGGGGCTCTTTACCTCGCCCACAAGCCTGTGCTTATAATTTTTTTAGTCTATGACTGCTCAGGTTGGGTTTCTCGATCTCAGCATCCGGTTGGTTGGGTCACACACACAGCAGCCCCATTGTAGATCTCGCCTGAGTCTTTTATGATCCCTGCCACCCAGCCAGAGGTCACGTGTTGCCCTCTCATATTTAAATCTGTTGCTCCCGTTCTCTCCTCGTGACATTACAGAGCAGTGGAGCCCATCCAGGCTGATGTCTTCATATCATTCTCCCCTTCGGAATTTATGGGACAAAATAAACCCTCTACCATAGAAGTGGGTATTGATTATTAAAGTACATAATAAAGCCTGTGAAGGGAGTGAGACCTAGTAATCCGCCCTGCTCCTGGGGGAGAGCAGTAAACCCTGGCGGAGGCCTCAGGCTGCAGGCTGCCTTCTGCCTTGAAGCTAAGAGGTTTCTTCTTAATCAATGGTCAGTCACCAAGTGGTGAGTGAGAGGAGCCAGGCAAAAAATAATCCATGCTGGGCGATTTATGTAACAGGTGAGGTGAAAAAATACGTGTGTGCCCATGTCTATGGAATATTTGAAAATATGTATTTATATAGCATATATTTCATGACAGCAAGCAAGTGGGTGGCTTCGGGAGTCCCATCTAGATAACAGTGTTTTTAGAAGAGTTATTGATCTCATCGAAAGAAAAGAGCAAAGCACCAGACAGAAGGATGGCCCAAGAGGTTGCTCCCCAGGTAAAGGGGTCTGATGTACAAACTTGATGGCTTGGCTTCCATCCCCAGAATTTACCGTAAGAAGAAAGACCCGACCTCACAATGTTGGCCACGCGTGTGCTGTGACATGCATACTTGCATTGGCACTCACAGCAGGCATGTGCACACACATGCACACATCCATACATGTATGAGATATAAGAAGAATGGGGAGGACTGGGAGAGGTCGGAAGGCAATGCAAACAGGAGAAGGGGGGATGAGCAGTAGGAAGTGTCATGAGGAAACGCCTATCATTCAAGATGTCGCAGCAGATACAGTGGCTTGCTGCCTAGCCTGATGACCAGAGTTGGATCCCTGCAAGGAAATAACTGACTCATAAAAAGTTGTCACCTGACCTCCATATGTGCATTGAGGCGTATGCACACAGAATAAATTAATAAAATAGTATTTTACCATATGAGCTGAGGAAATGTAATAAAACAGAAATATTAAGTGAGCCACATAAAGAGAGAGCATCTCTTGCTGAAATTTTTCTGGACAAACTATTGTGGTGAATGTTTACAGGAGTTAGGAAGCTAAATTTCCCCTCTGTGTCTAGATAATGGTGGTTTCAGGAGACCAGGAGACACCCTAAAATTAAACAGCAAGCCATCAAAACATCAGGCTAGCCCTCTTGTTCCTCCCTGCTTCCTTTCCACAGTCTCAACCCCTAGGGGGCTTTTCAAGTAATTTTTTTCAGTAAAACAAAGACATGTAGCCCCTTAGACAATAGCACTCGCACCACTATCCCCACTCATCCATTACCCAGAAGAGAGGTTCTGGGGAAGAAAAAAATAAAGCCTACTCAAATATTGGCAGACTAAAAAGGGACCTGTGTTTTCAACACAAAAAGATGTTTGTTTTCCTTGCGTTTTAACTCTTAATTTTTGGCACAGTGGGGAACTCATGCACTGGCCCCATTTAGAATATAACCGCGCAGTGGCGCACTGATTGCCTGTCACAGGGCCATTGTGGCTGAGGGCCAGGAGGCAGGCAAAGGAGGTCGGGGTTGGAGCTTGCTGCTGAGGTCCTGTCCATTTCCCCTTCCACTCTTTCCTTTTTCTGGCTAACCACTTTTTTTGGCCTGGCTCAGAGGAATCACTCGGGGAAGACTTGAGGCTGAAATTCCTAACAGGCTCTTTTCAGTCCCTTTGATTTTAATCAGAAATACACAATTATTCTTTTTCCTCCAAATAGAGAAACTCAATCCCCATTTTAAATTCAATTATTGTAATTGCAGCATTCAGAAAACTAGCACATTCATTTTCTAATAAGAGATTGTGGATACCAAATTACCGCATATAGTATGTCAAAACAGGAAACTCGAGACTGGCAGACTGGCGGGTGTTTTTATCTTAGCAATTTGTATTTTCTTGCAGGCAATTTATGGTAATCTTACCCTTCTTATTTATGATATAGGGGGCTGGTTTTTAAAGCTCTCCTAAAATAAAGACTCTTGTCCCGTACATTGTAATTTAAAATCCCAGTTATGAATAAGACAAACTCCAAGATGGCCCAGAATTGAAGGCACTTTACCTCCACTAAAAGGAAGTAAAACCATCTCTTTGGGGGTCCAGTAGGAACGGGATCATCCGGAACCACTTAGGAGTGTTCATAGATGTTTGTCTCAAGGAATATTTGTATTTCTTCAGCCAAGCTGTTTGTTGCCTTAGTTTTAAATGAATTCACTTGGCAGAAAGTTGTACCATGACTCTCAGAAGTTCTCAGTATCAGAGCACGGTGTTTCCTCTCTGCTGCTCCGTTCCAGCCGAGGTTGGCTTGAAGGGAGTCAGATATGAACAGGAATACGGTTACAACGTCTTTCTAAGAGAATAGACACGGCGTCCATCTTGCTTTCATCTCTTTTGTGATGATGAGTTCCCCCTGACCAAAAACATCTTAGGACAGAAAGGATTTATTCAACTACACCCCTAGGTTGTAGTTCACTGGGACAGAGAAATCAAGGCAGGAAATGAAACAGCCAGTCATCCCACATCCACAGCTGGGCAGAAAGAAATGAATGCGTCCATGTTGTCTGTGTATACAGTTCACAGCCCTGCCCACCAAGTGATGTCACCTACTCCCACAATGGCTCTTCCCTTCTCCATTAACAATCAAGGTAGTCCCCCACACATATGCTCCATCTGGTTCCTCCATTGTGACTGTCTTACTGGCTGTTTTTGGTTGTGTCACATTAACAGTTAAAAGAAGCCAGGACAGCACCAGACATCCACCCTACACACACACACACACACACACACACACACACACACACACACACTGACGTGGTGTTATTTTATTAAAATTTACATTAAACTCAAAGTCCCTTCCCTGCCTTTCTCACTGGCATCTGTAGACCAACCTCTTGAGCACCTTTCTGCCCGTTGTAGGAACCACTGTGCTGTATGTGCAGGCACATGAGTGGGCATGTGGAGGTCAGAGGTCAGCATCCTCTATTGCGCTCCACCTAATTCTTTGAGACAGGGTCTCTCAGTGAACCTGACACTTAACCAAATTTTCTAGATTGCCTGACTAACAAACCCTGGGGTTGTCAGTCCTGCCTCTGCCTCATTGGTACTTGGGTGTACAGGCATGGCCAGGAGTTCTGGGGATGCAAACGTAAGTCCTCGTACTTGTGTACAAGTACTTTGCTGATGGAGTCCCTCCCCAACCCTCTACAGTCTGGTTCTTGACCTTGCCAAGTAGCAGCATTCTCTGGGATCATCCGCTGGTGAACGTAGCTTATTAGTTCACTCTTCTGTGAACTTGACCATCACTATGGAGATACAAGAACCTGACAGCTGAGGAAACAGAGCACAGAGAAGTTCTCCTGGGGAGGAGAGAGCACTCATTTCGACCTGTCCCTGAGGGCACAAGGTTGTCTTATCATAATCTATTGACACATTCCAAAATTGGTGGATTCCTACCTGCACCAACAAATACTTGGTATTTTTTATTATTGAAAATAAATTATTTATTTAAATATTAAGTTAATTTTGCTTTTGTAAGATGGGGTCTCTATATGGCCCCAGTCTGTCCTCGAACTCACTTTGTAAACCAGGCTGGCCTTGAACTCTGTCTCTGCTTCCCAAGTGTTGAGATTAAAACCCATATACCACCAATTTATTTTTGTTGACAGTTTCTTTTTTTTTCAGTAGGTATTTTCCTCATTTACATTTCCAATGCTATCCCAAAAGTCCCCCATGCCCTCCCCACCCTACTCCCCTATCCACCCACTCCCACTTTTTGGCCCTGGCGTTCCCCTGTACTGGGGCATATAAAGTTTGTATGCCTCTCTTTCCAGTGATGGCCGACTAGGCCATCTGATACATATGCAGCTAGAGTCAAGAGCTCCGGGGTACTGGTTAGTTCATAATGTTGCTCCACCTATAGGGTTGCAGATCCCTTTAGCTCCTTGGGTACTTTCTCTAGCTCCTCCATTGGGAGCCCTGTGATCCATCCAATAGCTGACTGTGAGCATCCACTTATGTGTTTGCTAGACCCCGGCGTAGTCTCACAAGAGACAGCTATATCAGGGTCCTTTCAGCAAAATCTTGCTAGTGTATACAGTGGTGTCAGCGTTTGGAGGCTGATTATGGGATGGATCCCTAGATCTGGCAGTTTCTAGATGGTCCATCCTTTTGTCTCAGCTCCAAACTTTGTCTCTATAACTCCTTCCATGGGTGTTTTGTTCCCAATTCTAAGAAGGGGCAAAGTGTCCACACTTTGGTCTTCGTTCTTCTTGAGTTTCATGCGTTTTGCAAATTGTAACTTATATCTTGGGTATTCTAAGTTTCTGGGCTAATATCCACTTATCAGTGAGTACATATCATTTGAGTTCTTTTGTGATTGGGTTACCTCACTCAGGATAATGCCCTCCAGGTCCAACCATTTGCCTACGAATTTCATAAATTCATTCTTTTAAATAGCTGAGTAGTACTCCATTCCTCTGTTGAGGGGCATCTGGGTTCTTTCCAGCTTCTGGCTATTATAAATAAGGCTGCTATGAACATAGTGGAGCATGTGTCTTTCTTACTAGTTGGAATATCTTCTGGATATATGCCCAGGAGAGGTATTACGGGATCCGCCGGTAGTACCATGTTGTTGACAGTTTCTATTTGAGTTCGAATCTTAAGGAGGCCAAAGCTGGGGTTGGAGAAAGGGCTCAGCAGTTAAGAGCACTTCCCCTTCTTCCAGAGCATCTGAGTTTAGCTCCTAGCACCTAGGTCAGGTGGTTCACAGCTGCCTCCATGAGATCTGACGTCTTCTGGCTTACATAGGCATCTGTACTCAAAGGCACACACATACAAAACATACCCATAATGTTAAAAAATGTTTCAACTGTTAAAAAATTGCCAAAACCCATAAGCCTTTTCTGCCCTGTACATATGGTACAAATTCAATATTGGTTGTATTCATGTGTATGACTTTGTCTCTTTGCAGACATTATGGAGTACTATTTGAATTCTAAGCTTCTTAAGTATGCTTGTCCAAATACAGTGTTCACTAAGAGCACAAAGGATTGCTATAGCGAATTCTAAATGGTCTTGTTTTATTGACATTTTATCAGTGAAATAAAACCATGAGTTACCAGGATGATCCTTGTACCTGCTACTTGTTTTTCTTTGTTTGGGTTGTTGTTTCTGATTTACGACATGCTTGCAGAATTAATGGCTTCCTCTCCATAAGATGGTAGGGATTTCTACCCAATGTTTGAGCAATTGTTATGTCTCCTCATTTCTATGTGTGATATGACATATCTTTCATGTAAAGATTTGAGAAATAGAAGTCACAATGTTTCTTTTTGCCTGCCTTTACATGCTCTTAATTGTTGCAGAAATTCTGAATATATATGGACCTCAGATACAAGTTCTACAGGGATATTCCTCTTGATGTTAAGAACCTGTAACTACCATGTACGATCTTATGAAAAGGGGTTTGGAATTTGAATTTCCATCGGCTGGCTTTGGGTTACTGAGCCCTTCCTGTGATCCAGATACAAATGTTCTTGAGGAAGGAATGGTCTTGTGCGGACTAGAAATATGACTGATTACTTAGAGTTTGTGGCTTAAGAGTCATTACAACTCCTCAGTTTCAAGTTGCCTGAGCTTAGATTCTGCAAAGCAATCAGTTGGGGGATGTATGTCAAGTAGTTTCTTTGTGCAGTGTGATTAGCAAAAGGGCAAGTGGTGTGATTCACAACTCAGGGTGGAGCCTGTGATGACAGAACTGGGTGCAAGTACCATCTCAGCAACTGGAAGGAAGCCTTCACTTCTCTTGATAAATGTTAGTGCATGCCTGTTTCCCCAGATGCTCAGGAAGCTGAGGCAGTAGGCATCCTAATTCAAGGTCTGCTTGGATGGAAAAATGAGTTCAAGGCCAGCCTGGGCAACTTAGTGTAACCAGTCTCAAAATGAAAAGTAAAGAGGGCTAACAATGTAGCTTAGCTGTAGAGGCTAGGAACATGGCTCATCGATAGAGTACCTGCCTAGAATCCCCCAGTGAGGGGCGAGGACAGGGGTGTGACATAAAGCACTTGCCTAGGATATGCAAGGCAATTCCAGATTCTGGAGGAAAAACAAAAGAGAAGGACTGGTAAAACCTCCTTTCCAGGGTTTCTTAGGCATCCTTTTGTGATGCTGTTAGGAACCAGTCTTTAAGCAGAGCGCTCTTTGCTGCCCTGCTGTTGTGTATCCCACCCCCTTCTGCTGTTGCTGAGTGTGAACATCAACCATTTGGCAGAGAATTGAATCATGTAGGTGCCACTTAGCATAAAGGCAGAGCTCCATTCTGTCCCCCCACAACCTCGGTGGAAGGAAGGGAAAATATGGTTTGTGACAGTGCCATTACCCTGGAAAAAGAACCCGGAGCTGCAGGCTCTTTAGGAAAGATGCTTTTTACTTTGAGTGTTGGAGAAAATAGAACAATTACCCATTGAAGTCAAAGTGGATGAAAAAACCCCTCTGTTCATCCTTCCCTGGTCATTTAATCCATTCAGATTCACTGGGCCTTTCTGAAGGTGAAGCCAGCCAGGCTAGCTGTTCTTGCCTGCTGCAACGTCCCTTTCCCCGGCCAGTGCACAGCGTGACTGACTGCCTGAGGTGCTCTGCCCGGGGTAGACATTACCTACCCAAGGTTGGAGGTTGCTCGTGGGTGTTTAGTGCCACAGAGCATGGAGGAAGTGAAGTATGAATGGAGGGAGGGAGGGAGGGAGGGAGGGAGGGAGAGGGGATCTGCATAGCAGAGCATTGATGCTGAGCAGTTTTCATGGCATAGCTTGATGAGTAGGGTGGTTCTCAGGACAACCCTAGTGCACTTTGTTCGCTGGCTGAGAAGAGGACTTTTATCTGTGAAATTAAAGAATGCTGTTATATCTCCACTAGGTCCAGATAGATTGGCAGCACTTGACTCACAAACACTGAAGGGGGAGGGGAGAGGAGGTGAAGGGATTTAGCTCACTGGGTAAGAGTGATTGTTATACAAGTATGATAGCCCAAGTTCAGGTTTCCCCATGCACACAGGAAACCTAGCTACATATGGCCGTATACTCCTGTATCCTACTGAGTAGGGGATGGGCATATAATGACAGCCAGTCGGCATAGCTTAAAACAGTGACCTCTAGCTTCAGTGAGAGACATTCTATTTCAGAGGGACAGGACTGAGAGTGACCGAAAAGGACACCAGACATGGACTCATGTGCCTGCATACACTCAGGCACACACTGCTATCCACTATACAGGAAAGGGCAAGCAAAGCGGGCGTGGTGGTGTACAGAGTCAGCCCCAGAAGTGTAAGGCCAGTACGGCTACATGGTGAGTTCAAGGCTACCCAAGTTTCCACGAGGAACGAGGAAGAAAAAATAATGATAATGATGAAGGATTTTTTTAAACTTGATTGACCGTTTCCTATATGTAAACACTAATCTAAGTGGTTTGTGTGTGTGTGTGTGTGTGTGTGTATGTGCACGCGTGTACATGTGAATTTTATTTTAATAGTTGGGTGCCCTTCAAACCTTAGGGAAGAGACTGAACGGTCCCATTGATAGATAAATGAGACTTAGAAAGTCAATTGCCTGTGCCTAAAGCACTGGTTCTCAACTCTCCTAATGCGAAACCCTTTGATAGAATTCCCGATCCTGTGTTCACACACACACACACACACACACACACACACACACACGCCCCCGTGATAGAGTTATATTTCTTGCTGCTTCATAACTGTACTTTTGCTACTATTACACCGTGTAATGCGAATATCTGATATGTGACCCCTTTGAAAAGGTCATTTGATCCCCAAAGGGGTCAGGACCCACAGGTTGGAAACCTCTTCCCTAGCTGCTCTTCTATACTTTATGCAGCAGAGGTAGGATTTGAACCTGAGCTCTGTCACTATGGTTATAGACGGCACATGACAAGGTATTTCTAAAACCTCGCTATCATTTAGGTTCCCACTACAAAGTAGCAGGCTTCATTTCCATGCATCTGCTCTGGGACCCTGTCTTAGGTCTTAAGGACCAGCCCATCCTAGATTTCTAGATCAGGGACTGGTTTAAACCAGCCAGCCAAGTTGCTGCCTCCTCCTCTTCCCTGCCCTCATCCGCATTGCTCTTATGGAGCACATTCCTAAATAAGGATGGTTGCTGTGCTTTAAGGGCATACAAATGGCTTGCCCTCACCTGTCAAGCATGATCCTTGTATTTTACCAGGCCCATTATGAACGCAATCTTTCTGTCGAAAATTTGCATACCTCCTTTCTTGAAAAGTAATGACAGCAATTTCTTTCCCTGCGCTCACTCTCCGAGTGTCTCATTTAACGGCACCTGTGAAACCGACAGGCACAGAGATGAGAAGTGAAAGAGAGCAGTTGATTAAATCATCATCAAGTCGGGCCTCAGAAAGTCAATTCTGCTCGCCGTCCGCAATGATATCCTTTTATCTTAAAGTAATGAGCTATGGCACTTTCGCATCGGGTAATGCGATAAGTTCTATTAGCATGTTCCATTTGCCTCACAAGCAAGGGCAAGTCATTTTAGCTAGCTCATATCACCGCAATCAAAGCAATTGGCTTCCCAGGCAGAGAAGAAAGGGAAAAGGCTCAGGGTGATTTCTATGGATCACAACACAGCGGAAAAAAATAGACTCTTGTATTATTTTAACCCGTAACATACTCTTCCTTTTCACTCCTCAGCAAATTTGGCCTAAATTATTAGTCCACACAGGTCTTCAGGAACCAAGTGTGACTCAAGGCAGACGTGGGGGCAAAGGAGGAAGAGATAGGGTGGTGTTGCTGGGGTCTCACGTGGCGCATGGCTGGGGAAGAAAAACCAAGACTGCCTCTCTGCTAATATTGCTGTGGGCTTGTAATCAAGTCTTGCTCTGTACCATCCTCAAAGTCATTAGTAATAGGTCCCCAGACAGGCAAGGATTAATGCTATTGATAGTTTGGAATCAGCAAGCCAGTGGCAAGGAAGCAAAGAATCTACTGCTTAAGCTAAGAAGAGATCATTTACTAATCACAGGGCCCAGGCCGGGGGTGTGGCGCAGTCAGTAGAGTGCTCGCCAGGCAGGCAGGAGTCCTGTGTTCCATCTTCTGCCCTGAAGAAGCTGGGCGTGTTATGCATGCCAATAAGTCCCGTGGAGGCAGGAACATCAGCAGTTCAAGGGCAGTCCTCACAAACATATATGTCAAAGCCATCCTGAGGTACAGCAGACCCTGGGTTGAAAACAGTGAGCAGGAAGATCACAGGTCCTAGGCTATTCCGAGTTTGGCAACTAGGAAACTTTGTTCATTCTGTTGTTGTTGTTTTGTTTTTTGGGTTATTTTTTGTTGTTGTTTTTGTTGTGTTTAAGTAAATTTATCTTTGGAGTTTACATATAGCTTATACCTGAAAGAACATAGCTTCTTTTCTCGAGTGTGGAAAACGCTGGTCTCTGAAGATCTGTGAGATACCCACCTGTCCTTTCAGTCCCAAGAACAAAATAATACCAAAATGATCTAAGTGGAAGGTACACATTATTTTATGAGATATACATATCCTTGGAGTTAAAAGTGAAAAAAAAAGTTGAAATTTAATTTCTGAGGTTTAAATCCCCAGGTTTGGACTGTACTCTATAAGCAGCGTAATCGCACTTTTAGCCATTGGTCAGAATGGACCTGCCCATAGTAGGTCCTTGAATAGTACTTTTAAAGTGAACACACATGGCCATCTTCGAGCTGGCTGGAAAGAGAACAAGAAGTGTGCATCCTTACGATGATGAGATGGATGGCTTGGTGTGTAAAGCTGTGCTCTGCAAGCATGAGGGCCTGAGCTCGGATCCCAAGCAACCATGGAAAGTCAAGTGTGTGATGAACACCACTACTGGGGCTATCAGAACAAAGAGATAAATCTCAGGGTCTTGTTGACCAACTGGTTTAGCTGAAATGGTGGTCTGCAGATGAGTGGGAGACTGTCTCAAAACATATGGCAAAGAGCAATAGAGGCAGATAGCAAGCATGGATCTCTGACCTCTATGTATACACACAGAGACACACACACATGTATACAACACACACGTACACACACACACTTCTCAGACCACATTGGTTGATTGAACTCTGCCTATTTCCAACATGCATAATACCACATCCCAAGAGCTCCCTACATAGGAAGGCAGGAGTATTGGTACCAAAGTCCAGAAGCTTGGACAAGCTTATGCTCTCCTGTCTCCTGAACAGCTGGACTGTGTATTCTTTTCTAATGAGCTCATCCCAGGAGTGTTGCTGTATTCTTTGGACTTAGGTTTAGAGCATGCATGTCTTTTCATCAGTCTTTCATTGTATCTGAGCTATTTTGACCCCCTGTGGAGTTATTGTTGAGACAGAAGGGAGGAAGGGAGCCATCAGTTTTTGTTTTTTGTTTTTTTTTTTCTACACCAAGAAAAAAACCCTACCTAAAACCACTTTCAGGATTAAAATGCTCTTTATTTCAAGAGCCCCAATAGCTTTAAATGTCATGTAAAGTCCAAAGCCAATGAGACAGCTAGGTAAACAGTGGGGAAAGGGGCTCTTTGGCACAAGATGGCTGCCTGCATGTTTTAGCTTGTGTAGGGAGTCAGGCAGGCTGGCAGCGGATGTGTTTAGTCACACGGCTGTTTCCTGGCTTTTTAACGGAAGGAAATAAATGTCATGATTTCTTCAGGTGGCTTCTTCAGAAATTGCTTTTAGGTAAGGGATGTCCTTACTGTCTTAGATAAACCGCCTGGCCCAAAGGGGGAATCGATTTGTTTTGTCACTGGCCAAGTTAAATCGTACTTGATTTGAGATGGTGTGTGTGGTTTACAAGTTGGGGAGTTCCCCCCTCGTTTTCCTCCCATTTCCTTTAGGCGGAAAAGAGAATAAAATAACTTTGTTCAGCAAGTGGCGTTCAGCACTGACATCTTTGGTGGTGATGATAAATGGATCTGAGATACAGAATAACTGCTCCAGCAAGGTCCATTGAGCAGAATGGAGAGCAGTGCCCTCCTCAATGTCATTGTGTGTGATGTATTCAATGACTGCCACTTGCTGCTTAAGAATGCATCCCATCACTGGCTACCCAGCCCCGGTTCCTACAGGCCGAACAAGGCCGCAGACCTTCATTTATTTGAAAATCGGAACAGAGTCTTAAAACACACCAAGATTTCCAGAATTAAAAAAACGAGGCAGGCTTGCTTACAAGAAAATGAAATAAAAGTCATAATCCCATTCTTTTGGTGTTTTGTTTATTGACGACATTTTCATCTGTGCTCCATGTGCTGCTAGGAATTTTTTTTTATTGACTTTACTTATTTATCTGTTTTGTGTGCCTGTTTGTGTGTGCACGGAGACACGTGTTTGTGTACGTGTGTTCTTGTGCATGTGCATGCAACATTAATGTCAGAGGACAATTTGGGGGAAATGGTTCTCTCCTACCATGTCATTTCCAGAATGGAACTCAGGCCGTCAGGCTTGGCAGCAAGTGACTGCTGAGCAATCATGCAGGTCTTTTAAATTATAAATGACAGAATGGATGGACGGATGGATGGACGGATGGATGGATGGATGGATGGACGGATGGATAAATATAAATCTTTTTTGATGCACCTACTTGTAATCTGCCAAGTGTAGTCAAACAAACTTCCCAGTGTATTATGCAGCCATATTACTGTATCCGATACCACCCCTCCCACCCCCCACCACCCTCCCCCACCCCCCTTTAGGTCTCCTGTCTTGTTAATTACACTTTACCTAGAATCAAACACACAATTGGAATATGTCTTTGTTAGGGTTACCCCTACTGCGATGAACCACCATGACTAAAAGTAACTTGAAAAGGAAAGGGTTTATTTGGCTTAAATATTCATATCACCTTCGTCATCAAAGGAAATTAGTACAAAAACTCAAACAGGACTCAAACAGAATCTGAAGGCAGGAGCTGATGCAGAGCCCATGGATGGGTGCTGCATACTGGCTTGCTCTTTATGGCTTGTTCAGCCTGCTTTTTTATAGTACCCGGGACCCTTAGTCCAGGCTTAGCACCAACTACAATGGGCTGGTGCCTCCCCCACCAATCACTAATTTTAAAAATGCCCCTCCAGGTTTGCCTGCGGCCTGATTTTAGGAAGCCATTTTCTCAGTGGAGCTCCCTCCTCTCTGGTGGCTCTAGCTTGTATCAAGTTGACATAAAACTTATCGAAATAATTGAACACCAAGTGTGTTTCAGGGTCTGGGGGTAAAACATCAAGACAAGACCTCATTGTTCAGGAAAGACATCTCCCATGGCTAAAGCCAAAATGTAGCTGTTCAGAAAGTGGAAACAGAGCTTTGCATTGCTTTAAGAGACCATTTAAGTTGAAGCTCGAAGAAGACATTCTCAGGTAGAGGGTATAGCTAACTACACTGATGGTCAGGCATGAGGATGCGGCTAGAGCATGCCTGAGTATGGCTGGAGCCAGGGACGTGTTAGAATAGATCTTCTCAAACCCAGCCTTGCCTGTGAGCTATGTGCAGTGATTAGTAGGATGGCTTGTTGTAAGCATTAGGAACCTTACAGAGACATCATTAGCATCACCTTATCTCTTAAATCTAATACAAATTTTAATGTGTTGTTTTTGCTTTTGTCTTTTGAGACAGCACCTCTATCTAGGTAGGCTTGGCTCTCCAGAAACTCATCATGTAGCCCACATTGGTCTGTAACTCATAAAGAGCACCTTGCTTCTTCCTCCCACGCGCTTAGATTTTAAGCCTGCACCACCATGCCCTGCTTGTTTTCCTAGTGAATTTTTCTGTTAATTTATTTTTTATTAAAATGTTCAGGGGTTGCGAGTGTAGCTCAGTTGGACGAGCATTTGCCCGGCATACAAGAAGCTCTAGGTTCTGATCCCAGCAGTACATTCATTGAATGAATAAAGTAATGACTGGCACAGGCCAGTCATCCCAAAACTAGAGAGGCTAAGGCTAGAAGATCGTGAGTCCATCCACGGTCATGGAGCAGACTGCAGACATGAGTCCTTGTCTCGAGCAAATTAGATAAATAAATAAATGAATAAATAAATAAGCAAGCAAGCATACAGCATACATCACCACACCAAGCTCTTATGCGCTAGTTGAAACAGGAGGGCTTGGTACCTCTCTAACTCTTGACGTCCAGCTTATGAAAGGACAGGCAAGTTACATTAGAATGGTAGCCATGTTGGGGTGGCAGAGGCTGTGTCTGAATTTTTTTTTTCTTCCTATTTCTGCATTCAAAGCCTATGGTGTTCACTGCAGGCCTCCAGTTTGACTCATCAAATATGGTGGTTTAAATTCTGTCTGAGCCTGAGGGCCGAGCAACTGCGATTCTTCTTTCCCTCCACTTCTCGCTACTAAGATGGAAGAAACTATTTCCACTTCTCTCTCAGGGCTTTGAATCCTTGTCATGGAGAACACGCCGGCACCTTGAGCTCCCATTTGGTGGGCAAACTGTTTGCTAATAAACCAAGACAGGACCCTGATGTCAAAATGCTTAAGATGGAGAATCAGCTGGGACCGGTTTCTGAGCCTGACATGCCTTTTCCATCTCCCTGCCTCCTCCAGAACATAAACCTGAACCAGGAGGTGGTTCAGCGTGAACTCTTATAAATTGGAGTGGGTGTCTAGGGACAGGGGAAGCAGACAGTTCTTCCTTTAACCTTTGAAGACCAACAACCATCTGGCCCAGAAAAAAATCCACAGCGGGTTGAACCCAGGGTGTGAAAGCTGGGCAGTGTATTTAATGTGAATTTGAGACCATGACTTCTTCCCACCCCGACTCCATAAAACAGCCTCCCTTTTTCATAAAGCATGCCTATAAACCACTGCTGGCGAGGCAGAAAGACCGCTCAGGACCCCAGCTCACTTTCCATCTGGGGCTGTCAACAAACCCCCTTTATGAGTGGAATAGACCTCTTGTATGCAGCCAGCTTCTGGCTTTCTCTCTCTCTCTCTCTCTCTCTCTCTCTCTCTCTCTCTCTCTCTCTCTCTCTCTCTCTCTCTCTCTCTCTCTGTTTTGTTTTTTTTCCTGCAGAGTGTGTGAGGAGCCAGGCCGGGCAAGCGTCAGGAGCTGTTTGCTGAACGCATTTATTGCCTTTGCATAATTTATGAGCTGGAGGCGTTGACCGCCATTGCTCTCTGCCAGGGGCTGGCACTGGAGGCTCCAGAGAGTGGAGCTGTAAATTGGATGGTGAGCTCCTGCTGAGCCCACAGCAAAGTCCCTGGGTCAGTATGGGAATTTAATACCAGAAATGGAACTGTTTTCTCAGCGCACCATGTGGGCCCCTGGTGCTGCAGACAGTGTTTTGGCAGACTCTGGCTGGCCTTGCGAGGGGCCTGTCACTCATGAGTGTGGCGCGTGGGGAGCCCCGGCATTTGTAATCAGCTTGGCATCCGCGTGGCTTCCATAATGGATACCAGTAGGTCTCAGTTCCTCACCATATGCTTAACTCTGGAGGCAAGGTGCTTCTGGGTATATCAGTAATTACTTGATGCAGAATTAAGTGGACCTTGAAATTAGTACTGGACTCTCCTAAAGCAGGGAAGCTTAATGCTTTGATAGGAATAACCATTTGCAGAGACTTACCGCTGTTTGGATCGGGGCAGGAGAGGGAGCTTCCCCCACTTTTCCGACTCCTTCTCCTGAGCATAGACCCTGGAGGATGGAGGGAAACGTGTCGCTCCAGCCTCCGCTGTCATTACCTCATATGGATGGTGGTGAACATCTGGGAAAGAGCAGGCATGACAGAAGGCACCACTCTGGGCTGGGGAATGTAGCTCAGTTGTAGAGTTTCCCATCATACACAAGGCCCTGGGTTTACATCCCCCAGCAATTGAAAGTAAAAGAAAAATAAATAAATAAAAGACTCCTCTTTTCCCTACCCTCCTCCATCAGGCTGTGTTAGCCTTGAAAGTATACTTGAGAGAACACAGTCTGTCTACCCCCACCCCACCCCCCACATCCATGCGTAGTTCTAGACCTTCAGGGTCTTCATCTCACACACTCTCCTCCTCAGATCATCTGATATGATAGAGAAACCAGTCATGGATTGGGCAAAAGACAGCAAATGCAGGCAGACTGATGTAGGAAGCCAGGTTGGAAACGATGCCCTTGGACTTGATGAAGTTGCTGTCACTCACTCTGATAATGCTGGATCACCAAGGAGGCGGAAGGAGAGGTAGAGTCATAGCCCTCACAATTGTCACTCCAGGGTAGTAGAGATGGGAGGATCAGCAATTCAAGGCCATCCATGCCCAAGCAGCAGGTTCAGAGCCAGCCTGGAGCGTGTGTGTGTGTGTGTGTGTGTGTGTGTGTGTGTGTGTGTGTGTGTTAATGCAACGTACTTACTATGGTACAATGGTCCATACTATGCAGTGGTCTCCATACACAACCCCATTTGGATGAAGATTTTATTACCATCTCTTTGTAGCTGAAACAGTAGTAACTTGTTTTCTTAACAACAACAGGAGTCCATTCCGGCATGGGTTCAGTGGCTCAGTGAAACCAGTCTTTTCTTCTGTTGGCCTCTCCATCTTGTTTGGCAGTGAGGCTTTTGGAGTTGCTTAAACCACACTCTACAAAATGGCTGCTGCAGATGCTCAAATCATGAGCTCATCTAGTCAGACTCGAAGACGAAAATAGGACCTGCCTGCCACTGAGAGTTTTTTTTTTAATCTTTATTATTATTGTATGCTTGCGTATATGGTGTGTGTGAGAGTATGTATAAGACTGTATGTGTGTACATATCTGTGTATAGGTTGTGTCTGTGTGTGGGTATATGAGTGTGTGTGAGTGTGCCTATGTGGGGGAGTTTTTATGTGAATGTGTGGCTGGATGTCTATGTGTATGTGTGAGTGTATCTATGTGGGGTGTGTGTGTGAGTATGTGTGTCTGTGGTAGGAGTTTGTGAGTATGTAGATGGGTGTCTGTGTGAGTATATCTATGGGGGGTGTTTGTGTGTATGTGTGTGTCTATGTGGGATGTGTCTGTGTGTGAGTATATGTGAGTATATGTGTGAGTGTTTGTATTTGGGGGTGTCTGTGATTGTGTGGATGGGTGTCTTTGTGTATGTTTGACTATGTCTGGGGGAGTATCTGTGTGTAAATGTGTAAGTGTCTTTATGGGGGGGGGGTTTCTGTGTGTATGAGTATATGTGAGTGTGTTTGTGAGTGTTTCTATATGGGGACATTCTGTGAGTGTGTCAGTAGCTATCTGTGTATGTGTGAATATGTCTGTGTGAGGGGTGGTAACTGTGTGTGTGTGTGTGTGTGTGTGTGTGTGTGTGTGTGTGTGTGTCTGTGAGTATGTCTATGTGTGGTGTGTTTGTGTGTTTGAGTGTGTATGTGGCATGGTGTGGTGTAATGGGCCTGCATGCATGCACGTGCTATAGACCATGTGTAGAGGTCAGGTGACAACTCTCAGGAATCAGTCCTCTCCTTCTACCCTTGGATGTGGTGATCACAGTATGCTATTGGGCTTGTGGGGCAAGTGCCTTTACTCCCTGAGCCATCTTTTAGGTCCAAGACTCGTTCTTTACCCACTCTTCCCTACCCTAGGACCCTCTGTAGACTTCACATCTCATGTGACCAAAATGGTTCTCATAGCCCACCCAATGCCATAAAAAAAAAAAATTAGGAAAAGAGAGCATTGCCTTTTTGAACTCTAGAAGATATGAGCTTACTGAGAAGAGAGTTGTGGCTATCTGTCCTGCAGAGACAGCCCTAGTTCATTTCCTGTTTCTGCTGGTGACTCCATCTGCTCCCATATACAGGTGGCCACAGTAAAAACCTTGGCACCCTCCTGGACTCACCTGCCACTTCTTTTCCCTAGCCATGTATTACCAAGACCTATCTACTCTCACTGCAGATCTACTGAGCCATCTGTTCCACCCTCCCCCAAACTAGGCACTATTCTGGCGTAGATAGTGGCCTGGTTGCCAAACTGTTCCCACTGTGGCCATCTCTCCTCCTAGCAAGTGCTGTCTCTCCAACACCCATACAAAGTGATCTCCTTTGCACAGTATGTTGGGTGAGCCACAGAGCAGCCTGAGGCTGTGCCTCAGATGTCCTGTGCTTCATCTTGATTGACTCCTATCCAGCTCAGTAGCACCTCTCCAGGGCTACAAAGTGAAGCCATACCTACAATCATACTTTCTCATCGTTTACCCTAACGTACTCCTTCATTATATATATGTATGTGTGCACGCTCATGTGTGTGGAGACCAGAGGTTAACCCTGAGTGACTTTCCTTAGGACTTGTCCATCTTTTTTATTGAGTCTTTCCCTAGGATCTGGGGCTCACTGATTAAGCTAGGCTGCTTGGCCAACAAGCTTCAGGGATCTCTCTCTCTCTCTCTTTACTCTTCCCTAAGAACTGGGATGACAGATGTGTGTCTCCATGTTCATTTTTTTCACCTGGGTCCTGAAAACCAAGCCAAATTAAAATCCTTGTGCTTCCTCAGCAAACATTTAACTAACTAAGTTATCTCACCAGCCCCATTTTTTAACCCATGATCTGTTAACAAAACATTCTTAGCTTTTAGAAGAGCATAGGGTCTTTGTTTCCCTTCTGCTTCTGTCAAGAAACCCAAAACTGGGTGATAATTCCCTTTCTTTGGTTCTTCCAGATCTAGAGCAACAACTGGTATTTGGCTTATCACACTACTTATTATTCTTGGCACGTCACCTGCAAGGAGTTTTCCTTCTCCCCATTGCTGTGACCAAACATCCAACTGTAGTAACTCATGGAAGAACTTGCTTTAGCTCACAGTTCAGGGGTCCAGTCCATCATGGTGGGCAAGGCAGAGCACCAGAAGTGTGAGATGGAAGGTCACTCACTGTTCCATTGCTGTGAAGAGACACCATGTCCCAGGCAACTCTTAGAAATCATTCAATGTGGGATGCACTTTCAGTTTCAGAGGTTCTTTCATCATGGTGAGGAGCATGCAGCACCCAGGTAGAAAGGGTGTTGGGGATGTGACTTAGAGGTCTATGTCCTGATCCAGAGAGAGAGTGGGCTTGGCATGAGCTTTTGAAACCTCAAAACCTACCTGCTGAGACACACACTTCCTCCAACAAGGCCACACCTCCTAATCCTTCTAATCCTTCTAAATAGTGGCACTGGCTGGTGATGAAGCATTCAAATAGATGGGGGAGGGGGGTGGCATTCTTATTTAAACCACCACAGCCATATTGCAGCCACACTCAAGCAACAGCAGAGAGATTTAAATGCTCAGCTCACTCTCTCCATTTCATTTAGTCTAGACCCTTAATCCATAGGATGACACCACCCACATTTAGGGAGGTTTTTCTCTCCTCAGTTAATCCAGTCTAGAGAATTCCTTACAGACCAAAGGGGATTCAGGATCCTTTTAAATTGACAGTTGATATTAACACCCCAATGTCAGAGGTGTCCAGCCTTCCCCCTCTCAAAAGTCCTGGCAAGAGATTACAGTGAACCCAACTTCTTTTCTTCTTGAGAAAAGATTTGGGAAAATGACTCCCCAAAGCTGAAGGCAGAGCACGTCCTTCTGTAGAAATAATTTTTTTCTAGAACCCTCAGAAGGATCTTGAGTCCCCTTCCTCCTGTGGCAGGGTTAGCCCCTCGCTTGGTGTCCCTGTGTTCTTCTAAATTGTGTGTGCGTGCACTCGAACATGGGGGGGGGGGGTTTGGGGAGAGTGGAGTCTCTTACTGAGGATAGGGCACTAATGTGAGAACAGATATTTTCTGTTTGTCTAGCACTGGAGCTGTAGAGCATATACAGTCCAGAGAAGGCCCCTTTCCTCTATTTGCCCCGCCTCGGAGAAGGGGGGACGGGTATCTGATGCAAATTGCATAATCACCACATTGACCTTTATTTTCTCGTCTTCATTTCTAGTGCGACAGTGACAGCGACCAGGAAGAGAAGGTAAGACGCCACCCCCTCCACTGCAAACACAACCCACAAGGCTCTGGGTGCACTGTGACATGCCTACTGGTACCTGTTCCCTTGTGAAGGCTGTCTTATTGGTCACACTGTGACATTTTCAATGATAAGATACACTGTGCCAAATCTGTGACATCCTCCTCTTTGAAACATGCTGCTTCATGTCTCATTTTTGTCACACCAGATTTTCACTTCATAGACCCCCAAAAACAGTTTTAAAGAGAAATTGATTTTTTTTTTTTGGTTCATGGTAGAAAGATTGTACTTCCTCCTGTGTATTTATAATGTCATGTCTACCTGCCTTTGACTGACCTCCTTGTTTCCTCCTACTTTTCCATAGCTTCCTAGTAGAAATGTCAGTGGTGTACTGCTAAGAATTTCCTCACAGGGCAGGGTGGACAGGGCTGGGGGTGGGGGCTCTGCTGTCTTCTGTGGGTGGGTGTTGGGGAAGGGGCATCTCCCCAGCAGGTCTCCCCTCTACCTGAAAGCTGAGGCCCAGCCTCAGTGTATACAGATCAACGCAGATGAAGAAGGAATCCAGACTCTGAGCCTTCAGAAGATCAAAATCGGGACCAGTAAAGTAGGTTTTCTGTTGACTAAAGCAAAAGGTTTATGGGTGTGTTTTTTTCTTCCTTGCTGTTGACATCTGCCAAACAAGTGTCTTTCCATTTTTTTCTGATGCCTTGTGTAACTTAAAAACTTACCTGAATCTCAGAGTGTGTGCACTCCATGGTCCCAAAGCAATCGGTCAGTCCTCCCTTCCCCTGTGCCCCGTTCCATGATTTCCACCTCCTTCCTGCTGGCTTATCCTCCCCAGAATCCCACGGTTGGTTCTCGTGCCTGATCGTTCCCCATCCATCTCTCGGACTTTCTCCCTCCGCCTCCACCACAGCCTCCAGGAGAGATCTGAAGGCTCCTGTTCTCCACCGTCATTAATTTGAATTCAGCATATGTAGCCGGTTATAAAACCCGAGACACCATCATCTGAGCAGGTCAAGCATATTCAGATGAAGACAAATGGTGCTTATTTGATTTCCTTAAAATCAGGAAATGAAAAAAGTGCTCTCTGGAGAAATCACGCTCCGCCTGACTTAGATGATAGACCAGCTCGTGTCCCCCAGATAAGAACAGCCTCTCGCCTGGAGGTTTTTATCTCTGAAGGACGGCCAGGACTGTCAGCCTGCTGACATGTGCATTATCCATGTCATTTTAAACAAAGTGACCTATGGAAGGGTGCGCCGTGCTGTGACATGGTAATGGGCTGTTGGATGACAGCGGAGGTACACACTGGGTAGGGGGCTGCGGGCTGCTCTTTTGTTTAACTGACAAGTCAGTGCTTCCTGCCTCCAACCCCCAGGAGAGAATCTTAGCTCCTTAGAAGTAGGACCTTGTGTATTTTGGACAGCCAACTTGTGTCAGGATACGTGACAGCATACAAAGTTCAATCGCTGCCCATGCTAGCTCCAAGGTCACATGGACATAGGACAAAACCCTCCATAATTCTGTGGGGCGCCTTTGGCACCCAGGAAGATGCTGCAGCCTTTTGACCATTTTGAGAGCTCTACAGGAAAGCGACAGCTGGCCTCACTTCTACAAGAGGGCTGATTTTATTCAAGGTCTTTGTGTGCACACTTGCGTATATGTGCAGTTTCCTGTAAGGGTGGGTCCATGTGTACCTGTGTGCAGGTACATGCAGAGGCCATTACCAAGTGTTGCCTATATGATTTTTAGGATAGACTCTTGTTAGCCTGGAGTTCACTAAGAAGGCCAGGTTTTCTGGCCAGCAAACTGTAGGAACTGTCCTGTCACTGCCTGCCCAGGACTGGGATCCTAAGCCTGTGGGTTCTGGGCATTGAAGTCATGTTTGAACAGAAAGCTCTTTCAAACAAGCTCTCCCGCTAGTCCAGGCATCTTTATTTCAAAAGCCTGAATGCATAGACCTGTCATGCCAACATCTAGGAGACTGGGTCAGCAGAATTTCAAGTTTCACACCAGCATGTCCTACATAGGGAGCCTCTATTTCAAATAAATAAGTAAAGTGGATTCCATATTGACACAGCTGCCTGCAGTAGTGGGAGAAGGTGGTAAAAATTCCTCATTGCTATTTTTTTCATAGTATCTCAGTCAAGGCTCTTGGCCTTGGTTATACCCCAGAATCTCCAAGGAACTACCCCAGACCTGGTCTCCATTCCAGGTCCCTTGCCCTGGAGTCTCTGAGGACATCCACCATCATTAATCTAGATCCTTAGGCTCTGGTTGTTTCTAGAATGGCATGGTTGTCGTCATTAGAAATATTGGAAGGGGATGATCAAGGTGATTGGGAGCAGCAGCAAAAAGCCAGAAAAATGAACAACTGAGTCCCAGGCTGTGTGAGGAGAGTAAACAGGCAGGACTAAGGGTAAGACATCAGTCGGTGGGCAGGGGGCAGGAGGCACGGTCTTTTTGTGCACGGTACACCCCCTGCTTAAGCACTGGGGTGTAATTTGTTTGCATCTTGAAGATCATGAAGGCTTTTGAAACTGGGAGCTACGCCCTCTCTGCTATCCCTGCTCTAACATGGGTGTTTCTCCAGGGGGTTCCCAGCAGGGACCCAGGAGCCTCTAATTGCACCAGCGCCTGCCTGGCCCACGTGTAGTTAAGTCTGCCAGCCTTCTCCTTTTCCAGCTGAGACAGGGTAGTGTTTATCACCAACCTGAACACCATCCTCCCAGCTTTGCAGGGGCCCTGTCAGCCTGCTCCATGGCTGGGCCTTTCCCTGGAGCCCCTGAGCCCACTAGGGTGCTTGCTGGCACCGCATGGAGGATTCGAATACAAATATGAATTGCTAATGGTGGTGTAGATGCCACTCAGCATCCTGGGATCCCTTCAGCAAGTCCCACCGGGGCTGCTGTTGTAGCCAAAAGTGAGACTTGCAGGAGGGACATGGTGGGAATTCTCTCCGGAAGACCTGTCATTCTAACTCCGTGGGGATCCGCAGAACCGGCAGTCTAAAATTAGGGTACGGTATTTCACACAGCTGACTGAATTAAGATAAACTCGGCTTTCTTCGGATACGAAGCTATAATTTATAAAATGATACCCTTACTAATTAATGTGAAAGTATCTGGGAAAGGGCTGGGAAAGCAGAGCCCGTTCTGAAATGCAGGAGACAGACTTGCCCGTGGAATGGATCCGATGAGACCCCCACTGCAAGCATCCTCAGCCAGAGGAACAGCATTTCGTGTTCGCAGCAGAGAACCTGGAAGACTCCTGGGAAGGGAGAAATGGGGCGGTGAATTAAGTAGGCGGTGAACCTAGCATCGTGGATGTGGGATGTCTCTTCATTTGTCATGAGGAACAAGGAAGAGGCAGCACTTGGCCCCCTTATCACCCAAATTAAGCAATTACACCAATCCCACGCTGGAGGAGCATCGCTGTCAGGAGAACAGTGTAGCAGCAATAGTGTTTCTGCACCCGTGCTCTGCATTTTCTTTTCTCTCACACTGGCAGCACCCTCACTCTGTAAAGTAACACCCCTCATTTGGTTATGAAATTAATGTCAAGATTTAAATTCACAATCTCTCCACCTACCCACTTCTCTTTGGCCGTGTGAGCCAAGGGATGGCGGATCAGAAGGAATCTCTAATCTCGTTCCTGGCTCTGTCCCTTGTCATTTCTATATGCAGGGTGATGCTTAGTATTGTGGTGTAGGAGATGGGGTGACATGGTACCACCGTGCTCTTGGAAGAGTAGAGTACAGGGTGTGTGCCTGCCCTCCCTAGCTGTTAACTGAACTTGTTTACTTGGATCAAGACTCACACTGGGCAAGAGGAAATCGGTGCTCTAGCTCAAGGACCTTGAGTCCTGCACAAGACCCAAGGGACCCCAGAACTCAGGTCTCGATAGAAGCACTAGATTTTAAAAGGTCTCTAAAACCATATCCTTTCAACCCCCTTATCTAAACATATTATTCATACACATCAGAGTAATGTGGGGCCGTTGTAAAATGAGCAGGCAGCCATTAAGTAATAGATGATACCCATTTGCCCCATTGGCAGCTGTTCCCAGGTATCAAACCTTTCCTATTTGCAGGGGAAAGCTTTTCTTCAGGCCTAAGGGGGCCAGGGATAGTATTTCTTTTTTAACCTGAGGTAATATTCACAAAGCTTCTGAGGTAATATTTTTGCTCACTTTTTTTTTTATTTGTTCTTTGAGAATTTGGTACAATGGATTGTTGTTCTTCATGTATTTGAGACAAGGTCTCAGGGTGTAGCTCTAGATGTCTTAGAGTTATGTTAAGCAGACTTGCCTTGAACTCACAGAGATCTGCCTTCCTGCTTGCTTGTGCCTCCCATTGTGGGGATTAAAGGTGTCCATCACCACACTCAGGCCCTCATAGAATCTGTATTGATCATACTCACTTCCTCAATTCCTCCCAAATGCACCCTTCCTCCCTACCCATTCAACTGTGTCCTTCAGGATTTTCTTGTTGTTATTGCTCTATATTTACTTATGTGTTTATTAATCTTCAACTTTTAATACATCTTTAATTAGTAATATAATAAAAAAGATTATATCAGCTTCCCCCTTACAAACTCCCATGCCCTCCCAACTCTCAGGGTAATATTTTATCACTGAAACTGGGTCAGGAAATAAAGCTTAGTGGGTAGTGCTCTTACTTAGCATGCTGGGAAACCCCGGGTTCCATCCTCCACATCACATAAGCCAGGTAAAGTGGAAGGTGCATGTAGACACAGCTCTTGGGAGGTAGGGCCAAGAGAGCAGAAGTTCAAGGCCTTCCTCAGCCACATAGTTAACTGGAGACCATCTTGGGCTACTGTCTTCAAAGAAAAGGTTTTCTTTCATTGTTGTTCTTGGTCATGATGCAACTCATGTATTAGGGAAGAGATCTAACCATGGCTTCTTTTCCTAATCCAGCATAGACCACACACACATGCACTCTCCACTTGGCTCAGGAAGGACTTTGAAACTGCTGAAAAGTCAAACTGGAGACGAGGCATTGTGGCTTTGTGCTTCTAACAGAAGAGTCTTGCTGCTTGATTGCCAGGCCATGTGTTACCCTTGTTAAAGGCCGTGCATCCTCAGCAATGTTCTAGAAACTGAGGAGGCCCTCATTATGGCTTGTGCAGTCTCCATCCTTGGTTTGTCAATCAGCTGCATCTTGATCCAAGGGCTGAAGAGACGGCTCAGTGGATAAGAGTACTCAGATCCCAGCACCCACATAGAAATACCAGTGTGGTCATATGTTCTTATAACTCCAGTGCTACGGAGGTGGGAGGACTGTAGACAAGAGGATCACTAGAGCTTACTAGCTACCTACCTAGCTCCAGGTCCAGTGAGAGAACCTGTTTCAAGGGAATAAGGCCGAGAGTGATAGAGAAATATACCCAACATCCTCTTCTGGCTTCTGTTACCATGGAAACACACCTGTGCACGTACCCCTTCAATGCACACACATACGCACGCAAAAGCACAAAGACATACCCCAATTGAGAGACCACTGAGATGTGCTTTCCTGTTTTACAGTTTTTCAGCCAGGAAAAGGATCATCACTGTCCAGCCCTCCCAGAAGCAAAAGCAAATAGCCACCACCCAAAAGAGTGGGAACTGTGGTTTGTGCTTGTGGCTCTGCTCCTTCACTCAGCACTGAGCAGAAATGAAGCACTGAGTATTTTGCTGGCGTTGCGTTTTCGTTCTTATAAGGAGAGCGCGTAGAAGCCCTGTTCCATGGTCTGGCGCTCCAACCTGGGTCTTCCCTAGCCATTCCAATGTCTGCTTTCCGGGCTCCAACAAATATGCAGTCTCTTCCCCTTGCCTCTGCACTTCTGCAGTTTGATTTTCTCATAAAAACATCTCTGAGCCATTTGTAAATTTCCTAGCATTCGGGGTACAATTTCTACAGCTGTTGGCTGAGTTTCAATAGCTTTCTCATTTTGGAGTCTCAATTTCCAAAATGCCTATCAACCTCTCCTTACCCCTCCAATATTATGTCTGGGTTAAGATGACATTTTATTATTCTTCCAATGTTATCGTGTTTCGAATTGGCTTAATTACCCCCATATCCACTCAGCATTCCTATTGATGCCATCTCCAGATTAAATATCTACTGGAAATTATTTTAAATCCTGAATCTTATTATTTTTTTTCTTCTTTCTATCATAGCTTTTTCAGGCCAAAGTAAAACTGGATGTCTGTGTACAGTGTTCTTTTCAGTTTATAGCACTTCATATCCCTGAACAACCTGGGTTTTAATACACAGATTTAAATGTTTTAATTACATTTTTTTCTGCATGTGGTAGATACATGTGTACCTTGGCACACATGTGCAAAACAGAGGATGGTCTATGGGGGTTTGTTCTCTCCTTCCATTAAGTGGATTTCAGTGATAGAACTCACACCTTTCAGCGTGGAAGCCAGTGTTTTACCCGCTGAGCCATCTCAATGGTACCCTGCATATCTGTTATATGTAGGTAGGAACTGTTGGGAATTTGTCAAGATATCTTCAGCTGAACTTTTGTTTCTTGGGGTAAATGGAATGAAGAGTAAGATCCTGTGAAAGCATTTTGTTTTCCACAGTGGTGGATCACAGAGAGGAACCCTTGAAGACGAGTTTCTAGCTTCTTGCAGCCAGCCAGCTTCCAGGCTATAGACAAACCTCCTGATGGTATTGGGTCTTGAAATCATTATCTGTAGCGGGGCTGGATTAGATAACCTTGCACTGGGTATCCTGGTTTCTCCATATAGCTGTCTGCGTAAAAGGCATGATTAAACCCAAAGTATGTGGGGGTGGGGGTGGGGGTGAAGTGTCTTATGGAGCCAAGGATGACTTTGAATTCCTGATCCTTCTGGCTTCATCCCACAAGTGCTGGGATCATAGGTGTGTTTGCTACTACAGCTGGTTTATGCATTGCTGGATGTAGAACCCAGGCCTTTGTACACACTAGGCAAACACTCTTCCTACTGAGCTATGTCTCCAGCCTTACAATTCTCAATGGTGGTTTTTTGTTTGATTGATTGATTTTTGTTGTTGTTGTTGGTTTTTTTTGTCAAGATGGCAGTAGTATTCCACAAGAGCTGTTTTATTCTTCACTCTCTTTTGAACACATGAGGGGAAAAAGGCATGGTGGACAAACTTGGGCACGTGTATGTGGACTCATTTACGTAGTTGAAAGGAGTGTGCCTGCGGGTCCATTGCCTATGTGTGCTGCCTCCTTTAGCTGCTCATATATAGCCACACAGTCTTTTTCCATCATTTACTTTATAGAGTCTGGACTCAGCTGGAACGTAACAAAGACAGAAATTAGCTCCTTCAACATTCTTCAGTCTTTAATATGTTTTGGGAAAGTATAGACACGAAATAAAGATCACCCTTTTATGTTTCATGAGCTCAATTAATTGGTAAGGAGTCTCATTTGACTGATGAAAGGAGTACTGGAAGCATCTGAAATTGAGCACCTGGTTCTATATCCCCATTCTCTTAGGTGAGCTACTATCTTGGGTCTTATGGCTTCCATGAAAGGAGAGTTGCCAAGCCATAGACCAGTGTGTCAGAGTCGATGCCTTTGGGCTTCATGAGATTGGCCAGAGTTCTGTGCTTGTCCAGAGACTCTTACTTCTTTCATATGAGAGTTGGGAGAGTGTTCTGTGCTCAAGAGAATCGTGTGGATGTCTCTTTAGTCATAGACATGTGTATTTATTTGTTTCTGTGGCTGTCCTAGTTCTTCCCACCACACCTTCTGTATAGCCTGGCGGTTACAGCTAACTGTTCCGCATCACTGTGCTGTTCCAGTATGATCAATCCCATAAGATGTATGTATCACAATAAGATGTCTCTGTTAGGATGTATCACTAGTTGTCTCGATTCTAATTCGTAAAGAAGTCTCAAAACTTACTTTGAGGAGTCATCTCAGTTGATAAAGGGCTTACCTCACAAGCATGAAGACCAGACTTCTATCCCTGCATCCATGTTAGAAAGCTGGGCATGTAATCTTAATGCTGGAGAGGCAGAGACAGGGGCTTGCTAGCCAGCTAGCTTACACTACTTAGTGAACCCAAGGCCAGTGAGAGACACTAAAAAAAAAAAAAAAAAAAGATGGATAACAACTAAGAGATTTTCCTCTGGCCTCTACACATATATACATGCACAGTAACACACGCACACACACACACACCCCAAAATTCAATGGATAAATGTACTTTTCTTATTATTCATGATACATCTGAAAAGGTTCCCCTTGTGTATACTGTAGAACTTTTCCTAGTCAGATTGGTAAGTGCTAAGAACAGAACTGAGTGATGTCTTCTTCAATTCCACGAGACCAGAAGCAGCTTTCTCCTTGCTGTGACAAGCATGGCTTTACTTATGATCTACCAGAGGCAATGGGCTAAAGCCCATGAAACGCAGGCTGGCTGGGAACCCCTGAAATGGACGGTTGTACTGTTCAAGGAGATCAGTGTGGATTTTGTTTTGTTTTAGGGATTTCTGATGAGGTTCTGAGTTCTTGATGTCAACGTGTAGATGTTAACTAGTGACAAGTTGAGATTAGGGTCAAGAAGGCTGTCTAAATAATAATAATATAAAGAAGAAAACTTCTCAAGCCACATGTGTCGGCATATACTTTAAATTCCAGCACTTGGGAGGCAGAGGCAGGCAGAACAAAGCTCTGTGAGTTCAAGGCCAACCTAATCTACATAGAAGATTCCAGTCAGGCTGGTGTGACATAGTGAGACTTTGTTCAAAATGGAAAGAGATAAAAACAAAAAGAGAAAGAAACATAGCTTCTCATTGAAGCATGTGCTGTGTTATTTGGAACATGTACACAAACGTCATTTTATATATGACCTGCTTATGTGTATATCCTGGGGACCAACATGGTAGCCATTCAAAGACTTCATCCTCTCAAGCTCATGTCTTCCTCTTACAGGTTAAGAAAATGGAATATAAGGATGGTTTGAGGGCCAGGATCTGAGTCCTTTTCCCTGTTAGCTTATCTTTCTTTCCTGATGATAAAAATACCTGTGGGGGTGGAGGGAATCACATAAAAGCAGGAAAGGTTGATTCTTTGGCTTCTGATTTCTATCCTTAGCTTGGTACTATAGCTGTGGGCTTGTAGCCCAGCAGAACATATATGACGAGGAAGGTGTAGTAGAGCGAAGATGCTGAATCTTTGGTAGCCACAAAACAGGAAGAGAAAGAAAAAGGAACCATAGTCCTGCTTCTTACAGTTTTGGCCTACTTTCTGTAACTAGATCAAACCTCCTAAAGTGTCTTCCGATTCCAGCTTGGTCCCCACCTAAGGACTAAACCTCCGAATGAGGCTCTAGATCAAATGATCACAGTTGGGCAATGTGTGAGAGCCATATTGGAACCCATGCTATGGGCTCCTTGGATAGGAGACTCTAGGACGTCATGTGTCCATGCACCTTCACTTCTACTCTGGGCATTCCAGCTAGCTTCTGAACATGACTCCACAACAGGAGACACTGAGTAGATTCACCACGTCCACTGCTAACAGAGGCACGGGCCATTCTGGCATGTGCCTCTCGTCTTCTCAGGTTGGGAGAAATCCAAGGCGTATTAGTTTCTGTTCTGTCACTGTGATAAACTACTGGAGGAAAAGCAGCTTAAGGAAGAAAGGGTTTATTTTGGCTTAACAGTTCCCAAGGAGGCATAGTCCATCATCCCAGGGAAGCCAGGGTAACAGGTGCGCGAGGCAGCAGCCAGACAGTCAGGAAGTAGAGAGCGCATACTTCATCCACATATGGAAAAGAGATGGAGAGAGGGGGAGGTAGGGTGAGAGAGGAGGCGCACAGAGAGACACATACAGGGAGAGATCCGAAAGTGGGTCTAGACTATAAAACCTCAAAGCACACTCCCAGTGACATACTTCCTCCAGCAAGGCTCCACCTCCTAATGGTTCTATATCCTTCCCAGATAGTACCACCAACTGGAAAGAAAGTGGTCCAAAACATGAGCCTAAACCACTGCACAAAGGCAAGAAGGATTGGCCTTAATGTAAGACATATAGTTTGATTTAAACATGGGAATAACAGAGTCTCTTTTGTGATAGTTTATTAAAGGCATAGATGTTGCAAACCACTGATATAAGATTAACCCATGGTGGGCTATGAAACATGGTTTTCCTTTGTGTGTGTGTGTGTGTGTGTGTACATTTAATAGCTAAATACTGGGTTCCTGGGTAACACACCTGTATCATCTACCAATGCTAAGATAAATAAGTACCCTGAAAATACTAGCATTATATCTAAGAGTTGCTTTATTGATTATCCAGGTCTCAGGATGGAGGACTCACCTTCATGCCCAAGCATTGACTGGGAAGAGCATGGCCTGGAACAGAGGCATTTTAGCATCTCCCTCCCATGAGGTCTATGCAGACTATGACAAGCAAGCAGGATTGCACTGTAGCTATCACCTCTAACAACACTTCCACTTGTGATGGTTTGGCTGTTTTTCCTCCCTTGACCCCATTCCTTCACCCAGAACCTTCTCCCACGCTCCAAGTATCAATTCCAACCCTTGTGAGCAATCTCTGTGTCCCTCGGGGGCACAGGGCCTTTCCTTTCTAGGGACCAAATGTGAGATGGCCTGTCCATGAAGCCCAAATGGCAGTAAATATATGAAGCGGCCATGTTCGCATTAAAGATTATATATTTGCCACTAAGGGGAGAAATAGTGTTTATCGGCTGGAGTGTGTACCAGCTGAGCTGATTACAGCATAGCACTCCGTCAGCCAATGATTGTCCCGTCTTTTATCATTTGTGTCACTCAGCACCAAAGAGGAAGGGAATACATGGCCCCCTTCTCCCTTCCATCCCCATCTTTTCTCCCCCCCTTCCCTCCCTCTTGTCCCCTTCCCTCTCTCTCTGTCCCTCTCTCTCATACCCATTTTGTGTAGAAAATTTGTATTTACTTTGGGAGTGTAATTTGTTCCTCATGGATAATGTGACCCTGAGCGGAGCCGGATCATGGGTTAGTTGAAGTGATATTTTCCGCTAATGGTAGTCGTACATCACCGCTGTCAGCTCGGGTTAGGAGGCAAGCACATTACAGCTCCATTTTACCTCTGCAGGCATCTGGGATTATTTGCCATAACCGAGTATGACATGACCGCACTACAGAGTGCATTAAAATTTTACTGGCTTCTCAGGCAAGTTCCTGGCTCCAGTGAGCGCTCCAGGCAGGCAGTCTGATGGGGGACCCAAGGGCCCTGACTTCCTGCGCGGAGGTGCAGAGGGTGGTGGTAACCTAAGATGGTCTGCTCTTCGCTCGGTCTGAGGAAAGAGTCAAGGAAAATCCTGGTGGGTAGAGGGCAGATGTGTGTGTGTCTCTAGATACCTGAGACTGACAGGTGACATGCTGCCCTGTGTGGATAACCAGGGGCTAGCTGGAGTAACCACTGCAGTGGGAGGGTATCCTGTGCTTCGGCCCACAGGGCATGTGAGAAATTGGTCCTTCTCTAAGGAGATGCCAGGGTAAGGAGGTCACTGCCAAGCCTTGGGCAAATTCTTATTGTTCATTTGTCTGAGGCCAGGCTAAACTACAGAAGCAAGACTCTTCAGTGTGGTAGAACCCATGCTGTGTGGAACTGGACTGAGCCTAGTGCATCCCTAGCATTTCGTAAGCTGTGGGGTGATGAATGCATGTAATCCTAACACACTGGAGCTGGAGGCAGGAAGATCAGAAATTCAAGTTACCTTCATATGAAGTTGAAGATCAGCCTGGATTATAAGAACCCTTGTTTTAGCAATATCGAAAACAAAAAGGCTGTGGTTGTAGCCCAGTTAATAAAGTGTTTATGTAGCATATACACAGAGCTCTGGGTTTGACTGCTAGTATAGCATAGACTGGACATAGTGTCGCCAGCCCTGGGCAAGTAGAGGCAGGCGGATTATGAGTTCAGGGTTACCTATGGCTATATAGTAAGTTCAAGGCCAACTTGGGATAATTGATAACCTATGTCAAAAACTACAATGGCACTAAAAGGGCTTGGTGACATAAGTTGACACAGTGCTTGCCTCTTCTGCACAAAGCCCTAGATTTGATACCCAGTATCGTATAAAATGGACATGGTAGCACACTGTTTTAAT
The DNA here is from genome assembly GCF_000001635.26 of Mus musculus. NCBI lineage: Eukaryota > Metazoa > Chordata > Mammalia > Rodentia > Muridae > Mus > Mus musculus. The sequence goes on along the minus strand of NC_000071.6, from coordinate 131,758,633 downwards.
CATAGCCTCAGGAGGTAGAGGTAGAAGGATCAGGAGGTCAGGGTAGTTCCTGGATACACAGCAAGCTCAGAAACCACCCAACCACCCTGAGTTATGGAACCCTGTCTCAAAACAACAACAACAACAACAACAACAAAACACATTTATCTAGCCAAACAGGACCTCCCTGATTTTACTTATAAGGAAGCCAAGGTCCAAAGAGGTTTTGTAACTTTATATAATAATATACAGTTGGGTTTCTAACTTCATCAACTGTGAGGTTTCTTATCCTCTCTGCTACAAATAAAAATATTACTTAGAGCACCGTTAGATGTTCTTCCTACACACCTACTGTTCTGATCTGTCTACAGCTATCATATAGGCAGGTAGGCAGGTATTGATATTATCCTCAGGTTGCAGAGGAGGATCCACGCACCCAAACTCTCACCCCCACCAATGGCAGATCAAGGTGTAAGGATGTGTGTGTGTGTGTGTGTGTGTGTGTGTGTGTCTGTCTGTCTGTCTGTCTGTCTGTCTGTCTGTGTAAAACTTGGAGTCAGCTCACTCTTCTACCATATGGGGTGGTAGGGATTAAACTCAAATCATCAGGCACCTCCACCTGCTGCCCCATCTTGCCAGACCCAGATCAAGGCTTAACTTCCATTGGTAGACTTTGGAGGCTGTCCCCTCTGCCACCAAGCAGGACTCTGACTCATGCCACACTCTGACAAGCCTGAAAGCTGATGGGCGACAACGACCAGTGACATCGTAACATGTTGACATGAAAGGAAACTTTCAAGGAGTGTTTTGTCACTTTTCAGTTGTAACTCAGCTAACATCCAACAAAATATTGCTCAGTGGAGACAGCCTGTGATGAGGTTTAATTAACTCATAAGTCCTGTTCACAGTTAGCACATCGCTCGCATGCAAATGGTTCTTCTAAGGGTCTTGACAAGCGTTCATTTTGATCAGTTAAGACTTACAGTCACTCCAACAAAATGCTTTACACCACTTAACATCCTTAAGTATTCTTACTGGGGAAGAATTCAGTGCAGGGGTTAGAGATGTGGTTCAGTCGGTAGAGCGCTTGTCTACCGACATGAAGCCCTGGGTTCTGTGCTCAGCACCTTATGGGTTGGATTTGTTCGTACATGCCTGCCATCCCTTCACTCTGGATGGGGAGGGGGGACTATATAATGTGTTGGAGCACAGCCAGAGAGCTACATAAAACTTTCTAAAAAAGAAGGGAAAGAGGAGGATGTGGGTGCTGGAGCAATGGCTCAGTGGGTAGAAGCACTTGCTATGGAACCTTAAAGCTCTTACCTTGGATCCCAGCTCCCAAGTCAAAAATGGATGTGGCTGAGTATACCTGTAACCCTTCCACTATAGGAAACAGAGGCAGGAAGATTTCTAGAACTGACTACCAGCCTAGCTGCAGATTCAT